>NC_092156.1:6458577-6823577 GCF_045791955.1 Oncorhynchus clarkii lewisi | reverse complement strand
GGAAATTGTCTAAAAGGGATTGAATTTGTTGTTGCCTAATTGTTTTTTGGTAGGTTTCCAAACTGCATTCCTTCCATCTATAGCATTTCTTAATGTTGCTCAGTTCCTTTGGCTTTGATGCCTCATGAATGATTATTGCTCTGTTTAAGTAGACTGTGATTTTGCTGTGGTCTGATAGGGGTGTCAGTGGGCTGACTGTGAACGCTCTGAGAGACTCTGGGTTGAGGTCAGTGATAAAGTAGTCTACAGTACTACTGCCAAGAGATGAGCTATAGGTGTACCTACCATAGGAGTCCCCTCGAAGCCTACCGTTGACTATGTACATACCCAGCGTGCGACAGAGCTGCAGGAGTTGTGACCCGTTTTTGTTGGTTATGTTGTCATAGTTGTGCCTAGGGGGGCATATGTGGGAGGGAATGCTGTCACCTCCAGGCAGGTGTTTGTCCCCCTGTGTGCTGAGGGTGTCAGGTTCTTGTCCGGTTCTGGCATTTAGGTCGCCACAGACTAGTACATGTCCCTGGGCCTGGAAATGATTAATTTCCCCCTCCAGGATGGAGAAGCTGTCTTCATTAAAATATGGGGATTCTAGTGGGGGGATATAGGTAGCACACAGGAGGACATTTTTCTCTGTTAGGATAATTTCCTTTTGAATTTCTAGCCAAATGTAAAATGTTCCTGTTTTGATTAATTTAATGGAGTGAGTTAGGTCTGCTCTATACCAAATTAGCATACCCCCTGAGTCCCTTCCCTGTTTCACACCTGGTAGTTTGGTGGATGGGACTACCAGCTCTCTGTAACCTAGAGGGCAACCAGTGGGTCCATCTCCTCTATACCAGGTTTCTTGCAGGATGACAATGTCTGTATTACCGATTTCTTTGGTGAAGTCCGGGTTTCTGCTCTTTAGGCCAAAGGCAGATGACCTCAGGCCTTGGATATTCCAGGATAATATAGTGAAGGCTTTTTGTTCCATAGAGTGTCCAATGTTGTTGGTCGTGGTTTGGCCTCAGGCCAGTAAGTGTGAGCAGAGCCTGCTGAGCATCTGGTACATGCCATTGGCTTGGGCGAGTGTGAGAGTGGGGGTTGGGACTGTTTGCCCGCTCACTACCTGGGCGTATGTGTGGCTTCCATGTTGAGGCCCTCTTTGCGGGGGTGGGGTGCATGGGGTGGGCAGGAGTGGCATAGGTCTGATCTGAGGGGGCCTAAATGGGGTGTGGGCATGGTTGACGTGGGGGGGTGTTGATTGGTTGGGGTGGGGGTGTGGCTGTGTCTGGGTGTACTGTGGTCTGGATGTAATTCCTCTTGGCGTGGGTCCTCTATGTGTAGGTCCAGGGGGGGGTCCTGCAGATCTGGGAGGGTGTCTCGCTGGTCTGGATGGGGTGTCTATTGATCTTTTGCTCCTGTGTGAAGTGTTGGGGATACGTTTGAGAGCGATGTCCTTTAGAGTTCGGGCAAAGGTGGGCACTGCTGCCTTGTAGAGGTGGACCTGGTCATAGAGGCTGTTCAAGTCCAGGGTGGAGTGGTGGGCCAGGAAAACGTTTGGTTTTGAGGCACAGTCACGGGAAATACTTGCATTTACCCGCTGTATTGTGGCAGGGTGGAAGTCTTTTCGTGGTAGCAGGGTGGAGATAACCACTTGTGCATTGGGGAAAGTAGAAGAAGCCTTTTCAATCACTCCCTTCAGTGCTGTGGCCACTCTTTCCTGCTGTGCTCTCAGGTCGTTTGTGCCTGTGTGTATTATTATGTGGCTGGGTGAGCCTAGTTTGGCCTCAGACAGAAGGTCTAGGGCGCGCTGGGTGTTTGGACACCAGAGTTTAGACACACTGTGTTTGGGAAAAAGTTTTTTTTTCTTCTATATATTTCCCATTTGAGTCCATAAGTAGTACAATCTGTGTCTTGTGTTTGTCCTCAGTGGGTGTGGGGGGGTTGTCAAAAGGGCTATCAGGGTGGCTGACAGGGGGGGTGCTCAGAGGGGGTGAGAGCCTCTGGGCTTGGGGTTCTTCATTGGTCTGTTCTGCTGTGATGTCGACTCTATGGTCAGGGTCTGGTGTGGACTGTTCTGCTGTGGTGTCGACTCTATGGTCAGGGTCTGGTGTGGACTGTTCTGCTGTGGTGTCGAGACTTTTGTTGGGTGCTGAGGTGGGCTGTTCTGCTGGCTTCTCTGTGGGGGTGGCCACCTCTCTAGTGGGTTGTTCTCTGTCACACGCCGTCCCCCTCAACTTCTCCACCATCCCCCTCACCCTCTCCTCCATCCCCCTCAACCTCTCCTCCACCAGCAGTCTGATACTCTCCTCTAGTGCTCTGTTCTGCTCCTCTTTCTCCTGTTGTATTTGTCTCACCACTGTCCAAAGTGCAGATATGTCTCTGTCCACCTCCAGCTCTCTGGGTCTGGTTAAGGGGCTGTTGTTGTGCTGGACTGTTGTCTGGGTCTGTGCTGACTGAAGTGTAATCACCTGCTGTTCCAGCTCCACCTGCCTTACCTCCAGCTGGGTGAATTTGTCCTTCATTTCAATGAGGGAGTGGTAATCTGTGCTGGGAGGTTGACTCTCCGCTGGGGGTTGCTCATCTGTGGGGTTACATAATGAAGAGGTCTGGTCTGACCCGCTCGGTGTGGGGGTATCTTTATCAAGGGAGAGCTTCTCCTGCTGGGCTAATTCTTTGATTAGGTGAAAGTCCAGCTGAAACTGTTTGTGGTTATTCTGTACCATTACTGTTCCGGAGTTATAGATATTTATATTACTTAACTCAGAGTCCTCGTTATCAAGTATTCTGAGTTTCCACCCCTCGTTAACCCCCCCTCTCTTAACAAAGGGGTAGTGTGCTAATATAGCACTGTGCCATGCCAGGGGATGGTTTGTGTGGAAGATAAGGTTGCTGATGGTCCCATTTTTGTAATAGTCAGCAAAAAGTGTCTCTTGATTTTCCATAAGGAGCTTCTTCTTGTGGTCTTTTCTTGCCTTATCATTCTTTACATGCAAAGGGTACTGTATTTTAATTACCTCTGAACAGCGGGAGGGAGCTTCTAAGGCCTCTCCATTTGGTTGGGGTAGACTGTGTGACTCTCCTGCCATTGTTGGGCTAATGAGCTTTGACACCTCTCACTTGACACGTCAGTGCTAGTTGAAGCTGTATCAAGCTTGGTAGAATTATGTTAGAATTCAGTCCTTATAAAGTAATGTTGTGTATTTTTCTTCTTGGCTTTTGGAAATAAAATATAGTTTCAGACTAAACATTACTCACTCAGTTCCAGGTTGGATGGTGTTTTCAGGTTTCTGTTGTTTTCCAGAGAATTTGCTGTATAGGGTAATAAGTCCTTGGTTGCTGTGAACTTTCCAGGTGATTCCGTAATTCCGTCCAAAATCAGGTTGTAGGTTTTAAGTTTTGATTTGAAGTAGGGGTTATGTTGAAGAGGGTAGAATCCAGTATGTGTTCCTGACAAAAAATCCAAGTTTATCTAACTCCTAATCTATCTTTTTTAAAGAAAATGCTGAAAAATGCAGGAGCTCTGATCCTGACCTCTGCTCTGCTCTGCTCTCATCTCTCGTCTCTCTCTGTCTCTCTCTCTCTCTCTCTCCCTCTCTCTGTCTCTCTATCTCTATCGTTCACTCTTTCTCTCAATTCAATTCAATTCAATTCAAGGGCTTTATTGGCATGGGAAACATGTGTTAACATTGCCAAAGCAAGTGAGGTAGATAATATATAAAGTGAATATATAAAGTGAAAAACAACAAAAATTAACAGTAAACATTACACATACAGAAGTTTCAAAACAGTAAAGACATTACAAATGTCATATTATATATATATACAGTGTTTTAACAATGTACAAATGGTTAAAGGACACAAGATAAAACAAATAAGCATAGATATGGGTTGTATTTACAATGGTGTGTGTTCTTCACTGGTTGCCCTTTTCTCGTGGCAACAGGTCACAAATCTTGCTGCTGTGATGGCACACTGTGGAATTTCACCCAGTAGATATGGGAGTTTTTCAAAATTGGATTTGTTTTCGAATTCTTTGTGGATCTGTGTAATCTGAGGGAAATATGTCTCTCTAATATGGTCATACATTGGGCAGGAGGTTAGGAAGTGCAGCTCAGTTTCCACCTCATTTTGTGGGCAGTGAGCACATAGCCTGTCTTCTCTTGAGAGCCATGTCTGCCTACGGCGGCCTTTCTCAATAGCAAGGCTATGCTCACTGAGTCTGTACATAGTCAAAGCTTTCCTTAATTTTGGGTCAGTCACAGTGGTCAGGTATTCTGCCGCTGTGTACTCTCTGTTTAGGGCCAAATAGCATTCTAGTTTGCTCAGTTTTTTTGTTAATTCTTTCCAATGTGTCAAGTAATTATATTTTTGTTCTCTCTCTCCCTCTCTCTGTCCCTCTTTCTCTATCTCTATCTTTCACTCCTTCTCTCTCTCTCTCTATCTTTCACTCTTTCTCTCTCTCCCTCTCGCTGTCCCTCTTTCTCTTTCTCTCTCTCTCTCTGTCTCTCTCTCTCTCTCTCTCTCTCTCCTCTCTCTCTCCCTCTCTCTCTCCCTCTCTCCCTCTCTCTCTCCCTCTCTCCCTCTCTCTCTCTCTCTCTCTCTCTCTCTCTCTCTCTCTCTCTCATTGCAGCTGCTAAAGGCTTCTAAAAATACAATGGATAAAAGTTGTATAACCCATAAGGCATGAAGAAAAACCAAGAGTTAGTAACTGTGTTGGTATGAAAGCAGGTTCATGTTACTAGTAAGGGCGATAACTGTCTATGCTACAACATACTGAGGCAGGATTTATCAGGATGGGGCAGTATATTCACATTATACTGAGGCAGGATTTATCAGGATGGGGCAGTATATTCACAACATACTGAGAAAGGATTGATCAGGATGGGGCAGTATATTCACAACATAGAGGCAGGATTTATCAGGATGGGGCAGTATATTCACATTATACTGAGGCAGGATTTATCAGGATGGGCAGTATATTCACAACATAGAGGCAGGATTGATCAGGATGGGGCAGTATATTCACAACAGAGGCAGGATTGATCAGGATGGGGCAGTATATTCACAATTAGAGGCAGGATTGATCAGGATGGGGCAGTATATTCACAACATAGAGGCAGGGTTGATCAGGATGGGGCAGTATATTCACAACATACTGAGGCAGGATTGATCAGGATGGGGCAGTATATTCACATTATACTGAGGCAGGATTTATCAGGATGGGGCAGTATATTCACAACATACTGAGAAAGGATTGATCAGGATGGGGCAGTATATTCACAACATAGAGGCAGGATTGATCAGGATGGGGCAGTATATTCACAACAGAGGCAGGATTGATCAGGATGGGGCAGTATATTCACATTATACTGAGGCAGGATTTATCAGGATGGGGCAGTATATTCACAACATAGAGGCAGGATTGATCAGGATGGGGCAGTATATTCACAACATAGAGGCAGGATTGATCAGGATGGGGCAGTATATTCACAACATAGAGGCAGGATTTATCAGGATGGGGCAGTATATTCACAACATAGAGGCAGGATTTATCAGGATGGGGCAGTATATTCACAACATAGAGGCAGGATTGATCAGGATGGGGCAGTATATTCACAACATAGAGGCAGGATTTATCAGGATGGGGCAGTATATTCACAACAGAGGCAGGATTGATCAGGATGGGGCAGTATATTCACAACAGAGGCAGGATTGATCAGGATGGGGCAGTATATTCACAACATACTGAGGCAGGATTGATCAGGATGGGGCAGTATATTCACATTATACTGAGGCAGGATTTATCAGGATGGGGCAGTATATTCACAACATACTGAGAAAGGATTGATCAGGATGGGGCAGTATATTCACAACATAGAGGCAGGATTGATCAGGATGGGGCAGTATATTCACAACATAGAGGCAGGATTGATCAGGATGGGGCAGTATATTCACAACATAGAGGCAGGGTTGATCAGGATGGGGCAGTATATTCACAACATAGAGGCAGGATTGATCAGGATGGGGCAGTATATTCACAACATAGAGGCAGGAATGATCAGGATGGGGCAGTATATTCACAACATAGAGGCAGGGTTGATCAGGATGGGGCAGTATATTCACAACATAGAGGCAGGATTGATCAGGATGGGGCAGTATATTCACATTATACTGAGGCAGGATTTATCAGGATGGGGCAGTATATTCATAACATAGAGGCAGGATTGATCAGGATGGGGCAGTATATTCACAACATAGAGGCAGGATTGATCAGGATGGGGCAGTATATTCACAACATAGAGGCAGGATTGATCAGGATGGGGCAGTATATTCACAACATAGAGGCAGGATTGACCATTTGGCAGATTTGAGTAATAGCCAGATAGTAATAGTCTACTGTAATTTGTCTGGGGGGATAAGGATGGGGTTGGGTCTGGGCCTGGGGGGATAAGGATGGGGTTGGGGGGTGGGGCTGGGTCTGGGGGATAAGGATGGGGTTTGGGATGGGGCTGGATCTGGATCTGGGGGGATAAGGATGGGGTTGGAGATGGGGCTGGGGGGATACGGATGGGTTTGGGGATGGGGGATAAGGATGGGGTTGGAGATGGGGCTGGGGAGATACGGATGGGGTTTGGGATGGGGCTGGATCTGGATCTGGGGGATAAGGATGGGGTTGGAGATGGGGCTGGGGGGATACGGATGGGTTTGGGGATGGGGGATAAGGATGGGGTTGGGGATGGGGGGATAACGATGGGGTTGGAGATGGAGATGGGGCTGGGTCTGGGGGGATACGGATGGGGTTGGAGATGGAGATGGGGCTGGGTCTGGGGGGATACGGATGGGGTTGGGGATGGGGGATAAGGATGGGGTTGGGGATGGGGGGAGAAGGATGGGGTTGGAGATGGAGATGGGGCTGGGTCTGGGGGGATACGGATGGGGTTGGGGATGGGGGATAAGGATGGGGTTGGGGATGGGGGATAAGGATGGGGTTGGAGATGGGGGGAGAAGGATGGGGGCTGGGGATTAGGATGCAATGATTATTTTACATTACATACTGACCTTAACCCCGGAGAGCGAGATTCATTTACATTACATACTGACCTTAACCCTGGAGAACATGATTCCTTTACATGACATACTGACTGGCTGACTTGCTGGCTAATACTACAGCCAGCTTCTGCAATGGACTCTGTGTCTGTGTTATTACAGTGTAGTACGGTAACTGCTTAGTGACAACCTAACGTTCAACATTAGAGCGCCCTGTTCAAGGCAATTATGCCATGCCCTCTATGGACTAGTAGTCTGTGACAGAGCATTGCCTCAGAGGTGAATATAGCCAATCACTATTGGCTTGTGTACTCATTAAGGTGAATAGCCTGCTATGCTCTCTTCCCTCTCTATTCTATTGATGTAATAGAGACCGAATATACTACTGGGTGTCAGTGGAGCCTGCTGAGGGGAGGACGGCTCACAGTAAAGGCTGGAACGGAGCAAATGGAATGGCATCAAACACCTGGAAACCACAATCAAGTGTATTCATTTATAAAGCCCGTCTTACATCAGCTGATATCTCAAAGTGCTGTAACAGAAACCCAGCCTAAAACCCCAAACAGAAACCCAGCCTAAAACCCCAAACAGAAACCCAGCCTAAAACCCCAAACAGCAAGCAATGCAGGTGTAGAAGCACGGTGGCTAAGGAAAAACTCCCTAGAAAGGCCAAAACCTGGGAAGAAACCTAGAGAGGAACCAGGCTATGAGGGGTGGCCAGTCCTCTTCTGGCTGTGCCGGGTGGAGATTATAACAGAACATGGCCAAGATGTTTAAATGATCATAGATGACCAGCAGGAGATTATAACAGAACATGGCCAAGATGTTCAAATGATCATAGATGACCAGCAGGGTCCAATAATAATATTATTAATAATAAAATAATGTTTGGTGTATTTGATACCATTCCACTGATTCTGCTCCAGCCATTACCTCTAGCCCATCCTCCCCAATTAAGGTACCACCAACCTACTGTGTTGGGTAGATTGTACCTTCATGTTTGTTTGGTCAGGATAAGGATAAGAGATAGGCTAGACAGGCTACCACATTGGACATACATCCCAGGCCAGGGACCACTACCACATACTGACCTGACCATATCATCCACTATCTCAGCTAGTGTTTATACACCGAGTAGTCAATATCATCATTCTGATTATATCAAGCCCCCTATGCATGTCTGAATTGTAGGCCAATGATAAAAAGGTGCTGAGTCCGATTCCTGAAATGGTGCAATACGGGTACTGCACCTTGGCACATTCTGCGACACGCCTCGTACAAGTATCTGCTACGCCTTCCTTGTGACGAGGTCGAGGAGAATGCAATGATACAGCATTGGCTGCAACAATGCCGGTTATCTTAGAGATGGAAATCAGAACCATTCCGACCATTCTAACACGCTCCAGTCTGCCCCCACTGCAATATGACAACCAAAGAACGTTCTAGAAGGATTTCTGCTACCACCCACGTTTCACGTTCCCAAGATGATATTTTACCGACACATTGTATTTTGCGAAAATCGATATAGGCTACAACAGTCAGCTAACGTTTGCTTTATTCTACACAGCGCGTGCAACTGACTTTGTGTGTGGTGCGTAAATGTATTTCCTCACAATGTTAGATAGGACTAATACAACATGGATCTTCGCGGGAAATTGTCATGGTTAGAGATCAGTATCACAATCAGGGGATTGAGCCATCCCTACCTCCAACCATTGTCACTCTTTTAAACAGTAGCTTAAAGTAAAGGCTACAGTACCACTGAATTGCTTGTTCTCTCTGGTGTCTACCCCAAAAGCACATCATTTTACACGAAGATTCCCCTGCCTCTCCTTGCCAATATTATCCGTTTCCAAATTAATTCAGTTAGATCAACAAGTAAACAAACAGGTTTCATCGCCAGAGCCGTTATTCCGTTATTACTCCCCATCATTGTTGCCATGCTGTCTAGCTGATTAAAAAGCACCACCGTAAAAAAAGGCACCGCCCCAAGATCAAACAGTCCGCATTCAGTTTTTGTGTTCCTTCATCTGACAGCTCGTGGCCACACTGACAATCACTTTATACTATAAGGCAATACTTGACCATAACTCAATGTTTCACTAAACATGCCTTTCATTTAGATAACGAATGTGGTGGTGCAAACAATTGCTGGATTTAAAACAAAACGGATATGTATTGTAGTAAGCTATGGGCCTGTCACGTTCCCGAAAATGTAAATGGCATGATATGTTGGCTATCAACTGTCTTATTCAAGGTAAAGGTTTTGTCATAATAATGATCTTTCAGGGCATGTTTAATACACCGAATATGCATCTAATTAAATATGGAATACTATAAGCAGGCAACGATGATTGCCATAGGATAGATACATCGCAATTGTTATGTATGTAAATGTATATATAATTTTAAACGGGAGGAAATGACACCGTTAGTGGCGGATATTTATGATCGCTTATTAAACTCAGAAATACGATTCCAAAGCAGAACTTACCGATTTCATGGCTGCTGCCATATCATCATATCTTTCAGCCTGTTCGGCCAGCCTGGCTTTCTGCACCAGTGGCTCGCGATCTACCATTCTAGCTGTCGTTGATACAATGCTATTCTAGAATCGTTCAAGTTTTAAATGATAATATGTCACTTTCAGCAATGCAGCGAAATGTTACCAGAACTTCTCTTGCTTCAGCTGCTCCCGGCTGTCTGTGCGTACTGACGAGACACTCCCTCCCCAACATTACCACTTTCCCTGGATTGCGTCAGCGCCAGAAAAAAAGGCGTGTCAGTGTGTAGTGATGTAACAATCCTTATTGGGAGCACAGTCAGTGCCTGATAATGGTTAACGAATAGGATTCTACCGTTAGAATCATACGCTTTTACTCTGTGCAGAGTGCTGTAGTGGTATCGAGGTGGTATGTTGTATTCTAAACCATTTAACCACACCCTATAATTGAACATTCGTAGACTAAGAGAGAGGGTTATTCTCATACACATGCTGTGACAGTAGGTCTAGTGTAGACTTCCTGTAGGGTCTCTATAGGGAGAACTTGTAGAGCCTAGGGTACCTTTCATGTTTAGTCACAATCTGATTTGATTAGAATAGCATGTTGCAGTAATTGACTAGCCTATATGTTGAGCAGCAGAGTGCAGATCTAATAGGCTACAGAACAAATCCACCAAGAGCCATCATCATTCCTGGGTTCAAACTGCCCAAGCAGCTCTACCATGTCAGTCAGCCAACCTGACCACAGATTAACCACCGCACTGACCACAGATTAACCACCGCACTGACCACAGATTAACCACCGCACTGACCACAGATTAACCACCGCACTGACCACAGATTAACCACCGCACTGACCACAGCCTGACCACCGCACTGACCACAGCTTAACCACAGCCTGACCACAGATTAACCACAGCCTGACCACAGATTAACCACCGCCTGACCACAGATTAACCACAGCCTGACCACCGCACTGACCACAGCCTAACCACAGCACAGACCACAGCCTAACCACAGCCTAACCACAGCCTGACCACAGCTTGACCACAGCCTGACCACAGCCTGACCACAGCACTAACCACAGCCTGACCACAGCACTGACCACAGCCTGACCACAGACTGACCACAGCCTGACCACAGCACTGACCACAGCCTAACCACAGCCTGACCACAGCACTGACCACAGCCTGACCACAGACTGACCACAGCCTAACCACAGCACAGACCACAGCCTAACCACAGCCTAACCACAGTTTAACCACAGCCTGACCACAGCCTAACCACAGCTTAACCATGTACCTTACTTAACCATCAAATAATTCACCTACTACCAGGTTAGACAGGCTATGTGCACACTGCCCACAAAATGAGGTGGAAACTGAGCTGCACTTCCTAACCTCCTGCCCAATGTATGACCATATTAGAGAGACATATTTCCCTCAGATTACACAGATACACAAAGAATTCGAAAACAAATCCAATTTTGAAAAACTCCCATATCTACTGGGTGAAATTCCACAGTGTGCCATCACAGCAGCAATATTTGTGACCTGTTGCCACAAGAAAAGGGCAACCAGTGATGAACAAACACCATTGTAAATACAACCCATATTTATGCCTATTTATTTTATCTTGTGTCCTTTACCATTTGTACATTGTTAAAACACTGTATATATATAATATGACATTTGTAATGTCTTTATTGTTTTGAAACTTCTGTATGTGTAATGTTTACTGTTAATTTGTATTGTTTATTTCACTTTATATATTCACTATATATTTTATCTACCTCACTTGCTTTGGCAATGTTAACACATGTTTCCCATGCCAATAAAGCCCTTGAATTGAGAGAGAGAGGTGGAGAGAGAGAGAGACACAGAGAGAGGTAGAGAGAGAGAGAGAGAGAGAGAGAGGTGGAGAGAGAGAGAGAGGTGGAGAGAGAGAGAGAGAGGTGGAGAGAGAGAGAGAGGTGGAGAGAGAGAGAGACACAGAGAGAGGTAGAGAGAGAGAGAGAGAGAGAGAGAGAGAGAGAGAGAGAGGTGGAGAGAGAGAGAGAGGTGGAGAGAGAGAGAGAGACACAGAGAGAGGTAGAGAGAGAGAGAGAGAGAGAGAGAGAGAGAGAGAGAGAGAGAGAGAGAGAGAGAGAGAGAGAGAGAGAGAGAGGTGGAGAGAGAGAGAGAGAGAGAGACAGAGAGAGAGAGGTGGAGGGAGAGAGAGAGAGAGAGAGAGAGAGAGAGAGAGAGAGAGAGAGAGAGAGAGAGACAGATGGTTAAAAGCCTTGGTTTTCTTTATCAAAAATAAAAACATGTGTACAGCATTTTATATATATAATCTTTTTTATTTATATTTATAAGGTGCTTAATAGGAAAAGATAATCATAGTATTTAATAATATATTGTCATATGTTAATTTGTTTTATTTATTTATTTATTTATTTATTTTGTTGTTGTCTTCCTTCCATTTGGCATTGGGGTGAGCTGTTATTTACATCATGTTTACAAGTCCCGGCTTATGCCCACCACGGCGCCCGTCCTATTAGTTGCCAGTGGAGGTGGAAGTAGTTTGACGGCTCCCTGGCGGCGAATCGCTGCTGGAATCACGACAGTGAGCACGTGACGCCAGCGTCTTCAGAATGGTCACAGTTGTGTACATCCCAGGGTATGTGGGAGCACTGCTGGAGCGAGGCCTCGGAGCCACTGCACTTCAGATTGTCCAGGAGGATGGTGCCGTTGCCGGGCCCGAAGTAGGCCTCCCCGCGAGCCGCAGCAGCCTCCCCGCAGCCCAGCTGGCGACACACCACCTGGGCATCTGGCATGTCCCAGGCGTCGTCACACACCGTACCCCATTTCGCCCCCGAGAACATCTCCACCCGACCCTCGCAGTGGTGCTGCCCGCCTACCAACCTCACCATGCCTAGAGGGAAAGAGAGGGTCGAAACAGTCACATATTCTGTAGAAAATTAACATTTAACACTAGAGACACGTACCACACACCATGGCTAGTCCTGAGATGTGAATGAAATACGATGCGCTATGGAAGAAGGCCTCTGAAAAGTGATGCTGTGAATGTGTGTTGACCTTTCACCTTAACTTGAACCAGGAACATGTAGCTAAACCTGAACAGGTAGAAGACTAACCGTCACTTGGTGGTCTAGTGGTGCGCGTTGTTTCTGTCACGGTGAAGTCTCTTCCAGCTCGAACAGGCTGAAAGGCTAGAGAAGAAGAGGAAAATAGTATGAGGTTTCAATCTGTTGTGTATGTTTCCCTGGGGAGTGGTCATCTACTTGAGAACAACTGTTGATATGGTTCAATCAGAGCAATCTATACCAGAGCCCTCAAAACGTTGTAGTAAGTTATTCCATTGATCAGTTAATCAGTTAGATTAGAAGACAAGGGCTCTGGAAGTCAACTTTGTGATCCCCCTTATCATCAGAGGTTCACTAAGGTTCACCTGGTCTGCTCTGATAACTCTGACATGATGAAGACCTTAGTCACAGGAAGGATGTCTTTCTCTGACATGATGAAGACCTTAGTCACAGGAAGGATGTCTTTCTCTGACACGATGAAGACCTTAGTCACAGGAAGGACATCTTTCTCTGACATGATGAAGACCTTAGTCACAGGAAGGACATCTTTCTCTGACACGATGAAGACCTTAGTCACAGGAAGGACATCTTTCTCTGACATGATGAAGACCTTAGTCACAGGAAGGACATCTTTCTCTGACACGATGAAGACCTTAGTCACAGGAAGGACATCTTTCTCTTACATGATGAAGACCTTAGTCACAGGAAGGACATCTTTCTCTGACACGATGAAGACCTTAGTCACAGGAAGGACATCTTTCTCTGACATGATGAAGACCTTAGTCACAGGAAGGACGTCTTTCTCTGACAAGATGAAGACCTTAGTCACAGGAAGAACATCTTTCTCTGACATGATGAAGACCTTAGTCACAGGAAGGACATATTTCTCTGACATGATGAAGACCTTAGTCACAGGAAGGACATCTTTCTCTGACATGATGAAGACCTTAGTCACAGGAAGGACATCTTTCTCTGACATGATGAAGACCTTAGTCACAGGAAGGACATCTTTCTCTGACATGATGAAGACCTTAGTCACACGAAGGACATCTTTCTCTGACATGATGAAGACCTTAGTCACAGGAAGGATATCTTTCTCTGACATGATGAAGACCTTAGTCACAGGAAGGACATCTTTCTCTGACATGATGAAGACCTTAGTCACAGGAAGGACATCTTTCTCTGACATGATGAAGACCTTAGTCACAGGAAGGACATCTTTCTCTATTTTTATTCTTCTTTTCTATACTGTGTGTCTTATTTAGGTTTGGCCTGCAGGCTTCCAGAGAGGCTAATTACCTCCAGAGAGGCTGATTACCTCCAAAGAGGCTGATTACCCCCAGAGAGGCTGATTACCCGAGAGGCTGATTACCTCCAGAGAGGCTGATTACCCCCAGAGAGGCTGATTAACCCAGAGAGGCTGATTAACCCAGAGAGGCTGATTAACCCAGTGAGGCTGATTACCCCCAAGAGGCTGATTACCCCCAGAGAGGCTGATTACCCCCAGAGAGGCTGATTAACCCAGAGAGGCTGATTAACCCAGAGAGGCTGATTAACCCAGAGAGGCTGATTAACCCAGTGAGGCTGATTACCCCCAGAGAGGCTGATTACCCCCAGTGAGGCTGATTACCCCCAGAGAGGCTGATTACCCCCAGAGAGGCTGATTACCCCCAGAGAGGCTGATTACCCCCAGTGAGGCTGATTACCCCCAGAGAGGCTGATTACCCCCAGAGAGGCTGATTACCCCTAAGAGTCTGATTACCCCTAAGAGGCTGATTAACCCAGAGAGACTGATTACCCCCAGAGAGGCTGATTACCTCCAGAGAGGCTGATTACCCCCAGAGAGGCTGATTGAGGCTGATTAACCCAGTGAGGCTGATTACCCCAGTGAGGCTGATTACCCCAGAGAGGCTGATTAACCCAGAGAGTCTGATTAACCCAGAGAGGCTTGACTTCTCCATTCTATATTTCATGCACTGCCAGGCGGGGGGAGGGGCCTGCTCCCCAGAGTCCAACATTCAGCTCAGCAGGGAGGAGGAGAGGATAGAGGGATGACTGTGTGGAATGGTGACTATGGGGTGACCAGTGTGTGTGCCTGAGTGCGATGACTACAGAGGATTTGTGTGTGTGTGTGTAGGTGTGTGTGTAGGTGTGTAGGTGTGTAGGTGTGTAGGTGTGTGTGTGTGTGTGTGTGTGTGTGTGTGTGTGTGTGTGTGTGTGTGTGTGTGTGTGTGTGTGTGTGTGTGTGTAGGTGTGTGTGTGTGTAGGTGTGTGTGTACGTGTGTGTGTGTGTGTGTGTGTACGTGTGTGTGTGTGTGTGTGTGTGTGTGTGTAGGTGTGTGTGTAGGTGTAGGTGTGTAGGTGTGTTTAGGTGTGTGTAGGTGTAGGTGTTTGTAGGTGTGTAGGTGTGTGTAGGTGTGTGTAGGTGTGTGTAGGTGTAGGTGTGTGTAGGTGTAGGTGTGTGTAGGTGTGTAGGTGTGTGTAGGTGTAGGTGTGTAGGTGTGTGGGTGTGTGTAAGTGTGTGTAGGTGTAGGTGTGTAGGTGTGTGTAGGTGTGTAGGTGTGTAGGTGTGTGTAGGTGTAGGTGTGTAGGTGTGTGTAGGTGTGTAGGTGTGTGTAGGTGTGTAGGTGTGTAGGTGTGTGTAGGTGTAGGTGTGTAGGTGTGTGTAGGTGTGTAGGTGTGTAGGTGTGTATGTGTGTGTAGGTGTGTAGGTGTGTGTAGGTGTGTGTAGGTGTGTGTATGTGTAGGTGTGTGTAGGTGTGTAGGTGTGTGTAGGTGTGTGTAGGTGTAGGTGTGTGTAGGTGTGTGTAGGTGTGTAGGTGTGTAGGTGTGTGTAGGTGTGTATGTGTAGGTGTGTGTAGGTGTGTATGTGTAGGTGTGTGTAGGTGTGTATGTGTAGGTGTGTGTAGGGGTGTAGGTGTGTAGGTGTTTGTAGGTGTGTGTAGGTCTAGGTGTGTGTAGGTGTGTGTAGGTGTGTGTAGGTGTAGGTGTGTTTATGTGTAGGTGTGTGTAGGTGTAGGTGTAGGTGTGTGTAGGTTTGTGTAGGTGTAGGTGTGTGTAGGTGTGTAGGGTGTATAGGTGTGTGTAGGTGTGTGTAGGTGTGTAGGGTGTATAGGTGTGTGTAGGTGTGTGTAGGTGTGTGTAGGTGTGTAGGTGTAGGTGTGTGTAGGTGTGTGCAGGTGTGTGTAGGTGTGTGTAGGTGTGTAGGTGTGTGTAGGTGTGTGTAGGTGTAGGTGTAGGTGTGTAGGTGTGTGTAGGTGTGTAGGTGTGTGTAGGTGTGTGTAGGCGTGTGTAGGTGTGTAGGTTTGTAGGTGTGTGTAGGTGTGTAGGTGTGTAGGTAGGTGTGTAGGTGTGTAGGTTTGTAGGTGTGTGTAGGTGTGTAGGTGTGTAGGTAGGTGTGTAGGTGTGTGTAGGTGTGTAGGTGTGTGTAGGTGTGTAGGTGTGTAGGTGTGTAGATGTGTGTAGGTGTGTAGGTGTGTGTAGGTGTAGGTGTGTAGGTGTGTGTAGGTGTAGGTGTAGGTGTGTGTAGGTGTGTGTAGGTGTAGGTGTAGGTGTGTGTAGGTGTGTGTAGGTGTAGATGTAGGTGTGTGTAGGTGTGTGTAGGTGTAGGTGTAGGTGTGTAGGTGTGTGTAGGTGTGTAGGTGTGTGTAGGTGTAGGTGTAGGTGTGTGTGTAGGTGTAGGTGTAGGTGTCATGGCCTAATTTTCATTGTTTTTATTCACATATTTGAAGAGTCTTATTTATTCCTGTTTCTCCTTTATATTTATCACTACTGCAGTATATTATTTAGTCAAACGTTCTATATTATTTTACTCAAGCTTTATAAACCTTTGTAGGTGTGTGGGTGTGTGTAAGTGTGTGTAGGTGTAGGTGTGTAGGTGTGTGTAGGTGTGTAGGTGTGTAGGTGTGTGTAGGTGTAGGTGTGTAGGTGTGTGTAGGTGTGTAGGTGTGTGTAGGTGTGTAGGTGTGTAGGTGTGTGTAGGTGTAGGTGTGTAGGTGTGTGTAGGTGTGTAGGTGTGTAGGTGTGTAGGTGTGTGTAGGTGTGTAGGTGTGTGTAGGTGTGTGTAGGTGTGTGTAAGTGTAGGTGTGTGTAGGTGTGTAGGTGTGTGTAGGTGTGTGTAGGTGTGGGTGTGTGTAGGTGTGTGTAGGTGTGTAGGTGTGTAGGTGTGTGTAGGTGTGTATGTGTAGGTGTGTGTAGGTGTGTATGTGTAGGTGTGTGTAGGTGTGTATGTGTAGGTGTGTGTAGGGGTGTAGGTGTGTAGGTGTTTGTAGGTGTGTGTAGGTCTAGGTGTGTGTAGGTGTGTGTAGGTGTGTGTAGGTGTAGGTGTGTTTATGTGTAGGTGTGTGTAGGTGTAGGTGTAGGTGTGTGTAGGTTTGTGTAGGTGTAGGTGTGTGTAGGTGTGTAGGGTGTATAGGTGTGTGTAGGTGTGTGTAGGTGTGTAGGGTGTATAGGTGTGTGTAGGTGTGTGTAGGTGTGTGTAGGTGTGTAGGTGTAGGTGTGTGTAGGTGTGTGCAGGTGTGTGTAGGTGTGTGTAGGTGTGTAGGTGTGTGTAGGTGTGTGTAGGTGTAGGTGTAGGTGTGTAGGTGTGTGTAGGTGTGTAGGTGTGTGTAGGTGTGTGTAGGCGTGTGTAGGTGTGTAGGTTTGTAGGTGTGTGTAGGTGTGTAGGTGTGTAGGTAGGTGTGTAGGTGTGTAGGTTTGTAGGTGTGTGTAGGTGTGTAGGTGTGTAGGTAGGTGTGTAGGTGTGTGTAGGTGTGTAGGTGTGTGTAGGTGTGTAGGTGTGTAGGTGTGTAGATGTGTGTAGGTGTGTAGGTGTGTGTAGGTGTAGGTGTGTAGGTGTGTGTAGGTGTAGGTGTAGGTGTGTGTAGGTGTGTGTAGGTGTAGGTGTAGGTGTGTGTAGGTGTGTGTAGGTGTAGATGTAGGTGTGTGTAGGTGTGTGTAGGTGTAGGTGTAGGTGTGTAGGTGTGTGTAGGTGTGTAGGTGTGTGTAGGTGTAGGTGTAGGTGTGTGTGTAGGTGTAGGTGTAGGTGTCATGGCCTAATTTTCATTGTTTTTATTCACATATTTGAAGAGTCTTATTTATTCCTGTTTCTCCTTTATATTTATCACTACTGCAGTATATTATTTAGTCAAACGTTCTATATTATTTTACTCAAGCTTTATAAACCTTTTTTTTTCTGTGAGTGTTTGACTTGTTGAGTGAATGAGGCAATGATGGAGTCCACTAGCTGTCTGGTTTGGAACCAGGCCGGCGTACCTGAACAGCATGGGGTTAACGAGCTTCCACCTGCATAAAGCCTGATCCAAATGACATTAAACAGGCAAACGATGGAACGCAGGATTCACCCAGACCGCTGTTGACGACGCCTGGAGAAAGAGGAGCTGCTACTGGGAGAGACCATTATCCTGCTCGGTCGAGGCAAACGACCGCCGCTCTGAGTAACACTATGTTGTTCGATGGATTGACCGATTCAGCTTCTCTCTCGCCACTTCAAGTCAGCCGGTGCGCTAAGGACGCGGCATTGGGGCGGCAGGAAGTCTAGCCGTTAAGAGCATTGGGCCAGTAACCGAAAGGTTGTTGGTTTGAATCCCTGAGCCGACTAGGTGAAAAATCTGTCTGTGCCCTTGAACAAGTCATTTAACAAGTCATTAAGACGCTCTGGATAAGAGTGTTTGCTAAATGATGTAAGATGAGACCACAGTGACTCCCGCTCTTGGACCAGGCTGGCCCCGAACCAAAGCACTCTGGTGAATGTGAGCCTGGGCTTGTTCTTGTGTGTTCGGGTTGTAATTACCCTCTTTTAACTAAAATGGGAATATTATTAAAGAAGAACCTTAGATTTTGACCAGAATAATCAGGATAACGCTGACAAGTCAGGACATATTGCCTCACAAGGAGAACGTCAATTTTAGGGTTAAGGTTTAGGGGCGGCAGGGTAGCCTAGTGGTTAGAGCCGAAAGGTTGCAAGTTCGAATCCCCGAGCTGATAAGGTCTGTCGTTCTGCCCCTGAACAGGCAGTTAACCCACTGTTCCTAGGCCACCATTGAAAATAAGAATTTGTTCATAACTGACTTAAAGGTAAAAAATAAATAGGGGTTAGGGAAAATAGGCTTTGAATGGAAATCAATTGTTGGTCCTCACAAGTACAGTAAAACCAACGTGTGTTTACTTCACTATGTACCTAGAATCGGAGTCTAACGGCGCATAGAGCCTGATAACAGTGTGGGACTGTTTGGAAATTAGAGGGTGTGTAATTACTGAGTGACACGCTAATCAATATAAATTCCGGAGCAAATTCCAGCCACCGTGGCTCTAAATCGAGGCAGCGAGCCTGCTACAGTTGGGACTTTGATGAATGGAGAAAAGCGGCAATTAAAAATAAATGTTGTATCATGTCGGCCATATTGTTTTTGCCACGACCAATTGAGTTTGGGTATTTACAGTTTATGTGAAATGTCACCCCCTTATTTTGTTGTCTTTATTATTTTGGTTAGGTGTTTTTGTTTTTTGTGTTTATGTCCTGTCTAGTGTTTATGTCCTGTCTAGGGTTTATGTCCTGTCTAGGGTTTTTGTACTGTCTAGGGTTTATGTCCTGTCTAGGGTTTATGTCCTGTCTAGGGTTTATGTCCTGTCTAGGGTTTATGTCCTGTCTAGGGTTTATGTCCTGTCTAGTGTTTATGTCCTGTCTAGGGTTTATGTCCTGTCTAGGGTTTTTGTACTGTCTAGGGTTTATGTCCTGTCTAGGGTTTATGTCCTGTCTAGGGTTTATGTCCTGTCTAGGGTTTATGTCCTGTCTAGGGTTTTTGTACTGTCTAGGGTTTATGTCCTGTCTAGGGTTTATGTCCTGTCTAGGGTTTATGTCCTGTCTAGGGTTTATGTCCTGTCTAGGGTTTTTGTCCTGTCTAGGGTTTATGTCCTGTCTAGGGTTTATGTCCTGTCTAGGGTTTTTGTCCTGTCTATGGTTTATGTCCTGTCTAGGGTTTTTGTCCTGTCTAGGGTTTTTGTCCTGTCTAGGGTTTTTGTCCTGTCTATGGTTTATGTCCTGTCTAGGGTTTTTGTCCTGTCTAGGGTTTTTGTCCTGTCTAGGGTTTTTGTCCTGTCTAGGGTTTATGTCCTGTCTAGGGTTTATGTCCTGTCTATGGTTTATGTCCTGTCTAGGGTTTTTGTCCTGTCTAGGGTTTATGTCCTGTCTAGGGTTTATGTCCTGTCTAGGGTTTTTGTCCTGTCTAGGGTTTATGTCCTGTCTAGGGTTTATGTCCTGTCTAGGGTTTTTGTCCTGTCTAGGGTTTATGTCCTGTCTAGGGTTTTTGTCCTGTCTAGGGTTTATGTCCTGTCTAGGGTTTATGTCCTGTCTAGGGTTTTTGTCCTGTCTAGGGTTTATGTCCTGTCTAGGGTTTTTGTCCTGTCTAGGGTTTATGTCCTGTCTAGGGTTTTTGTCCTGTCTAGGGTTTTTGTCCTGTCTAGGGTTTTTGTCTTGTCTAGGGTTTATGTCCTGTCTATGGTTTATGTCCTGTCTAGGGTTTATGTCCTGTCTAGGGTTTTTGTCCTGTCTAGGGTTTATGTCCTGTCTAGGGTTTATGTCCTGTCTAGGGTTTTTGTCCTGTCTAGGGTTTATGTCCTGTCTAGGGTTTTTGTCCTGTCTAGGGTTTATGTCCTGTCTAGGGTTTTTGTCCTGTCTAGGGTTTTTGTCCTGTCTAGGGTTTTTGTCTTGTCTAGGGTTTATGTCCTGTCTATGGTTTATGTCCTGTCTAGGGTTTATGTCCTGTC
Source organism: Oncorhynchus clarkii lewisi (assembly GCF_045791955.1). NCBI lineage: Eukaryota > Metazoa > Chordata > Actinopteri > Salmoniformes > Salmonidae > Oncorhynchus > Oncorhynchus clarkii. The sequence continues at coordinate 6,803,193 of NC_092156.1, read as the reverse complement.
TAGGGTTTATGTCCTGTCTAGGGTTTATGTCCTGTCTAGGGTTTATGTCCTGTCTAGGGTTTATGTCCTGTCTAGGGTTTATGTCCTGTCTAGGGTTTATGTCCTGTCTAGGGTTTTTGTCCTGTCTAGGGTTTATGTCCTGTCTATGGTTTATGTCCTGTCTAGGGTTTTTGTCCTGTCTAGGGTTTATGTCCTGTCTAGGGTTTATGTCCTGTCTAGGGTTTTTGTCCTGTCTAGGGTTTATGTCCTGTCTAGGGTTTATGTCCTGTCTAGGGTTTTTGTCCTGTCTAGGGTTTATGTCCTGTCTAGGGTTTATGTCCTGTCTAGGGTTTATGTCCTGTCTAGGGTTTTTGTCCTGTCTAGGGTTTATGTCCTGTCTAGGGTTTATGTCCTGTCTAGGGTTTATGTCCTGTCTAGGGTTTTTGTCCTGTCTAGGGTTTTTGTCCTGTCTAGGGTTTTTGTCCTGTCTAGGGTTTATGTCCTGTCTAGGGTTTATGTCCTGTCTAGGGTTTATGTCCTGTCTAGGGTTTTTGTCCTGTCTATGGTTTATGTCCTGTCTAGGGTTTTTGTCCTGTCTAGGGTTTTTGTCCTGTCTAGGGTTTATGTCCTGTCTAGGGTTTATGTCCTGTCTAGGGTTTTTGTCCTGTCTAGGGTTTATGTCCTGTCTAGGGTTTATGTCCTGTCTAGGGTTTTTGTCCTGTCTAGGGTTTATGTCCTGTCTAGGGTTTATGTCCTGTCTAGGGTTTTTGTCCTGTCTATGGTTTATGTCCTGTCTAGGGTTTTTGTCCTGTCTAGGGTTTTTGTCCTGTCTAGGGTTTTTGTCCTGTCTATGGTTTTTGTCCTGTCTAGGGTTTTTGTCCTGTCTAGGGTTTTTGTCCTGTCTAGGGTTTATGTCCTGTCTAGGGTTTATGTCCTGTCTATGGTTTATGTCCTGTCTAGGGTTTTTGTCCTGTCTAGGGTTTTTGTCCTGTCTAGGGTTTTTGTCCTGTCTATGGTTTTTGTCCTGTCTAGGGTTTTTGTCCTGTCTAGGGTTTTTGTCCTGTCTAGGGTTTATGTCCTGTCTAGGGTTTATGTCCTGTCTAGGGTTTATGTCCTGTCTATGGTTTATGTCCTGTCTAGGGTTTTTGTCCTGTCTAGGGTTTATGTCCTGTCTAGGGTTTATGTCCTGTCTAGGGTTTTTGTCCTGTCTAGGGTTTATGTCCTGTCTAGGGTTTTTGTCCTGTCTAGGGTTTTTGTCCTGTCTAGGGTTTATGTCCTGTCTAGGGTTTTTGTCCTGTCTAGGGTTTATGTCCTGTCTAGGGTTTATGTCCTGTCTAGGGTTTTTGTCCTGTCTAGGGTTTATGTCCTGTCTAGGGTTTTTGTCCTGTCTAGGGTTTATGTCCTGTCTAGGGTTTTTGTCCTGTCTAGGGTTTTTGTCCTGTCTAGGGTTTTTGTCTTGTCTAGCTAGGGCTTTTGTATGTTTATGGGGTTGTTTACTAGTCTAGGTGTTTTATATGTCTATGGTTGCCTTAAATTGGTTCTCAATTAGAGGCAGCTGTTTATCGTTGTCTCTGATTGGGAACCATATTTAGGCAGCCATATTCCTTGGGTAATTTGTGGGTGTATCATCTATGTATTAGTTGCCTGTGTCTGCGCTTGTTCTACATAGCGTCACGTTAGTTTTGTTGTTTTTGTAAGTTTGTTGAAGTATTCTTCGTTTCATTAAAATAGAAGATGTATTCACATCACGCTGCGCCGCGGTCTCATCCATACAACGAACGTGACGTGAAAACTATTTCTAAGAAGCGTACTGTGAGATTTTTTTTCCAAACTTTAACACTCTTGTGCTGGTCGCACTTTGAAGTCTACAATGTAGAGAGTGGGGAGAGGTCAAGGGTTATGCTAGATGGTGATGAATCGAGATCACAGCGGTTGCTTTCATCCACTTCTGTCATGGGCTTTCATTCAATAGAATTTTAAACTCCTTCCTGAGGAGCTGTGAAACCAGACGTTTGGGGACGGCTGGTGGACTACATTACTCAGTCTACTGTGGCAGTCCTCCCTGCAGCAGATCAAAAGGACAATATCTAAATTCTCATCGGACAAATAAGTTATATTTCCATAGTCCCAGTCAGTCTTACATGCACAGATAACTCCAGCGTCTTCATGGTGTCCACAGTTGTGCTGTCCCCAGCCAAGGTTGAAACAATTCTCCAGTTTCATTTCACTGCCCGTACAGTCCACGTTGTCCAGCAAGATGGGACCCGAGCCGTAGCCGAAGAAGGCCAGGATCTTGGCGGCGATAGCGGGACCACAACCCAGCTGCCTACACACCACCTGGGCGTTGGGCAGCTGCCAGTCGTCGTCACACACCGTGCCCCAGAGGTCACCGTGGAACACTTCAACGCGACCCTCGCAGCTGCTATTACCGTTCGCCACGCGGAGGACGGGGCGCTCTGGAGGAGGAGACACACAGAGAGGCACATTCTTCATGGAGAGGTGTATTAGTAAAAGGTGTTGCTATGGTTTCCTTGTTGCACAATGGCTTTAATCTACAAATGGAATATTATCTATTATAAACTGGGTGGTTTGAGCCCTGAATGCTGATTGGCTGACAGCCGTGGTATATCAGACCGTATACCACGGGTATGACAAAACAATGATGTTTTACTGCCCTAATGATGTTGGTAAGTAGTTTATAATAGCAATAAGGCACCTCGGGGGTTTGTGGTATATGGCCAATATACCATGGCTAAGGGGTGTGTCCAGGCACTCCGCGATGCGTCGTGTCTAACAGCCATTAGCAGTGGTATATTGGCCATATACAACACCCCCTCGTGCCTTATTGCTTAAATAATAAGCAAGTATTATAACAACAGATATATCTGTTTCGAGTACATTAACTGGAGATAATTCCCATTCATTTGTCACATGGGGGGGGGGGCTGCAGCATCACCACTACCTTTGGTTGTCATAGCAACCATTGTCTTTGTCACGGTAGTTGTAGTAGTGGTCTTGACTGGTTCTGTTCGGTCGGTCACTAGAATAAGACAAACGATGCATTAGAATCAGAATAATGAGTCGGTCTACACCGGCAAGCTGATGCCTAGAGTAGACGGCTGACGGTTTCCCATCCTCTGTGAGGAGAGGGGGGGGGGGGGGGTCGAATTAGGAATTACAATACTAGAATTTAGAATACCAGAATGGACATTAACCTTCTTATGATGATAGTAGAAAAAGTCAGCCATTTTGGTCAGGGAATTGGTCAACCTTAGTTTGCCAGGGCTGTGATAAAATATTGTGTGAAACAATTCATTTGAAGAATGTGTCTGCACTGCGTGTTTGTTAGCTAGCTAGCCAGGCAGTTTTAGAGGAATGATTCTATAAATTGATCAAATTAACTACCCATATGCCAACATTCCATTCAAACAATACAGTCATTCCACAGCTTAGACAAGTTGTAACTCGCAAGTACTGATATTGTATCATATAATATCACAGCTTGGAAACAAACATAAAAAAATATATGGTCTTTTTACATATATTTTAAAGGTTATTTATACATAAAATTGGCATAAAACCTGTATAAACCCATGTTTATAATATGACAATATTTTAGGTTGACTATAATTCTATTACACAATTTCTGATACACATCACATGCCTTACTTTTATTTTCCTGCATTAGTCAAATCAGGAAATGCATCACTTATGCCTCTACTGCATTCATTCCAATTAGACTGACCAAAATGGCTGCCATTTTCACCATGTTCTGGAACTTTGAGGGTTTAGAAAATACTGTAGCCCCTATAGTCTATTTAATAGGATCTCTATGGGGGTGACTTCCTTTACTTGCTCCATCACCACCATGTACTGAGTGGCACTGCTGTCCCAGAGTTAAAGAGAAACTTAGAGAGGAAACAGCACCCTCTATTGGTCATAGGATAGAGGTGCAGGTGGAGCAGTGTGGTCTGACGGGGACCACACTATTATTACATTATAATACTTAAGCTAAATAATTGCCTGTAATGCTGGCAGTCTGGAAGAATCCCCTTCCCATGGGCATTGTGTTCTTGGGAGAAACTGTGGTGGAGCCTGAACCTACACAGAGAACAGACATGAATAGCAGACATAGTATTAAAGACATTGGCAACATGAATTACAGCAAGAGAGAGAGATACAGAGAGAGAGAGAGAGAGAGATACAGAGATACAGAGAGAGAGAGAAAGAGATACAGGGAGAGAGACAGAGAGAGACAGAGAGAGAGAGAGAGAGAGAGAGATACAGGGAGAGAGAGAGAGAGACAGAGAGATACAGTGAGAGAGTGAGAGAGACAGAGAGAGATACAGGGAGAGAGAGAAAGACCGAGAGAGACAGAGAGAGAGAGAAAGACAGACAGAGAGAGACAGAAACAGCTTCTCACCTGAACAGATAACCCCAGCGTCCTCATGATGTCCACAGTTGTGTATCCCCCATCCCAGACTGTAGCATTTACTCAGCTGGTTCTCGTAACCATTACAGTTGACATTGTCCAGTAGAATCAGTCCTGTGCCGTAACCAAAGTAGGCGTTGGTGGTGGAAGAAACGGCGTGGCCACAGCCAATCTGTTGACACACCACCCCTGCGTCTCTCCTACCCCAGTCGTCATCACACACCGTCCCCCAGCTGCCCTGGTAGAAGACCTCCACCCGTCCCTGGCAGTAGTCCAGTCCACCAACTAAGCGGATCCTACCATCTCCTAAAATATAGGGGAGGGCGGGAATCATCAGCATTCCATGTAAACCATATATGCAAAAGTCTGAGGACATCCCTTCAAATTAGTTGGATTCGGCTATTTCAGCCACACCCGTTGCTGACAGGTGTATACAGTCGAGCACACAGCCATGCAATCTCCATAGACAAACAGTGGCAGTAGAATGGCTCGTACTGAAGAGCTCAGTGATTTAAAAAAATCTAATCAAAATTGAATTGTCACACACACATATTTAGTAGATGCTATTGTGGGTGTAGCGAAATGCTTATGTTCTGAGCTCCAACAGTGCAGTAGTAACCTCACACTCAACGTCAACAAAACTAAGGAGATGATTGTGGACTTCAGGAAACAGCAGAGGGAACACCCCCCTATCCACATCGACGGAACAGTAGTGGAGAGGGTAGCAAGAACCTGTTAAGTCTACCCCTTCCTTTTTCGAACATTCTGTTAAAAATCGCGCAACTTTTCAGCGTCCTGCTACTCATGCCGGGAATATAGTATATGCATATGATTAGTATGTGTGGATAGAAAACACTCTGAAGTTTCTAAAACTGGTTAAATCACGGCTATGACTATAACAGATCGTGTGTTTCATCGAAAAACGCAAGAAAAACTGCTCTCTGAAAGCTAAAAATTATTTCCATGCGTCACTTTCATGGGTTGTTAAAAGGGCACAAAATTAATTAATCGCCATTGTCGTCATTTTCCAGGCAGTTTTTTCTTGGTAAATCCAACTAACTGGATTCAATTTCTTCCGGTCTCCACCAGGATGTTTTGAATGTGCACATTGGCAGCCATTGATTTGCAGACGAGGAGCTATTGAAAACACATCGCCCTGTAATCATTTTGATAGATTATAAACGTTTACTAATACCTAAAGTTGGATTACAAAAGTATTTCGAAGTGTTTTGTGAAAGTTTATCGTCGACTTTTTTAATTTAAAAAAATGACGCAGCGTTTAAAAACAATGTTTTTTTCTGAATGACACAGCTTCCATAGAAAGCTATTTTGGGTATATATGGACCGATTTAAACGAAAAAAAGACCCAATAGTGATGTTTATGGGGCATATAGGAGTGCCAAGAAAGAAGCTCGTCAAAGGTAATGAATGTTTTATATTTTATTTCTGCGTTTTGTGTAGCGCCGGATAAGCTAAATCTTTGTTTACGTCGCATTCAGGCATTTTAGTGTGTTGCATGCTATCAGATAATAGCTTCTCATGCTTTCGCCGAAAAGCATTTTAAAAATCGGACTTGTTGGCTAGGTTCACAACGAGTGTAGCTTTATTTCAATACCCTGCATGTGCATTTTGATGAACGTTTGAGTTTTAACGAGTACATTTAGCATTTAGCGTAGCGCATTTGCATTTCCAGATGTCTACTTGAGACATCTGCGTCTCAAGTAGGAGCAAGAATTAAGTTCCTCGGCATACACATCACAGACAAACTGAATTGGTCCACTCACACAGACAGCATCGTGAAGAAGGCGCAGCAGCGCCTCTTCAACCTCAGGAGGCTGAAGAAATTCGGCTTGTCACCAAAAGCACTCACAAACTTCTACAGATGCACAATCGAGAGCATCCTGGCGGGCTGTATCACCGCCTGGTATGGCAACTGCACCGCCGTCAACCGTAAGGCTCTCCAGAGGGTAGTGAGGTCTGCACAACGCATCACCGGGGGCAAACTACCTGCCCTCCAGGACACCTACACCACCCGATGTCACAGGAAGGCCATAAAGATCATCAAGGACATCAACCACCCGAGCCACTGCCTGTTCACCCCGCTATCATCCAGAAAGCGAGGTCAGTACAGGTGCATCAAAGCTGGGACCGAGAGACTGAAAAACAGCTTCTATCTCAAGGCCATCAGACTGTTAAACAGCCACCACTAACACTGAGTGGCTGCTGCCAACACACTGACACTGACTCAACTCCAGCCACTTTAATAATGGGAATTGATGGGAAATGATGTAAATATATCACTAGCCACTTTAAACAATGCTACCTTATATAATGTTACTTACCCTACATTATTCATCTCATATGCATACGTATATACTGTACTCTATATCATCGACTGTATCATTATGTAATACATGTATCACTAGCCACTTTAAACTATGCCACTTTGTTTACATACTCATCTCATTTGTACATACTGTACTCGATACCATCTACTGTATCTTGCCTATGCTGCTCTGTACCATCACTCATTCATATATCCTTATGTACATATTCTTTATCCCCTTACAGTGTGTACAAGACAGTAGTTTTGGAATTGTTAGTTAGATTACTTGTTATTACTGCATTGTCGGAACTAGAAGCACAAGCATTTCGCTACACTCGCATTAACATCTGCTAACCATGTGTATGTGACAAATAAAATTTGATTTGATTTGATTTGATTTAGTATCTAACAGTTCACAACAATACACAAATCTAAAAGAATGGAATTAATACGTATATAAATATTAGATTGAGCAATGTCGGCGTGGCATTGACTAAAATAGAGTAGAATAGAATACAGTATATACATATGAGATGAGTAAAGCAGTATGTAAGCATTATTCAAACATTATTAAAGTGGCTAGTGTTCCATTATTAAAGTAGCCAGTGATTCCATGTATATGTATATAGGGCAGCAGTCTCTAAGGTGCATGGTTGCATAACCGGGTGGAAGCTGGCTAGTGATGGCTGTTTAGCAGTCTAATGGCCTTGAGATAGAAGCTGTTTTTCAGTCTCTCGGTCCCAGCTTTGATGCAGATGTACTGACCTCGCCTTCTGGATGATAGCGGGGTGAACAGGATGTGGCTTGGGTGGTTGATGTCCTTGATGATATTTTTGGCCTTCCTGTGACATCAGGTGCTGTAGCTGTCCTGGAGGGCAGGTTATGCGTTGAGCAGACCGCACCACCCTCAGGAGAGCCCTGCGGTTGTGGGCGGTATAGTTGCCATACCAAGCGGTCATAAAGCCCGACAGGATGCTCTCAATTGTGTATCTGTAAAAGTTTGTGAGGGTTTTAGGGGCCAAGACAAGTTTCTTCAGCCTAAGGTTGAAGAAGCCTTCCTCATCACACTGTCTGTGTGGGTGAACCATTTCAGATCGTCAGTGATGTGTACGCTGAGGAACTTGAAGCTTTCCACCTTCTCCCCTGCAGTCCAGGTGATGTGGCTAGGGGGTGGTCCCTCTGCTGTTTCCTGAAGTCCACGATCAGCTCCTTTGTTTTGTTAATGTTGAGTGAGAGGTTATTTTCCTGGCACCCCTCTCCCAGGGCCCTCACCTCCTCCCTGTAGGCCGTCTCATCATTGTTGGTAATCAGGCCTCCTACTCGTGTCGTCTGAAAACTTGATGATTGAGTTGGAGGCGTACGTGGCAACGCAGCCATGGGTGAACAGGGAGTACAGGAGGAGGCTGAGCATGCACCCTTGTGGGACCCCTGTGTTGCGGATCAGCGTAGTGGAGGTGTTGTTTCCTACCTTCACCACCTGTGGGCGGTCCGTCAGGAAGTCCAGGACCCAGTTGCACAGGGCGGGGTTCAGACCCAGGGCCCCAAGCTTAATGATGAGCTTAGACGGTACGATGGGGTTGAATACTGAGCGAGAGTCAAGGAACAGCATTCTTACATAGGTTTCCCTCTTGTCCAGATGGGATAGGGTAATGTGCAGTGCCATGGATAAAGCAGTGTGCAGTGCCATGGATAAAGCAGTGTGCAGTGTGATGGATAAAGCAGTGTGCAGTGCCATGGATAAAGCAGTGTGCAGTGTGATGGATAAAGCAGTGTGCAGTGTGATGGATAAAGCAGTGTGCAGTGCCATGGATAAAGCAGTGTGCAGTGTGATGGATAAAGCAGTGTGCAGTGCCATGGATAAGCAGTGTGCAGTGTGATGGATAAAGCAGTGTGCAGTGCCATGGATAAAGCAGTGTGCAGTGTGATGGATAAAGCAGTGTGCAGTGCCATGGATAAAGCAGTGTGCAGTGTGATGGATAAAGCAGTGTGCAGTGCCATGGATAAAGCAGGGTGCAGTGTGGAGTCTGTGGAGCTATTGAGGCGGTAAGCAAATTAAAGTGGGTCTAGGGTGCCAGGTAAAGGTGGAGGTGATATAATCCTTAAACTAACCTCTCAAAGCACTTCATAATGACAGGAGTGCTACAGGGTGATAGTCATTTAGTTCAGTTACCTTTGCTTTATTGGGTACAGGAACAATGGTGGACATCTTGAAGCAAGTGGAGACAACAGACTGGGATAGGGAGAGATTGAATATGTCCGTAAACACTCCAGCCAGCTGGTCTGCGCATGCTCTAGGACACGGCTAGGGATTCCGTCTGGGCCGGCAGCCTTGCGAGGGTAAACACTCATAAATGTCTTACTCACGTCGGCCATGGAGAAGGAGAGCCCACAGTCCTCGGTAGCAGGCCGCATCGGTGGCACTGTGTTATCCTCAAAGCTGGTGAAGAAGGTGTTTAGCTTGTCCAAGCAAGACATCGGTGTCCGCAATGTGGTTGGCTTTTTGTAGTCCGTGATTGACTGTAGACCCTGACTCATACGTCTCATGTCTGAGCCGTTGAATTGCGACTCCACTTTGTCTCTGTACTGACGTTTAGCCTGTTTGATGCCTTACAGAGGGAACAACTACACTGTTTGTATTCTGCCATATTCCCAGTCACCTTGCCATGGTTAAATGCAGTGGTTCGCATTTTCAGTTTTGCGCGAATGCTGACATCTATCCACGGTTTCTGGTTTGGGTAGGATTTAATAGTCACAGTGGGTACAACATCTCCTATACACTTCCTGATGAACTCAGTCACCGTGTCATATCCGTGTATTTGTCCATGTCTCAGAGGCTACCCGGAACATATTCCAGTCCATGTGAGCAAAATAATCTTGATGCGTGGATTCCGATTGGTCAGATCAGCGTTGAATAGACCTGAGCACATATATGTCCTGTTTGAGTTCCTGCCTATATGGAGTTGTGATCAGATTTTATGAAGAAAGGGTGGAGGTGGGCCTTGTAGACATTTTGAAAAGTTGAGTAGCATTGGTCCAATGTTTCCCAGTGCGAGTACTACAGTCATTGTGTTGGTAGAACTTCGGTAGTATTTTCCTCAAATTGCATTGTTAAAATCCCCAGCTACACAAAATTCCGGCCTCAGGATACGTGGTTTCCAGTTTGCATAAAGTCCAGTGTAGTTCTTTGTGGACCGTCATGGTATCGGCTTGAGGGGGATATTCACGGCTGTGACTATAACCAAAGATAATTATCTTGGGAGGTAATACGGTCGGCATTTGATTGTGAGGTGTTTTAGGTCAGCTGAACAAAATGACTTGAGTTTCTGTGCGTTATCACAATCACACCATGAGTAGTTAATCATGTAACATACACCCCCTCCTTTCTTCTTCCCGGAGAGTTCTTTATTCCTGTCTGCGCGATGTACTGAGAACCCAGCTGGTTGTATTGACGGGGACAGTATACACAGAGAGAGCCATGTTTCTGTATGCTACAATCCCTGATGTCTCCCTGGAAGGAGATCCTCGCCCTGAGCTCGTCTACTTTATTATCCAGAGACTGAACATTAGCGGTGGATGGTGTGCATGCCTCCTGAGTCGGACCAGAAGTCCACTCCGAATAACTCTTCTCAGCCGGCAACTTCATGGAGCAACCTCTGGGATAAGCTTAATTGCCCTGGGGGGTACGAACAAAGGATCCAATTGGGGAAAGTTGTATTCCTGGTCGCAATGCACCGTTCTGATATCTAAAAGCTATATAACACAAAAAAACTCCAAAGGCAAACATTGGCAGCAGATTGGCCCGTACTAAAGAGCTCAGTAACTTTCAACATGGCACCATCATAGGATGCCTTTCCAACAAGTCAGTTCATCAAATCTCTGCCCTGCTAGAGCTGCCCCGGTCAACTGTAAGTGTTGTTATTGTGAAGTGGAAACATCTAGGAGCAACAACGGCCCATGCTCGAAGTGGTAGGCCACGCAAGCTCACAGAACGGGACCGCCGAGTTCTGAAGCATGTAGCGTGTAAAAATCATCTGTCCTCAGTTGCAACACTCACTACCGAGTTCCAAACTGCCTCTGGAAGCAACGTCAGCACAATAACTGTTCGTCGGGAGCTTCATGAAATGGGTTTCCATGGCCGAGCAGCTGTACACAAGCTTAAGATCACCATGCTCAATGCCAAGCATTTGCTGGAGTGGTGTAAAGCTTGCTGCCATTGGACTCTGGAGCAGTGGAAATGCGTGCACCCGTGCACCCGTGCACAAAGTGAGGTCCATACAGAAATTATTTATCGAGATTGGTGTGGAAGAACTTGACTAGCCTGCACAGTGCCCTGACCTCAACCCCATTAATCACCTTTGGGAATAATCGCCCAATATCAGTGCACGACCTCACTAATGTTCTTGTGGCTGAATAGAAGCAGGTCCCCGCAACAATGTTCCAGCATCTAGTGGAAACCAATGGCGTGCCGTGGGCCTGGGGCCTGGGCCTTCAGTGAAAATATATATATTTTTAAAATTATATTCTGATGATGTTTAGGCCAGCAGAGAAGGCCTTGCTGGCCGTGACGGCCCACCACTGGTGGAAAACCTTCCCAGAAGAGTGGAGTTACAGAAGCAAAGGGGGGACCAACTCCATATTACTGGCCATGATTTTGGAATGAGATGTTCGACGAGCAGGTGTCCACATACTTTTGGTAATTTATTGTATCTTCTCACTCAAAGCCTGGATTCATGTCTATAACACATCTATAATGTCTTTATGGTGTGTCTATGTGTCTCCCGACCCCTCCTGTCTCAGCCTCCAGTATTTAACTGCAGTAGTTTATGTGTCAGGGGGCTAGGGTCAGTCTGTTATATTTGGAGTATTTCTCCTGTCTTATCTGGTGTCCTGTGCAAATTTAAGTATTCCCATCTAAATCTCTCTCTCTTTCTCTTTTTCTCTCTTTCTCCTTCACTCCATTTCTCTCTCTCTCTCTCTTCTCTTGGAGGACCTGAACCCTAGGACCATGGCTCAGGACTACCTGGCCTGATGACTCCTTGTGTCCCCAGTCCACCTGGTCGTGCTGCTGCTCCGGTTTCTGATGTTCTGCCTTCGGCTGTGGAGCCATGGCCTGTTCGCCGGACATGCTGCCTTGTCCCGGACCTGCTGTTTTCAACTCTCTCTCTCTCTACCGCACCTGCTGTCTCTAACTCTGAATGATCGGCTATGAAAGGCCAACTGACATTTACTCCTGAGGTGCTGACCTGTTCCACCCTCTACAACCACAGTGATTATTATTATTTGACCCTGCTGGTCACCTATGATCATTTGAACATCTTGGCCATGTTCTGTTATAATCTCCACCCGGCACAGCCAGAAGAGGACTGGCCACCCCTCATAGCCTGGTTCCTCTCTAGGTTTCTTCCTAGTTTCCGGTCTTTCTAGGGAGTTTTTCTTAGCCACCGTGCTTCTACACCTGCATTGTTTGGGGTTTAAGGCTGGGTTTCTGTACAGCACTTTGTGACATCGGTTGATGTAAAAAAAAAGAGGGCTATATAAATAATCTTGATTGATTGATATGTCTGTGAGTTGTTATGTCTGTGAGTTGTTATGTCTGTGAGTTGTTATGTCTGTGAGTTGTTATGTCTGTGAGTTGTTATGTCTGTGAGTTGTTATGTCTGTGAGCTGTTATGTCTGTGAGTTGTTATGTCTGTGAGTTGTGTCTGTGAGTTGTTATGTCTGTGAGTTGTTATGTCTGTGAGCTGTTATGTCTGTGAGTTGTTATGTCTGTGAGCTGTTATGTCTGTGAGTTGTTATGTCTGTGAGTTGTTATGTCTGTGAGTTGTTATGTCTGTGAGTTGTTATGTCTGTGAGTTGTTATGTCTGTGAGTTGTTATGTCTGTGAGCTGTTATGTCTGTAAGTTGTTATGTCTGTAAGTTGTTATGTCTGTGAGTTATGTCTGTGAGTTGTTATGTCTGTGAGTTGTTATGTCTGTGAGTTGTTATGTCTGTGAGTTGTTATGTCTGTGAGCTGTTATGTCTGTGAGCTGTTATGTCTGTGAGTTGTTATGTCTGTGAGTTGTTATGTCTGTGAGTTGTTATGTCTGTGAGTTGTTATGTCTGTGAGTTGTTATGTCTGTGAGTTGTTATGTCTGAGATTTGCCCGTAACATTGCTCTCCCATGCTGCTGTCTTAGTTTCGTTCCATGTCTCTATTGAAAACTGATTTTTATCTCACTACCTCGATAAATAAAGGTTAACTAAAAAAAGTTAAAATCCTTAATTGAACATCACTCTGTTCATTTACACAGGCAGCCAAATTCTGATATTTTGCCCAATTACTGGCAAAAGCACTGATCTGATTGGTCAAAAGATCAAAAATGTGTTGCCTGTGTAATCGCAGACTATTTAGTTTGGATTCCGGGCTAGATTTATTGGGCTCTTGTGAGCGTGTTGTCCTCCATGAACTTTGAAGTTCTCCAGTTCTACAAACCTGGTTGTGACTGAAGGCAAACGGACTTCACCCTTTCCCCTTAAAGCAGTTTATACAGTGAATTAAAACTATTTTACTTACATCGTTTGACTGAAATTAGAGAGAAGAGAAATTAACGGGATCACTTACTTAAAGCTGAGTTTCTCCGAGATGAAGTGGTGGCCTCACCGAGGCTCCGTGACGCCAGCACTGATGGAACTAAGGAGAGATGAGACGGAGGTAATAAAATAATACATTATATTTATTAGTGATGTCAACCAGGGATGTGTCCTTGTAACTCAGTCTTTTGTCATGCATTGACATCACATGAAATCTTTAGAAATGGTAAGGCCCATTCCTACACAAAACGTAACTAGAAGAGTTATACACTTCTTTTCCAAGATGGCATAGCAGTTCAGACGTCTTTTGTCCTCGTCTTGTCGTGTCCCGTATATATATATATTTTTTAAAAATTTCACATACCTTTTTATGTATATATGTTTTAATTTTCCATAAACTCATCTTCATAACACTCTCCTGCAACCCGCCTCACCAATTTATATTTATAAAAAAAGTATTATTTACCTCAAATCTGTAATCCTCCAAGAAGCTAGCCAGAAACTAGCCAGAAACTAGCCAGAAGCTAGCCAGAAGCTAGCCAGAAGCTAATCCAGAAGCTAATCAGAAGCTAATCAGAAGCTAGTTAGCTTCTTTACTGTCTAATCGTTAGTATTCAGCTAACCACGGTCTGTGGTCAACAGCTATCCTTTAGCTCGAAAATCTATCGCCAGTTTTGTACGGCGCAGCTAGCTAGCTGCTATCCGTGTGACTATCGGCTTTCGTCGATTCCGGAGCAAACATCAATTATTCCGGAGCTAGCCAGCTGAAGAATTCCATCAATCACTCCTGGGCTACAATCACCTATCCGGACCCGTTTTACTGCCTATGCTGAGCCCCACCGGGCCTTCACAACTGGACTACTGACGCTATCTACCCGAAGGAGTTATCCGGCTGGCTCCTCCGTCGCGACGTTACCTGAACGCCCATCTGCGGCCCGCTAACCGTTAGCTGTCTTATCGGCTGCTATCTGCTATCAGAATAGACAATCGGACAATTATTTATTTATTTGTATTATTATTATTATTTTTTTTTTTCTTCTTGGGCCTCTATAACTATATCTATTGTTTTTTTGTTGCTGTGTGATTTGGATTAATCCCCTCTACCACACGGAACCCCACTAATCTACTGACGGAACGCAAGAGGTGGCTAGTAACAGACCTCCATTCTATGCTAGCTTGCTACCGATGGCCTGGCTAGCTGTCTAAATCGCCGTGACCCCCAAACAACCTCTCTACTCACTGGACCCTTTTGATCACTCGACTAAGCATGCCTCTCCTTAATGTCAATATGCCTTGTCCATTGCTGTTCTGGTTAGTGTTTATTGGCTTATTTCACTGTAGAGCCTCTAGTCCTGCTCACTATACCTTATCCAACCTATTAGTTCCACCACCCACACATGCAATGACATCTCCTGGTTTCAATGATGTTTCTAGAGACAATATCTCTCTCTTCATCACTCAATACCTAGGTTTACCTCCACTGTATTTACATCCTACCATACCTTTGTCTGTACATTATACCTTGATGCTATTTTATCGCCCCCAGAAACCTCCTTTTACTCTCTGTTCCAGACGTTCTAGACGACCAATTCGTATTGCTTTTAGCCGTACCCTTATGTTACTCCTCCTCTGTTCCGTAATAGCCTTGGTTTCATGCATGTTAACATTAGAAGCCTCCTCCCTAAGTTTGTTCTATTCACTGCTTTAGCACACTCTGCCAACCCGGATGTTCTAGCTGTGTCTGAATCCTGGCTTAGGAAGACCACCAAAAATGTAAAACATTTTAATTTTCAAACATTTTAATCCCAAACTACAACATTTTCAGACAAGATAGAACTGCCAAAGGGGGCGGTGTTGCAATCTACTGCAAAGATAGCCTGCAGAGTTCTGTCCTACTATCCATCTAACTTCTACTTTTAAAAATCCACCTCTCTAAAAACAAGTCTCTCACCGTTGCCGCCTGCTATAGACCACCCTCTGCCCCCAGCTGTGCTCTGGACACCATATGTGAACTCATTGCCCCCCATCGATCTTCAGAGCTCGTGCTGCTAGGCGACCTAAACTGGAACATGCTTAACACCCAAGCCATTCTACAATCTAAACTTGATGCCCTCAATCTCACACAAATTATCAATGAACCTACCAGGTACCTCCCCAAAGCCTTAAACACGGGCACCCTCAGAGATATCATCCTAACCAACTAATACACCTCTGCTGTCTTCAACCAAGATCTCAGCGATCACTGCCTCATTGCCTGCATCCGTAATGGGTCAGCGGTCAAACGACCTCCACTCATCACTGTCAAACGCTCCCTGAAACACTTCAGCGAGCAGGCCTTTCTAATCGACCTGGCCGGGGTATCCTGGAAGGATATTGATCTCATCCCGTCAGTAGAGGATGCCTGGATATTTTTTTTAAATGCCTTCCTAACCATCTTAAATAAACACGCCCCATTCAAGAAATGTAGAACCAGGAACAGATATAGCCCTTGGTTCTCCCCAGACCTGACTGCCCTTAACCAACACAAAAACATCCTATGGCGTTCTGCATTAGCATCGAACAGCCCCCGTGATATGCAGCTGTACAGGGAAGCTAGAAACCATTATACACAGGCAGTTAGAAAAGCTAAGGCTAGCTTTTTCAAGCAGAAATTTGCTTCCTGCAACACTAACTCAAAAAAGTTCTGGGACACTGTAAAGTCCATGGAGAATAAGAACACCTCCTTCCAGCTGCCCACTGCACTGAAGATAGGAAACACTGTCACCACTGATAAATCCACCATAATTGAGAATTTCAATAAGCATTTTTCTACGGCTGGCCATGCTTTCCACCTGGCTACTCCTACCCCGGTCAGCAGCACTGCACCCCCCACAGCAACTCGCCCAAGCCTTCCCCATTTCTCCTTCTCCCAAATCCGTTCAGCTGATGATCTGAAAGAGCTGCAAAATCTGGACCCCTACAAATCAGCCGGGCTAGACAATCCCTTTCTTTCTAAAATGATATGACCCTTTCTTTCTAAAATGATCTGCCGAAATTGTTGCCACCCCTATTACTAGCCTGTTCAACCTCTCTTTCGTGTCGTCTGAGATTCCCAAAGATTGGAAAGCAGCTGCGGTCATCCCCCTCTTCAAAGGGGGGGACACTCTTGACCCAAACTGCTACAGACCTATATCTATCCTAACATGCCTTTCTAAGGTCTTCGAAAGCCAAGTCAGCAAACAGATTACCGACCATTTCGAATCTCACCATACCTTCTCTGCTATGCAATCTGGTTTCAGAGCTGGTCATGGGTGCACCTCAGCCACGCTCAAGGTCCTAAATTATACCTTAACCGCCATCGATAAGAAACATTACTGTGCAGCCGTATTCATTGATCTGGCCAAGGCTTTCGACTCTGTCAATCACCACATCCTCATCGGCAGACTCGACAGCCTTGGTTTCTCAAATGATTGCCTCGCCTGGTTCACCAACTACTTCTCTGATAGAGTTCAGTGTGTCAAATCGGAGGGTCTGCTGTCCGGACCTCTGGCAGTCTCTATGAGGGTGCCACAGGGTTCAATTCTTGGACCGACTCTCTTCTATGTATATATCAATGAGGTCGCTCTTGCTGCTGGTGAGTCTCTGACCTCTACGCAGACGACACCATTCTGTATACTTCTGGCCCTTCTTTGGTCACTGTGTTAACAACCCTCCAGACAAGCTTCAATGCCATACAACTCTCCTTCCGTGGCCTCCAATTGCTCTTAAATACAAGTAAAACTAAATGCATGCTCTTCAACCGATCGCTACCTGCACCTGCCCGCCTGTCCAACATCACTACTCTGGACGGCTCTGACTTAGAATACGTGGACAACTACAAATACTTAGGTGTCTGGTTAGACTGTAAACTCTCCTTCCAGACCCATATCAAACATCTCCAATCCAAAGTTAAATCTAGAATTGCCTTCCTACTTCGCAACAAAGCATCCTTCACTCATGCTGCCAGACATACCCTTGTAAAACTGACCATCCTACCAATCCTCGACTTTGGCGATGTCATTTACAAAATAGCCTCCCATACCCTACTCAACAAATTGGATGCAGTCTATCACAGTGCAATCCGTTTTGTCACCAAAGCCCCATATTCTACCCACCATTGCGACCTGTACGCTCTCGTTGGCTGGCCCTCGCTTCATACTCGTCGCCAAACCCACTGGCTCCACGTCATCTACAAGACCCTGCTAGGTAAAGTCCCCCCTTATCTCAGCTCTCTGGTCACCATAGCATCTCCCTGTAGCACACGCTCCAGCAGGTATATCTCTCTAGTCACCCCCAAAACCAATTATTTCTTTGGCCGCCTCTCCTTCCAGTTCTCTGCTGCCAATGACTGGAACGAACTACAAAAATCTCTGAAACTGGAAACACTTATCTCCCTCACTAGCTTTAAGCACCAACTGTCAGAGCAGCTCACAGATTACTGCACCTGTACATAGCCCACCTATAATTTAGCCCAAACAACTACCTCTTTCCCTACTGTATTTAATTTATTTATCTATTTTGCTCCTTTGCACCCCATTATTTTTATTTCTACTTTGCACATTCTTCCATTGCAAATCTACCATTCCAGTGTTTTACTTGCTATATTGTATTTACTTTGCCACTATGGCCTTTTTTTGCCTTTACCTCCCTTATCTCACCTCATTTGCTCACATCGTATATAGACTTGTTTATACTGTTTTACTCCATGTGTAACTCTGTGTCGTTGTATGTGTCGAACTGCTTTGCTTTATCTTGGCCAGGTCGCAATTGTAAATGAGAACTTGTTCTCAACTTGTCTACCTGGTTAAATAAAGGTGGAAAAAAAAGGAGGAGAGATTACTACAAACGCATTCGGTTGACCTTTTAACCTGTTATTACTTGTCAGAGTAGAGGACCTTGTGCATTTCAGGTAAAATAACAACCCAATGTTTAGATCCCAGGACAAAGTGGCTAGCAACAGCTAGCTAGCTAAATTGCCATAAATGTTTGCTTATCGACCTGTCCCCAAATTAATATAATCGGTTCAGAGTTAGTTTTGATACTGTCAACCTGCGTGTCGTGATCGCGTCTGAATAAAATCAACATGTGTGAGATGGTGCATCAAGACACGCGTGTTGCATAACCCTGGACTGGAATAAGATAAATATACCTCAATGAGCCTTACCTTTGCATGTGACTGATACATCCTCGTAGTGGTAACAGTTATGGATTCTCCAGCCCAGACTGCCACACTGTCCCAGGTCGGTCTCCCCTCCTTTACAGTCTACGTTGTCCAGCATGATGGGCCCCAAGCCCTGGCCGTACTCTGAGATGCTACCTACCGCCACAGCCAGACCACAGACCAGCTGCCGACACACCACATTGGCATCTACCATGTCCCAGTCGTCATCACACACCGTACCCCACGTTCCGTTGTACCACACTTCCACACGCCCCTCACACCGGTCACGCCCGTTCACCAGACGCACTGGAGAGATGAGACAATATATCACTAGACCCAATGCAGAGGGGACAAAATATGATATCATCAGACCCACTGCAGTGGAGACACAATATGATATCATCAGACCCACTGCAGTGGAGACACAATATGATATCATCAGACCCACTGCAGAGGAGACACAATATGATATCATCAGACCCACTGCAGAGGAGATACAATATGATATCATCAGACCCACTGCAGAGGAGACACAATATGATATCATCAGACCCACTGCAGAGGAGACACAATATGATATCATCAGACCCACTGCAGTGGAGACACAATATGATATCATCAGACCCACTGCAGTGGAGACACAATATGATATCATCAGACCCACTGCAGAGGAGACACAATATGATATCATCAGACCCACTGCAGAGGAGACACAATATGATATCATCAGACCCACTGCAGAGGAGACACAATATGATATCATCAGACCCACTGCAGAGGAGATACAATATGATATCATCAGACCCACCGCAGAGAAGACACAATATGATATCATCAGACCCACTGCAGAGGAGACACAATATGATATCATCAGACCCACTGCAGAGGAGACACAATATGATATCATCAGACCCACTGCAGAGGAGACACAATATGATATCATCAGACCTACTGCAGAGAAGACACAATTTGATATCATCAGACCCACTGCAGAGGAGACACAACATGATATCATCAGACCCACTGCAGAGGAGACACAATATGATATCATCAGACCCACTGCAGAGGAGACACAATATGATATCATCAGACCCACTGCAGAGGAGACACAATATGATATCATCAGACCCACTGCAGAGGAGACACAATATGATATCATCAGACCCACTGCAGAGGAGACACAATATGATATCATCAAACCCACTGCAGAGGAGACACAATATGATATCATCAGACCCACTGCAGAGGAGACACAATATGATATCATCAGACCCACTGCAGAGGAGACACAATATGATATCATCAGACCCACTGCAGAGGAGACACAATATGATTTCATCAGACCCACTGCAGAGGAGACACAATATGATATCATCAGACCCACTGCAGAGGAGACACAATATGATATCATCAGACCCACTGCAGAGGAGACACAATATGATATCATCAGACCCACTGCAGAGGAGACACAATATGGTATCATCAGACCCACTGCAGAGGAGAGACAAATGAGACACATGCAACATGGTCACAGGCATCATCAATCAGCACCACTGTCTTCCCTCTCACGCCGGTGCTGATGTCATCAATCAGCACCACTGTCTTCCCTCTCACGCCGGTGCTGATGTCATCAATCAGCACCACTGTCTTCCCTCTCACGCCGGTGCTGATGTCATCAATCAGCACCACTGTCTTCCCTCTCACGCCGGTGCTGATGTCATCAATCAGCACCACTGTCTTCCCTCTCACACCGGTGCTGATGTCATCAATCAGCACCACTATCTTCCCTCTCACTCTGATGCTGATGACATCATCAATCAGCACCACTGTCTTCCCTCTCACGCCGGTGCTGATGTCATCAATCAGCACCACTGTCTTCCCTCTCACGCCGGTGCTGATGTCATCAATCAGCACCACTGTCTTCCCTCTCACGCCGGTGCTGATGTCATCAATCAGCACCACTGTCTTCCCTCTCACACCGGTGCTGATGTCATCAATCAGCACCACTGTCTTCCCTCTCACGCCGGTGCTGATGTCATCAATCAGCACCACTATCTTCCCTCTCACTCTGATGCTGATGACATCATCAATCAGCACCACTGTCTTCCCTCTCACTCTGATGCTGATGTCATCAATCAGCACCACTGTCTTCCCTCTCACTCCGATGCTGATGTCATCAATCAGCACCACTGTCTTCCCTTTCACTCTGATGCTGATGTCATCAATCAGCACCACTGTCTTCACTTTCACTCTGATGCTGATGCCATCATCAATCAGCACCACTGTCTTCCCTCTCACTCTGATGCTGATGTCATCATCAATCAGCACCACTGTCTTCCCTTTCACTCTGATGCTGATGTCATCAATCAGCACCACCGTCTTCCCTCTCACTCCAATGCTGATGTCATCAATCAGCACCACTGTCTTCCCTCTCACTCTGATGCTGATGTCATCATCAATCAGCACCACTGTCTTCCCTCTCACTCTGATGCTGATGTCATCAATCAGCACCACTCTTCCCTCTCACTCTGATGCTGATGTCATGAACCCAGTGTGTGATGATGTCATATTATCCTGTCGGTAGGCTGTATCGAGATCTTCTTATTTTTCACTGTAAGTGAAGAAAATCCTCCACCAAACCAATTCAACCCATATCATTTTACTGGCTTTGACTGCTGGCTAGAAACGGTATGCTTTCTTTCTGTGTAATACATGTGCCACACAACATGGAACAAAATGTAAGTCTGGGCAAGCACATAACAGGCCCAGTGTCTGTTGGACATTATACTTGTGTGTGTTACCGTCTGGAAATAGAACTCTCACATAATGATAGTTAATAGCAACAAGAATCAGGCAGGGAGGGAGGAAAGAGAGAGAGAGAGAGAGAGAGAGAGAGAGAGGGGGGAGAAAGATAGAGTGAGAGATAGAGGGAGAGAGGGAAAGAGCGAGAGAGAGAGAGGGAGAGAGGGAAAGAGCGAGAGAGAGAGAGAGAGAGCGAGAGAGGGAGAGAGCGAGAGAGAGAGAGAGAGAGAGCGAGAGAGAGAGAGCGAGAGAGAGGGAGAGAGAGGGAGAGAGAGCGAGAGAGCGAGAGAGCGAGAGAGAGAGAGAGAGAGAGAGAGAGAGAGAGAGAAAGAGGGAGAAAGAGCGAGAAAGATAGAGAAAGAGAGGGGGGAAGAGAGAGGGAGAACAAGAGAGAGTAATTGAGGTGGATTGGGTAAATTGAGAGCAAAGGGAAGTGACCTTGTTGTAGTGTGCCCAGGGTGCTGATCTCTCTCTCCCTGTCTCATTTCCCTCTCTCTCTTCATATTCAAATTCAAATTCAAGCTGCTTTATTGGCATGAAAAACATTGTGTCAATATTGCCAAAGCAACAATGTATACAATATACATTGTAACAAAATTATAAATGATAGCAAATAATAATATAAAATGGTAGTAAATAATAATACAAAATTAACTACAAAAATAATAACAATAAAATGGTAACAGTCAATAGTAGAAATGTAATAAATATAAAATATAAATATGGAAAATGAAACTATAACTAACTTATAACTAAATAACGGTCATCTTCTCCTTTATATCAGTACTACAACTACAATCATCATTACTACGACTACTACTACCATCACTAAACTGTTATCACTACCATTACCACCCATATTTGGAATGATAAACATTAATAATTATAGTAATAACAATAATAGTAATAATAAGTAAGTTACTGTTTACTATGCAGATGTTATTATTCAGTGTCCCTAAGGCTATGGCAGGAAAATACATATTTGGCTGCAAGAGGAGCTCTCTCTCTCTCTCTCTCTCTCTCTCTCTCACGCTCTCTACAAGTTAGATAATTTGTCATTCATGCGTTGGATGTGAACAT
This sequence comes from Oncorhynchus clarkii lewisi, assembly GCF_045791955.1. Lineage (NCBI taxonomy): Eukaryota > Metazoa > Chordata > Actinopteri > Salmoniformes > Salmonidae > Oncorhynchus > Oncorhynchus clarkii. Next base: position 6,780,826 of record NC_092156.1, on the reverse strand, counting down.
GTATTTGTTGAACATGGGTGTTGCAGACAGAAGGTTAGGTGGATGTGGTGAGAGTTGACGGGAGCCCAGCAGCACATTGCCTACCTTGGGAATGCGTTGTCTTCATGGAGGTCGTCGTCGTGGTCCCATTGGCTGGAAAAAAAAGGCAGGGAGAGGGAGAGGGAGAGAGAGGGAGAGAGAGGGAGAGAGAGAGAGAGAGAGAGAGAGAGAGAGAGAACAAGAGTGTAATTGAGGTGGATTGGGTAAATTGAGAGCAAAAGGAAGTGACCTTGTTGTAGTGTGCCTAGGGTGCTGATCTCTCTCTCCCTGTCTCATTTTCCCTCTCCTCTCTCCCTCTCTCTTTCTCTCTCTCACGCTCTCTACAAGTTAGATAATTTGTCATTCATGCGTTGGATGTGAACATGTATTTGTTGAACATGGGTGTTGCAGACAGAAGGTTGGGTGGATGTGGTGAGAGTTGGCGGGAGCCCAGCAGCACATTGCCTACCTTGGGAATGCGTTGTCTTCATGGAGGGCGTCATCGTGGTCCCATTGGCTGGGAAAAAAAGGCAGGGAGGGAGGGAAAAAAAAAAAGAGAGAGAGAGAGAGAGAGAGAGAGAGAGAGAGAGAGAGAGAGAGAGAGAGAGAGAGAGAGAGAGAGAGAGAGAGAGAGAGAGAGAGAGAGAGAGAGAGAGAGAAAGACGAGAGAGAGAGAGAGAGAGAGAGAGAGAGAGAGAGAGAGACTGAGACTGGTCAACTGATTTGTTGAAAGGAGGTTCTTGGCCCTCCATAGTACTGTACTTGGCCCTCCATAGTACTGTACTTGGCCCTCCATAGTACTGTACTTGGTCCTCCATAGTACTGTACTTGGCCCTCCATAGTACTGTACTTGGCCCTCTATAGTACTGTACTTGGCCCTCCATAGTACTGTACTTGGCCCTCCATAGTACTGTACTTGGCCCTCCATAGTACTGTACTTGGCCCTCCATAGTACTGTACTTGGCCCCCCATAGTACTGTACTTGGCCCGCCATAGTACTGTACTTGGCCCTCCATAGAACTATACTTGGCCCTCCATAGTACTGTACTTGGCCCTCCATAGTACTGTACATGGCCCTCCATAGAACTATACTTGGCCCTCCATAGTACTGTACTTGGTCCTCCATAGTACTATACTTGTCCCTCCATAGTACTGTACTTGGCCCTCCATAGTACTGTACTTGGCCCTCCATAGAACTGTACTTGGCCCTCCATAGTACTGTACTTGTCCCTCCATAGTACTGTACTTGGCCCTCCATAGTACTGTACTTGGCCCTCCATAGTACTGTACTTGGCCCTCCATAGTACTGTACTTGGCCCTCCATAGTACTGTACTTGGCCCTCCATAGTACTGTACTTGGCCCTCCATAGTACTGTACTTGGCCCTCCATAGTACTGTACTTGGCCCTCCATAGAACTGTACTTGGCCCTCCATAGAACTATACTTGGCCCTCCATAGTACTGTACTTGGCCCTCCATAGTACTGTACTTCGTCTAACCTGTCTATTTCCTGTGATATGAGACACAGCTTGACAACGCAACAGGAAGCCTGTTTAGACCATGCAGCTAAACCAGCGAAGGAGTCGACATACAAATATGTACAGAGGGTTTATACATTCCTGTCTGTGTGACATTTGGGGGTTTTCATTTTGAGAATGGAAACTATGAACTACTGTCTATGAACTACTGTCCCTGAACTACTGTCCCTTTCCAAATGCTGTCTTTGCCCCCCAACATGGCAGGCTTTACTTTGTTAACATCCCTGTTTCTTAACCCTCTGTGTGCAAGTTCAAGAATATATCTAACAAGTGGAACTGGCTGGGGTACTGGAGGAGAGGTTTAGACTGGCTGGGGTACTGGAGGAGAGGTTTGGACTGACTGGGGTACTGGAGGAGAGGTTTGGACTGACTGGGGTACTGGAGGAGAGGTTTGGACTGACTGGGGTACTGGAGGAGAGGTTTAGACTGGCTGGGGTACTGGAGGAGAGGTTTAGACTGGCTGGGGTACTGGAGGAGAGGTTTGGACTGACTGGGGTACCGGAGGAGAGGTTTGGACTGACTGGGGTACTGGAGGAGAGGTTAGGACTAGCTAGGATACTGGAGGAGAGGTTTAGACTGGCTAGGGTACTGGAGGAGAGGTTTGGACTGGCTGGGATACTGGAGGAGAGGTTAGGACTGGCTGGGATACTGGAGGGGAGGTTTGGACTGGCTGGGATACTGGAGGAGAGGTTTAGACTGGCTGGGGTACTGGAGGAGAGGTTTAGACTGGCTGGGATACTGGAGGAGAGGTTTGGACTGACTGGGGTACTGGAGGAGAGGTTTGGACTGACTGGGGTACCGGAGGAGAGGTTTGGACTGACTGGGGTACTGGAGGAGAGGTTAGGACTAGCTAGGATACTGGAGGAGAGGTTTAGACTGGCTAGGGTACTGGAGGAGAGGTTTAGACTGACTGGGGTACCGGAGGAGAGGTTTGGACTGACTGGGGTACTGGAGGAGAGGTTAGGACTAGCTAGGATACTGGAGGAGAGGTTTAGACTGGCTAGGGTACTGGAGGAGAGGTTTGGACTGGCTGGGATACTGGAGGAGAGGTTAGGACTAGCTAGGATACTGGAGGAGAGGTTTGGACTGGCTGGGATACTGGAGGAGAGGTTTAGACTGGCTGGGGTACTGGAGGAGAGGTTTGGACTGACTGGGGTACCGGAGGAGAGGTTTGGACTGACTGGGGTACTGGAGGAGAGGTTTGGACTGACTGGGGTACTGGAGGAGAGGTTTGGACTGGCTGGGATACTGGAGGAGAGGTTAGGACTTGCTGGGATACTGGATGAGAGGTTTAGACTGGCTAGGGTACTGGAGGAGAGGTTTGGACTGGCTGGGATACTGGAGGAGAGGTTTGGACTGGCTGGGATACTGGAGGAGAGGTTAGGACTAGCTAGGATACTGGAGGAGAGGTTTGGACTGGCTGGGATACTGGAGGAGAGGTTTAGACTGGCTGGGGTACTGGAGGAGAGGTTTGGACTGGCTGGGGTACTGGAGGAGAGGTTAGGACTGGCTGGGATACTGGAGGGGAGGTTTGGACTGGCTGGGATACTGGAGGAGAGGTTTAGACTGGCTAGGGTACTGGAGGAGAGGTTTGGACTGGCTGGGATACTGGAGGAGAGGTTTAGACTGGCTGGGATACTGGAGGAGAGGTTAGGACTAGCTAGGATACTGGAGGAGAGGTTTGGGAAACACTGTTTTCCCTCAACGCTATATCTTTAGACATTAACCAAATAACTGATAAAAGTTGTAACGATAACGATTGGACATCTTAGGTATATCGCCCATCATTTAGCAACCACACAGATTCCTTAGGGTTGGGTTATGTTTAGTCTTGTGTTCTGAGTCTTGTTCCCCTTTTGAAAAGACCGTGAGAAAGCTGGGCATCAAGATTATGCTGTGTATTACTCCTCGGGTTAATGACGGTCGGTAGTCTATCCCGGGATTTGACGTTCTGTTGGTACAGCAAAAGCAAAGAGTAATGTGGGTCTATTTCCATTCAGTTTCCTGTTTCCTGTAGAGATGTTATTCTAGTTTCTAGTTCCATTCACTTCCTCAAAAACAGAGAATGGTAACCATTCTAAAACACCACACACTAAATACAGTATGTCAATTCACAGGCTTTCACCCTTTAGGATTTGTTTTAGTTTTTGGAAGGGGGTATTTTATTAGGATCCCCGTTAGCTGTTGTGAACGCCTTAGCTACTCTTCCTGGGGATCCACACAGAACATGAAACATGACATAATACAGAACATTAATAGACAAGAACAGCACTATCTACATTTAGAAATGCACACATAGCCTACATATCAATACACACTATTTACAAACTATTTACAAACTATTTAGGTCCAATAAGGGGAGAGGTGTTGTGCCTTGAGGTGTTGCTTTATCTGTTTTGTGAAAACAGGTTTGCTGTTTATTTGATCAACGTGAGATGGAACGGAGTTCCATGCAATAATGGCTCTGTATATTATTATAATATAATATTTAATACGCTTTCTTGAATTTATTCTGGATTTGGGGACTATGAAAAGACCCCTGGTGGCATGTCTGGTGGGATAAGTGTGTGTTTCAGAGCTGTGCGTAAGTTGACTATGCAAACAGTTTGGGATTTTCAACACATTCATGTTTCTTATTAAAAGAAGAAGTGATGCAGTCAGTCTGACAGCATAATGTTTATAATAGCCCTCTGATTACAATGAAGAGCAAGATGTGTCGCTCTGTTCTGGGCCAGCTGTAGCTTACAGTAACTAGGTCTTTCTTTGAAGCATTTCACAACTTGCCTGGACAATAATCAAAATAAGACAAAAGTAGAGCCTGCAGGACTTTCTTTGTGGAGAGTGGTGTCGAAAAAGCAGAACATCTCTTTATTACGGACAGACCTCTCCCCATCTTTGCAACCATTGAATCAATATGTTTTGACCATGACAGTTTACAATCTAAGGTAACACCAAGTCATTTAGTCTCCTCAGCTTGTTCAACAGTCACGTCATTCATTACCAGATTCAGCTTTACCAAATACAATGCTCTTAGTTTTAGAGATGTTCAGGACCAGTTTATTACTGGCCACTCATTTCAAAACTGACTGCAAATCCATGCTAAGGGTTTCAGTGACTTCATTATCTGTGGTTGCTGACACGCATATGGTTAAATCATCAGCACACATGGACACACAGGCTTTGTTTAATGCCAGTGGTATGTCATTAGTAAAAAATAGAAAAGAGTAGAGGGCCTAGAGAACTGCCCTGTGGTACACCACACTTTACATGTTTAACATCATTATAGAAGCTTCCATTAAAGAAAACCCTCTGTTCTATTAGATGGATAGCTCTGCATCCACAATTTGGCAGATGTTGAAAAGCCATAACACCTACGTTTTTTTCAACAGGTCATGGCCAATAATATCAAAGGCTGCACTGAAATCTAACAATACAGCTCCCACAATCTTTTTATTATCAATTTCTTTCAACCAATCATCAGTCATTTGTGTCAGTGCAGTACATGTTATAAGCATGCTGAAAGTATGTTGTTAATTTGTTTACAGAGAAATAGCATTGTATTTTGTCAACCACAATTTCTCTTTACCACTCTTGGGTAGCGGAATGACTTTGGCTTCCCAGTGCATGGGTGCTTGTGTCAATGAAACAAGAGGCCCTAAACACATAAACAGTTGTGTAATGTTTGCTATGTGGGTTAGTTATTGAAAAAGTATCCTAGAATGTTACAATATGATATGTTTTTTTGGGTCGTCTGTATTCATATAGGTGACGTAGGTCTGAAATCTGCGGTGGGATCAGTAATGTTACGGTTCAGAAAATACAGTCAGTAAAATGAGAAGAGATTCACTTAGAAAACCACTTACCAGGCATGGCTCTTCTGCTGATTTCGGTCAAATCTCCTGAAATCAGAAAATAAAAACGTCACAAAGAAATGTCAGATAGCACAGCAATCCCTCATGAATTTGATTGTTGATCATTAAGCCAATAAACACTTGAAGTCTGCTAACATCTCACTGGTCTAGTCAAAGGGAAATCATGAGAGATGGATCTGTCTTTTTGCAATAGGCTACATATGAAAACGAATTTGCAGTTCTTGACACAAACTGGTGCGCCAACTATTACCGTACACAGTTCTTAAATCTATTTTCTTTCCCATCTACCCTGTGAGTGGCACTCAACACGTCTCAATTAGCTTGAGTCTTAAACATTCTTCTTTAGCCTGTCTCCCCCTTCATCTACACTGAGTGGATTTAACAAGACATCATTAAGGGTTAATAGATTTCACCTGGTCAGTCCATGTTCCATTTAGCAGGCAATTTTTATCCAAAGCAACTCAGTCATCCATTCATATATTTTACGTGGAGGTGATAATGGGAATCGAACCCACTATCTTGGCGTTGCAAGCGCCATGTTCTACTAACTGAACTACAGAGGATCATGTTCTACTAACTGAACTACAGAGGACCATGTTCTACTAACTGAACTACAGAGGACCATGTTCTACTAACTGAACTACAGAGGACCATGTTCTACTAACTGAACTACAGAGGACCAAAAGTGAAATAAACAAGAACAAATTAACAGTAAACACTCACAAATGTTCCACACTCAGCTCAGACAATTAGGGGCTTTAAAATAGATTGTCTCCCAATTCAAAAATGAGCTGGGTTGATATATCACTCCATTACACACATACACTCACCGATCTGCAGTATCACTCCGACAGCCACCAGTAGCAGGGACCCTAGCAGGGATGCCAGCAGCCAGACAGCCAACGTCCAGCCTCCACACGGCCTGCACGCACACTCCTTTACACGCTGGCATCGCATGGCTCTCTGTCTCTCTCGCTGTCTGACTGACGATCCCATCAGTCTGGTGGAACACACACACAATCTATCAGTGCACTGGACCCTCTGTCTGTCTCTCCCTCTCTCTCTCTCTCTGTCTCTGTGTCTCTCTCTCTCTCTCTCTGTCTCCATGTCTCTCTCTCTGTCTCTGTGTCTCTCTCTCTCTCTCTGTCTCTGTGTCTCTCTCTCTCTCTCTGTCTCTGTGTCTCTGTGTCTCTCTCTCTCTCTCTGTCTCTCTCTCTCTCTCTCTCCATGTCTCTCTCTCTGTCTCCATGTCTCTCTCTGTCTCCGTCTCTCTCTGTCTCTCTTTCCATCTCTGTCTCCCTCCCTCTCTCTCTCTCTCTCTCTCTGTCTCCTTGTCTCTCTCTGTCTAGCTCTCTGTCTCTCTCCGACTCGCTCTGACTCTCTCTGACTCTCTCTGACTCTGTCTCTCTTTCTGTCTGTCTCTGTCTCTCTGACTTCATCTCTCTCTCTGTCTCTCTGACTTCATCTCTCTCTCTGTCTCTCTGACTTCATCTCTCTCTCTCTCTCTCTGACTTCATCTCTCTCTCTCTGTCTCTCTCTCTGTAACTCTCTGTCTCTCTCTCTCTGTAACTCTCTCTGTAACTCTCTGTCTCTCTCTCTCTGTAACTCTCTCTGTAACTCTCTCTCTCTGTGTCACTCTGTCTCTCTCTCTGTAACTCTTTCTCTGTCTCTGTCTGTCTCTCTCTGTCTCTCTGTCTCTCTCCGTGTCTCCCTCTGTCTCTGTGTCTTTTTGTCTCCATATCTCTCTGTCTAAATATCTCTCTGTCTACGTCTTTCTCTCTGTCTGTGTCTTTCTCCGTCTCTCTCTCTGTCTCCGTCTCTGTCTCTGTCTGTCTCTTTCTGTCTCTGTGTCTCTCTGTCCATGTCCCTCTCTGTTGATTTGCGCTTTTCACACCAAAGTACGTTCATCTCTTGGAGACAGAACACGTCTCCTTCCTGAGCGGTATGATGGCTGTGTGGTCCCATGGTGTTTATACTTGCATGCTATTGTTTGTACAGATGAACGTGGTACCTTCAGGCATTTGGAAATTGCTCCCAAGGATGAACCAGACTTGTGGAAGTCTACGATTTTTTTCTGAGGTCTTGCTGATTTCTTTTGATTTTCCCATGATGTCAAGCAAAGAGGCACTGAGTTTGAAGGTAGGCCTTGAAATTCACTCAAATGATGTCAATTAGCCTATCAGAAGCTTCTAAAGCCATGACATCATTTTCTGAAATTTTCCAAGCTGTTTAAAGGCACAGTCAACTTAGTGTATGTAAACTTCTGACCCACTGGAATTGTGATACAGTGAATTATAAGTGAAATTATCTGTCTGTAAACACAAGAAATTACTTGTGTTATGCACAAAGTATATGTCCTAACCGACTTGCCAAACTATAGTTTCTTAACAAGACGTTTGTGGCATGTTTGAAAAACCATGTGTGTGAGGGGCATGCCATGATTGATTGGCACAAATGCAGCTCCCAGTTTCCCCCAGGACCAGCTGGAACATGAAGAGAACTGGCCCATTCCCCCAGGCCAAAACGGCCGCCAAGCCACCTACTGCACTGCCACTCTACCCCACTGCTCATTGGCTGGCTGCTAAAGCACTTGGGCACAGATAAATTGAGTATCCAGTGTGCCACTGCCAGACTCGATAGGATGGCAAACATCGACCATTCTATTCCGTTTAATCTATTCTGTACAACGGAATATGTGGTGTGAAAGTTGAAAGCAATTCATGTACAGTAACACGTTGACAGACAGGTTTTGTGGTGTTTTGAGAGGAGTGAAATAAGGGACTTTCCTGCCTCTATTTTAACATTGGGATTTAGTTTCAACAAAGGTGCAGGTTACGGTGGCTCAAATGGGCCTTTGTTACATCATAATAACAGTTACATTGTAATAACAGTTACATCATAGTAACAGTTACATCATAATAACAGTTACATCATAATAACAGTTACATCATGATAACAGTTACATTGTAATAACAGTTACATTGTAATAACAGTTACATCATAGTAACAGTTACATCATAATAACAGTTACATCTATAATAACAGTTACATTGTAATAACAGTTACATCATAGTAACAGTTACATCATAATAACAGTTACATCTATAATAACAGTTACATTGTAATAACAGTTACATCATAGTAACAGTTACATCATAATAACAGTTACATCGTAATGACAGTTACATCATAATAACAGTTACATCATAATAACAGTTACATCGTAATGACAGTTACATCATAATAACAGTTACATCATAGTAACAGTTACATCATAATAACAGTTACATCATAGTAACAGTTACATCATAATAACAGTTACATCATAATAACAGTTACATCATAATAACAGTTACATCATAGTAACAGTTACATCATAATAACAGTTACATCATAATAACAGTTACATCATGATAACAGTTACATTGTAATAACAGTTACATTGTAATAACAGTTACATCATAGTAACAGTTACATCATAATAACAGTTACATCTATAATAACAGTTACATCATAGTAACAGTTACATCATAGTAACAGTTACATCATAATAACAGTTACATCATAATAACAGTTACATCATAATAACAGTTACATCATAATAACAGTTACATCATAACAGTTACATCATAATAACAGTTACATCTATAATAACAGTTACATTGTAATAACAGTTACATTATAATAACAGTTACATCTATAGTAACAGTTACATCATAATAACAGTTACATCTATAGTAACAGTTACATCATAATAACAGTTACATCATAATAACAGTTACATCATAATAACAGTTACATCATAATAACAGTTACATCATAGTAACAGTTACATCATAGTAACAGTTACATCATAATAACAGTTACATCATAATAACAGTTACATCATAATAACAGTTACATCATAATAACAGTTACATCATAGTAACAGTTACATCATAGTAACAGTTACATCATAATAACAGTTACATCATAATAACAGTTACATCATAATAACATTTACATCATAATAACAGTTACATCATAATAACAGTTACATCATAATAACAGTTACATCATAATAACAGTTACATCATAGTAACAGTTACAGTTGAAGTTGGAAGTTTACATACACTTAGGTTGGAATCATTAAGACTCGTTTTTCAACCACTCTACAAATGTGTTGTTAACAAACTATAGTTTTGGCAAGTCAGTTAGGACATCTAATTTCTCCAACAATTGTTTACAGACAGATTAGTTAATTTACAATTCACTGTATCACACACAATTCCAGTTGGTCAGAAGTTTACATACACTAAATTGACTGTGCCTTGGAATTCCAGAAAATGATGTCATGGCTTTATAAGCTTCTTGGAGGTGTACCTGTGGATGTCTTTCAAGGCCTACCTTCAAACTCAGTGCCTCTTTGCTTGACCTCATGGGAAAATGAAAATATATCAGCCAAGACCTCCAACGAGTCTGGTTCATCCTTGGGAGCAATTTCCAAATGCCTGAAGGTACCACGTTCATCTGTACAAACAATAGTACGCAAGTATAAGCACCATGGGAGAACGCAGCCATCATACCGATCTGGAAGGAGACGCGTTCTGTCTCCTAGAGATGAATGTACTTTGGTGCAAAAAGTGCAAATCAATCCCAGAACAACAGCAAAGCGCCTTGTGAAGATGCTGGAGGAAACAGGTACAAAAGTATCGATAGCCACAGTAAAACGAGTCCTATATCGACATAACCTGAAAGGCCTCTCAGCAAGGGAGAAGCCACAGCTCCAAACCTGCCATAAAAAAATCCAGACTACAGTTTGCAACTGCACATGGGGATAAAGATCCTACTTTTTGGAGAAATGTCCTCTGGTCTGATGAAACAAAAATAGAACTGTTTGGCCATAATGACCATTGTTATGTTTGGAGGAAAAAGGGGGAGGCTTGCAAGCCGAAGAACACCATCCCAACCGTGAAGCACGGGAGTGGCAGCATCATGTTGTGGGGGTGCTTTGCTGCAGGACGACCTGGTGCACTTCACAAAATAGGTGGCATCATGAGGAAGGAAAATAACGTGGATATATTGAAGCAACATCTCAAGACATTAGCCAGGAAGTTTAATCTTGGTTGCAAATGGGTCTTCCAAGTGGACAATGACCACAAGCACACTTCCAAAGTTGTGGCAAAATGGCTTAAGGACAACAAAGTCAAGGTATTGGAGTGGCCATCACAAAGCCCTGACCTCGATCCATAGAAAATGTGTAGGCAGAACTGAAAAGACTTGTGCGAGCAAGGAGGCCTACAAACCTGACTCAGTTACACCAGCTCTGTCAGAAGGAATGGGCCAAAATTCACCCAACTTATTGTGGGAGGCTTGTGGAAGGTTATAAATTAAAAACCAATTATTATATATATTTGTAATCAATTTATATATATATCTATATCAGAGCCAAATCTATTTTTGAAAAACAAACAGCCCTCAAGGCAACAGCTGTTTGTTGACCAGAAATAGAGAAATCATGCAGCAACAAGAGTTTACAATGTTTCGTGCTGCTCTGTATGACACCAGATTCTAAGGCTCTAAGATTCTAAGAGTTTACAATGTTTCTAAGGCTTAGAATCTGGTGTCATACAGAGCAGCAAGAAACATTGTAAACTCTTATATATATATATAAATATTGTCCTGAAATCACATCCTCATCCTTGTATTGATCCACAGAATGCTGAATACATTTTTGATTTGATAAAGCGATAAGCAATCTAAATCAGTTTTTTTATTTTTTATTTACAACTTTTATTATTTATTTTTATTTCACCTTTATTTAACAAGGTAGGCCAGTTGAGAACAAGTTCTCATTTACAACTTCGACCTGGCCAAGATAAAGCAAGCAGTGTGACACAAACAACACAGAGTTACACAGAGGTAAGGCAATAAATAGGCCGTAGTGGCAAAGTAATTTTACAATTTAGCAATTAAACACTGGCGTGATAGATGTGCAGAAGATGAATGTGCAAGTAGAGATACTGGGATGTAAAGGAGCGAAATAAACCAATAAATAACAATATGGGGATGAGGTAGTTGGATGGGCTATTTACTGATGGGCTATGTACAGGTGCAGTGATCTGTGGCCTGCTCTGACAGCTGATGCTTAATGTTAGTGAGGGAGATAAGAGTCTCCAGCTCCAGTGATTTTTGCAATTCGTTCCAGTCTTTGACTGCAGAGAACTGGAAGGAAAGGCGGCCAAAGGAGGAATAGGCTTTGGGGGCGACCAGTGAAATATACCTGCTGGAGCACGTGCTACGGGTGGGTTCTGCTATGGTGACTAGTGAGCTGAGATAAGGCGGGGCTTTAACTAGCAAAGACTTATAGATGACCTGAAACCATGTGGGTTTGGCGACGAATATGAAACGAGGGCCAGCCAACGAGGGCATACAGGTCGCAGTGGTGGGTAGTATATGGGGCTTTGGTGACAAAACGGATGGCACTGTGATAGACTCCATCCAATTTACTGAGTAAAGTGTTGGAGGCTATTTTACGAATTACATCGTTGAAGTCAAGGATCTGTAGGATAGTCAGTTTTACAAGGGTATGTTTGGCAGCATGAGTGAAGGATGTTTTGTTGCGAAATAGGAAGCCGATTCTAGATTTAATTTTGGATTGGAGATGCTTAATGTGAGGCTGGAAGGAGAGTTTACAGACACCTAGGTATTTGTAATTGTCCACATATTCTAAGTCAGAACTGTCCAGAGCAGTGGCACTGGATGTGCGGGCAGGTGCAGGCAGCGATTGGTTGAAGAGCACGCATTTAGTATTACTTGCATTTAAGAGCAGTTGGAGGCCACGGAAGGAGAGTTGTATGGCTTTGAAGCTTGTCTAGAGGTTAGTTTAACACAGTGTCCAAAGAAGGGCCAGAAGTATACAGAATGGTGTCGTCTTCTTAGAGGTGGATCAGAGAATCCTCAGCAGCAAGAGCGACATCATTGATGGAAACAGAGAAAAGAATCGGCCCGAGAATTGAACCCAGTGGCACCCCCATAGAGACTGCCAGAGGTCCGGACAACAGGCCCTTCGATTTGACACACTGAACACTGTCTGAGAAGTAGTTGGTGAACCGGCAAGGCAGTCATTTGAGAAACCAAGGCTGTTGAGTTTACCGATAAGATTTAGGAAAATATGCTTGTTTTGCCTATGCCTGACCATGTTACATTTTAGTCAAACCCAATCAAATTGTATTGGTCACATACACATGGTTAGCAGATGTTATTGTGAGTGTAGCGAAATGCTTCTGGATCCAACAGCGCAGCAGTATCTAACAGGTCATATCCCACAATTCCACATCAAAACCCGACCAGGTTTGACCAGACTTTGGGTTAGTTGTTTGTCTTGGTGTTGGACCAAGAGGGGACAGATGATGAGGGGGGAAGAAGAATATGATATTGGCCCCTGGAGATAGTGGACATTCCAGCCCAGGGGACAAAAAATAAAATTCTGCTGTCTGGCATCCCCATAGTCAGGCCTAAACACAGCTTCCTGCAATCTGTCAATGAAACTCTCCCAAACGCTTAGGCAGCCGATGACACTGCGGGGCGCCTCTCGACTCTTGGGAGAAAAGGAGGAGAGGGGGCAAGCAGCAGCTAGGGTGTGGGGGTCAAATTCACCTGGCCCTCTTACTGTAGATATCTGTCCTGTTCAGTTGAGTTCTGTCCATACAGTACATTAGGAAAGTATTCAGACCCCTTTGACTTTTTCCACATTTTGTTACGTTACAGCCTTATTCTAAAATGTGTTAAATGTTTTTTCCCCTCATCAATCTGCACACAATACCCCATAATGATTTAAATTACATTTACACAAGTATTCAGACCCTTTACTCAGTACTTTGTTGAAGCACCTTTGGCAGCGATTACAGCCTTGAGTCTTTTGGGGTATGACGCTTCAAGCTTGGTACGTCTGTATTTGGGGAGTTTCTCCCACTCTTCTCTGCAGATTCTCTCAGGCTCTGTCAGGTTGGATGGAGAGCGTCGGTGCAAAGCTATTTTCAGGTCTCTCCAGAGATGTTCATCCGAGTTCAAGTCCGGGCTCTGTCTGGGTCACTCAAGGACATTCAGAGACTTGTCCCGAAGACACTCCTGCGTTGTCTTGGCTGTCTGCTTAGAGTCATTGTCCTGTTGGAAGGTGAACCTTCACCCCAGTCTGAGGTCCTGAGCGCTCTGGACCAGGTTTTATATCAAGTATCTCTCTATACTTTGCTCCATTCATCTTTTCCTTCGATCCTGACTAGTCTCTCAGTCCCTGCTGCTGAAAAACATCCCTACAGCTTGATGCTGCCACCACCATACTTCACCATAGGGATGGTGCCAGGTTTCCTCCAGACATTCAGGCCAAAGTTTTTGATCTTGGGTTCATCAGACCAGAGAATCTTATTTCTCATGGTCTGAGAGTCCTTTAGGTGCCTTTTGGCAAACTCCAAGCGGGCTGTCATGTGCCTTTCACTGAGGAGTGGCTTCCTTCTGGCCACTCTACCATAAAGGCCTGGTTGGTGGAGTGCTGCAGAGATGGTTGTCCTTCTGGAAGGTTCTCCCATCTTCACAGAGGAACTTTGGAGCTCTGTCAGAGGGACCATCGGGTTCTTAGTCACCTCCCTGAACAAGGCCCTTCTCCCGCCATTGCTCAGTTTGGCTGGGAGGCCAGCTCTAGGAAGAGTCTTGGTGGTTCCAAACCATTTAAGAATGATGGAGGCCATTGTGTTCTTGGGGACCTTCAAAGCTGCAGACATGTTTTGGTAGACTTCCCCAGATCTGTGCCTCGACACAATCCTGTCTAGGAGCTCTATGGAGAATTCTACTGAAATGCACTGTCATCTCTGGGACCTTATATAGACAGGTGTGTATGTCACGCCCTGGGTTATCTAGGTGAATTATATTTCTATGTTGGCCTAGTATGGTTCCCAATCAAAGGCAGCTGTTTATCGTTGTCTATGATTTGGGATCATATTTAGGTAGCCATTTTCCCATTGTGCTTTGTGGGATCTTGTCTATGTATAGTTGCCTGTGAGCATTATATTAGCTTCACGTTTCGTTTGTTCTTTAAAGATTTATATTCCAAAATTAAGTGGATGGAAAAAGGATGGAAACCTACCACGCTGCATCTTGGTCCACTCCTTATAACGATCGTGACAGTGTACCTTTCCAAATCATGTCCAATCAATTGAATTTACCACAGGTGGACTACAATCAAGTTGTAGAAACATCTCAAGGGTAATCAAAGGAAACAGGATGCACCTGAGATTCATTTCGAGTCGTTCGAAAGTTCTGAATAAATGCAAATACGTTTTTTTCAAACATTTGTACACAAAAGAAAACGGATTTTGCTTTATCATTGTATGGATATTGTGTGTAGATTGATGAGGAAAATGTTTTATTTAATCCATATTAGAATAATGCTGTAACGTAACAGTCTGAAGGTGCAGGGACGAGTACAGGGCAGGCTAGTGATGGCTGTTCAACTGTCTGGTAATATAAGCTGTTTAACAGTCTGATGGTAATAGAAGCTATTCAACAGTCTGATGGCCTGGTGATAGAAGCCGTTTCTCAGTCTGATGGCTTCGTAATAGAAGCTGTTTAACAGTCTGATGGCCTGGTGATAGAAGCTGTTTAACAGTCTGATGGTAATAGAAGCTGTTCAACAGTCTGATGGCCTGGTGATAGAAGCCGTTTCTCAGTCTGATGGCTACGTAATAGAAGCTGTTTAACAGTCTGATGGCCTGGTGATAGAAGCCGTTTCTCAGTCTGATGGCTTCGTAATAGAAGCTATTTAACAGTCTGATGGCCTGGTGATAGAAGCTGTTTAACAGTCTGATGGTAATAGAAGCTATTCAACAGTCTGATGGCCTGGTGATAGAAGCTGTTTAACAGTCTGATGGTAATAGAAGCTATTCAACAGTCTGATGGCCTGGTGATAGAAGCTGATTCTCAGTCTCTCTGTCCAAGCTATGATGCACCTTTACTGTCTCTGTCTGCTAGATGGCAGCAGGGTGAACAGACCATGACTCAGGTGGCTGAGGTTCTTGAGGATCTTCTTGTCTGTCCTTTGACACAGAGTGCTGTAAATGTCCCGGAGGGCAGTCAGTGTGCCCCTGGTGATGACCATTAGCACCAGATTGTTCTTCAAGATGTTCAAACGTTCATAGATGACCAGCAGGGTCAAATAATAATCACAGTGGTTGTAGACGTAGAAGGTGCAACAGGTCAGTACCTCAGGAGTAAAGGTCAGTCGGCTTTTCATAGCCGAGCATTCAGGAGGTCGAGACAGAGAGAGATCAGAGAGATCATTGTGCTGTCCAATTAGGAAGCAGGGATTTTAACATTGGCCAAGCAACCCAGCACGTGGCTGTCCCATTGAGCACAGCGTGCTAACAAACGGTCCCCGGCACAAACGGTTCAGTTATGAGGAATGAAAAATAATCTAGTCCCCAATGTTGTGTTTTTCAACACTCCATTCATAGTGGGATGTAGCGCAGGTCAGCCTGGGAATAATGTTGCCTTTTGTGTCGCCGTGCTTCTCCTCCCTCCTCTCTGCCCCGCGCCGCTGAAAGGTCCTCGGACCCATGAAAATACTCATGAACGTCTAAGATAACCAGGAATATAACACGCTGACTCTCCCTCTCTCTCACGGTAACACACACACTGAAAAGGGAGGGATTTTGACCCCATTAAAATTCCGATTTATTGCATCTGTCAACAGGTGTGTTTAACCCTTATCCATTAACATGGAAACATCATCAACCCCCACATTGCAGATTTCCTTTTGTTTACCTATTAATAATAGGGAAGAGGCATATCTTCAATCATAATTATTGAGGAAAAAAAATCTAAGAAAATTGTTTGCATGTAAACACAGCAAGTGGCAAAGCATTCCAAGGTTGTAGTTGGGTTAAGTGCCTTGCTCAAGGGCACTGCTCGTTTTCAACCTCGTCGGCTCTGGGATTCAAACTAGTGATCTTTTTGTTATTGGCTCAACGCTCTAGCCCGCTAGGCTACCTGGCGTCCCCATCTGAAATCTGTAATGTCAAAATTCAGATGCAACTTTTGGAGTCCTTTCAATCATTTCTGTTGTTGTTCCATCCACTGAAATATTGTCTGATTAACTAAAGAGTGAATATATACAGAACCACTGTGGTGTACCATATATACAGTACAGAACCACTGTGGTGTACCATATATACAGTACAGAACCACTGTGGTGTACCATATATACAGAACAGAACCACTGTGGTGTACCATATATACAGAACAGAACCACTGTGGTGTACCATATATACAGAACAGAACCACTGTGGTGTACCATATATACAGAACCACTGTGGTGTACCATATATACAGTACAGAACCACTGTGGTGTACCATATATACAGAACCACTGTGGTGTACCATATATACAGTACAGAACCACTGTGGTGTACCATATATACAGAACAGAACCACTGTGGTGTACCATATATACAGAACAGAACCACTGTGGTGTACCATATATACAGAACAGAACCACTGTGGTGTACCATATATACAGAACAGAACCACTGTGGTGTACCATATATACAGAACAGAACCACTGTGGTGTACCATATATACAGAACAGAACCACTGTGGTGTACCATATATACAGAACAGAACCACTGTGGTGTACCATATATACAGTACAGAACCACTGTGGTGTACCATATATACAGAACAGAACCACTGTGGTGTACCATATATACAGAACAGAACCACTGTGGTGTACCATATATACAGAACAGAACCACTGTGGTGTACCATATATACAGAACAGAACCACTGTGGTGTACCATTCAAAAGGGACATTTAACACTACTTTCCA
The DNA here is from genome assembly GCF_045791955.1 of Oncorhynchus clarkii lewisi. NCBI lineage: Eukaryota > Metazoa > Chordata > Actinopteri > Salmoniformes > Salmonidae > Oncorhynchus > Oncorhynchus clarkii. The sequence continues at coordinate 6,763,542 of NC_092156.1, read as the reverse complement.
ATCATTGGCTTGAAATAGAATTTAAATTGCCAGGCGTCTGGAAAATGTGCATTTTATAAAATAACGAAAGCATTTTCAAAGATGAGAAACATACCTGAAATAAAAGTTGCTCTCTTCTCCCACAGGAAAAAATTAATAATCAAAAATCAAAGTTTCCCAAACAAGTCTCTACAAAAAATTAATTGTCCTTGGATTTTCAGATGGCAGGTCGTAGAACAGTACCCCAGACTCTCGCAGTCTGAAAAACGTAGGAAAACATACTGTCTTTCATTTTTTTTCCCTGTGACTTTAAGTACCTGGTTTCAGTGATAAGATTACGTATAACAATAGACATCAGCATTGTATGTTAATAACCTAACGTCCCCCTTTTAACTGCCCGTGGTTAGAAGAAACAGAACAGAAGAAAAGGCCATGTTGAAAGCCAACCCTTCACAGGTACCTGGTCATCTCCAGTTTCAGCTGATGCTCACGGAAGGTGCTGTCCTCTTCATCTAAAGGGACTGTACAGTCACAATGGGGAGGATGCGGGGGGGGGGGGGGGGCAGTGACTGTAGTATGTGTGTGTGTGTGAGTGCGTCTCCCACCCACAGTCACAGTAGTAAAGTAGCACAGTGTGATTATGAAGCTGTGAAACTGATTCAATGTTTCAGGTTAATATTTGAAATAAAATTCCACCTTGTTTAGGGTTTTTTTGTTGTTTGTTTTTTGAAAACCAACACACAAAAAAAACAGGCTCAAATTGTATTCAGATTTTATTGTGACAGCATGACACATGATAACTCCCAGGTCTACAAAATAAAAGTTCTCATGATGTGTGAGTTCAGATAGGTCTCAATGCTACAGCAAACTCAAGAAAGTAAGATGGATGCTCAACGACAAATGACCAAACTCCAACAAAAGGGGCTTACCAGGAAAAAAAACAGACTCATTTGAGGCAGAAAGAAATTGGAGCACTCATCAAAAAAAAATGCAGAGATTCATTTCTTATTTGCTCGCTTTAACCCATTGTTCCAGATGAGTGCAGGTGACTGACGTTTCCATGTCAATCTGACATTTCTTCCTTCCTGTAAATATTCCCTTTGGAAGTTTTAACTGGTAAAGCCCATCGGTTAGAATGTCTTTAGTCACGCTGTAGTTCCGCACTCTCTGAAATATTCCCTTTGGAAGTTTTAACTGGTAAAGCCCATCGGTTAGAATGTCTTTAGTCACGCTGTAGTTCCGCACTCTCTGAAATATTCCCTTTGGAAGTTTTAACTGGTAAAGCCCATCGGTTAGAATGTCTTTAGTCACGCTGTAGTTCCGCACTCTCTGAAATATTCCCTTTGGAAGTTTTAACTGGTAAAGCCCATCGGTTAGAATGTCTTTAGTCACGCTGTAGTTCCGCACTCTCTTAAATATTCCCTTTGGAAGTTTTAACTGGTAAAGCCCATCGGTTAGAATGTCTTTAGTCACGCTGTAGTTCCGCACTCTCTGAAATATTCCCTTTGGAAGTTTTAACTGGTAAAGCCCATCGGTTAGAATGTCTTTAGTCACGCTGTAGTTCCGCACTCTCTTAAATATTCCCTTTGGAAGTTTTAACTGGTAAAGCCCATCGGTTAGAATGTCTTTAGTCACGCTGTAGTTCCGCACTCTCTGAAATATTCCCTTTGGAAGTTTTAACTGGTAAAGCCCATCGGTTAGAATGTCTTTAGTCACGCTGTAGTTCCGCACTCTCTGAAATATTCCCTTTGGAAGTTTTAACTGGTAAAGCCCATCGGTTAGAATGTCTTTAGTCACGCTGTAGTTCCGCACCTGCAGTGTTTCTTCACAATGACCACACGCAGAAACAATAGAGTAGTAGCAGAAAACAAAGAGATTATTCACCCATATTATTTTTAGGTGTCTGTGTGTTTTGTTGGGGGTTTCCTTCTTTTTTTTTTTTTACAGAGGAAGTATTTAAATCAACGTTAAAAACTCACCGGCTGCGAGGTCAATACAGTACTTGACCTTTTGATTGTACACAGTGTCACGTCTCTCGTCAGAAGGCATGGACCAAAGCGCAGCGTGGTAAGCGTTCACGATACATTTATTACTCGAAACACTCGTATAAAATAACAACGAGTGAAAACCGAAACAGTCCCGGTCAGGTGCAGACACTAAACAGAAAATAACTACCCACAAAACCCAAACGAAAAAAGGACAACTTATAAATGATCCCCAATCAGAGACAACGATAGACAGCTGCCTCTGATTCAATGACGGCCTAGGAACAGTGGGTTAACTGCCTTGTTCAGGGGCAGAACGACAGATTTGTACCTTATCAGCTCGGGGATATATAGCTCTGCTTTTCAGGAAATCTGACCACATAGTAGCAGGAACCCTACCTTCATACAGTAGGAGCCAAAACATGGGGGGTGGGGGGGCTCCATCCTCAAATTATCTATTTCTCTCACAAGAAAAAGCCCTGGCCATCCAGCCCTAACCTGAATTTCACAGCAGAATTCCAGCCTGCGTTGTAGCGTAGGCTAAAAGTCGGCTTTCCTTGAAAAAAAAGCTAATCCTTCCTGAGCCTCGGCAGAGAAACGTGGCTAGCTGTTTACACCCAATTGTTAGGGTTCTCAAGGGGCCAATTCAAGGACGCTATGCTACGAGTGTCACCCGATTCATCGGAAGAGTCAAAACACGAGGATTCTGTTTCACAGGGCTAATCCTCACTAGTCTGAACCTCCAGGCCCCCGGATCCCAAACTCTCTAACCACGGTATTAGTTTCACGGTTGGTCGGATGATTTTGTAACCTGGAGGAAAAGGAAAAGCTAGAAAATGCTAAAGCAAGATTGTGTCATTATCACCACCACAACACTTCTTCATCCCTGAATGTATTACTGGCACCACTGTCTACAATATTAACACATTCTATATCCTACATACAACTATTATTCATGAGGTCATATACTGTAACATGCATGTATAGCATCTCTTAGATGCATTCTGTCATTAGTTGAAAGTCTGTGTTTGTGTATGGGGGGGGGGTCACTACAGTAGCTTACCCAGAATGCTTCAGTGCCTCTCCAGTCTCGACAGAGGAGTGGAAAACATAAGAACAAGTGGCCCGGTCCTTTCTCTCTCTCCCTATCCTCCCACTCTCCCTCCCCCCCTCCCTATCCTCCCCCCTCTCCATATCCCCATTTCGCTCTGTCCCTCCCCCTCTCCCTCTCCCCCCTCCCTATCCTCCCCCTCCCTCTCCCCCCTCCCTATCCTCCCCCCTCTACCTCTCCCCCCTCCCTCTTCCTATCCTCCCGCCTCTCCTTTTCCCCATCTCTCCCTGTCCCTCTCCCTATCCTCCCCCTCTCCAAATCCGTCCCCCTCTCAATATCCGCCTCTCTCTCTCTCAGTCTCTTTCCCCCTCTCTCACGCTCCACTCTGTCTATCTCCTCTCTCTCTCTCTCTCTCTCTCTCTGTCTCTCTCTCTCTCTCTCTCTCTCTCTCTCCCTCTCCCTCTCCCTCTCCCTCTCTCCCAACCTGTTTTTCACAGCTCAGGAATGTGTGCCAGAAACTATGTTACGTAAAAAAGAGAGAGAAAAAAGTGTTTTTTTTTACAAACAAAAGGCACAAGGAATCAGAAACGCGCTTGATTGTGTGCCGCCATAGAATTCTGCAAGATGATACAACCTCCTGGATAGGAAGGAAACACACAGTGAGAAATGAGAAATAGCCTGGGACTGTCTGCTAGAAAAATATATAGTTTAATTAAGGAATAAACACCCAACATTGAATGATAGACAATACATATACTCGTTGAATGTATTGGAGTTTCAGAGCCACGTTTTGGGGAGGACAAGTTTTCAGAACGCACACTGATGACACACACGTAAATCAATCTTTATAGTAATATGCTTGATGGTGTTGCCTGACCAAGTACCCCTCTCATCTATAACCAGAAACCTAGGAGGCACTGTTCCCCATTCACTAGGCGTACTGCAGCATGACCAAACAGCAGAGAAAGCAGAGCCTAAGCATTAAAAATGATCCTATGTTCACAGATAATGTAGAATCAACCTCTATTCAGATTTTCTATTCAAACTAATCTCTTGATTGAGAAATGAATGTATTATGTAAATAACACCAATCAATGTATACTTTAAATAACACCAATCAATGTATACCAATGTTCTAGTTGAAATGAAAACTTTTTTGGTGTTATTAAAATGTTGTTTACCATCAAAATGACACTGATCTAACCCCTCACACAACTATCAAAATGACACTGATCTAACCCCTCACACAACTATCAAAATGACACTGATCTAACCCCTCACACAACTATCAAAATGACACTAATCTAACCCCTCACACAACCATCAACATGACACTGATCTAACCCCTCACACAACTATCAAAATGACACTGATCTAACCCCTCACACAACTATCAAAATGACACTGATCTAACTCTCGCAAACATCAAAATGACACTGATCTAACCCTCACAACTATCAACATGACACTGATCTAACCCTCGCAACTATCAAAATGACACTAATCTAACCCCTCACACAACCATCAACATGACACTGATCTAACCCCTCACACAACTATCAAAAAGACACTGATCTAACCCCTCACACAACTATCAAAATGACACTGATCTAACCCTCGCAACTATCAAAATGACACTGATCTAACCCTCGCAACTATCAAAATGATACCGATATAACATCTGTCTTCTTTGTTGTGGAAATCCTGTGTCATGAACAGTGCTTGTGCCCATACAAATAGACGTTGCTTGGGATGTTCCCCAATGCTGGAAGGGGGAGGCTGAATTAGAGAGCTGCCACACCCTGGTTAAGGGAACAGTTCAGCTGGAGCATGTTCCCCGAGCCAGCGTTCCTCGTGCCGGCTGGGCTTGGCCATGCTTGCACCACAGATCTGTTATACAGAGACAGACAACGGACATTGTTCTTTCTGTTGCCTCATGACTCTACGCAAAGACAAATACTGTCTGCTCATTCAGTCCCACAGAGGAAGGTTCAGATGAGGTTAACTACTGTAACGGTTTTCTTCTGGGGAAAGAGAGGTAGACCAAAATGCAGCGTGGTTAGTTTTGTACATCTTTAATAAAGATGAAAATATAACAATCTACAAAACAAGAAACGTGATAAAACCAAAACAGTCCTATCTGGTGCCACAAACACAAAGACAGGAACAATCACCCACAAGAGACCTAAAGAATATGGCTGCCTAAATATGGTTCCCAATCAGAGACAACGATAAACTCCTGCCTCTGATTGAGAACCACTCTAGGCAACCATAGACTTACCTAGAGTACTACTCTAACCACAATCCCATGACTACAAACAACCCCAGACAAAACAAACCACATAAATCCCCTGGCAGATCCTGGCTGACTGGTGGTTCCGACAGATCCTGGCTGACTGGCAGTTCTGGCAGATCCTGGCTGACTGGCGGATCCTGGCTGACTGGCGGATCCTGGCTGAATGGCGGATCCTGGCTGACTGGTGGTTCCGACAGATCCTGGCTGACTGGCAGTTCTGGCAGATCCTGGCTGACTGGCAGTCCTGGCAGATCCTGGCTGACTGGCAGTCCTGGCAGATCCTGGCTGACTGGCAGTTCTGGCAGATCCTGGCTGACTGGCAGTTCTGGCAGATCCTGGCTGACTGGCGGCTCCTGGCTGACTGGCGGATCTAACGGATCCTGGCAGACTGGCGGCTCTGGCTGATCCTGGCAGACTGGCGGATCCTGGCTGAATGGCGGATCCTGGCTGAATGGCGGCTCTGGCGGATCCTGGCGGCTCTGGCGGATCCTGGCGGCTCTGGCGTATCTTGGCGGCTCCTGGCTGACTGGCGGCACCTGGCTGACTGGTGGCTCCTGGCAGACTGGCGGCACTGGCGGCTCCTGGCAGACTGGCGGCACTGGCGGCTTCTTGCAGACTGGCGGCACTGGCGGCGCTGGGCAGATGGGTGGCTCAGGCGGCGCTGGGCAGACTGGCGACTCTGATGGCGCTGGGCAGACGGGAAGCTCCGGCAGCGCTGGACTGAGGAGCTCTGGTGCCTCTGGACTGAGGGGCTCTGGCGCCTCTGGACTGAGGGGCTCTGGCGCCTCTGGACTGAGGGGCTTTGGCGCCTCTGGACTGAGGGGCGGAAACTCCGGTAGCGCCGGACAGGCGGGAGCACCTGTGTTGATGGGACGGAGAGACAGCCTGGTGCGGGGTGGCGGCACTGGTGGTACCGGGCTGGGGACACGCACCTCAGGGCGAATGCCTTGCATGCTATGCCAAACCAACAGCCTTCTCTCTACTCTCTCTCTCTCTACTCTGTCCAATACATCCTCAACACTCTCAGACTCAGCACTCAACTTCGCCGACTGCTCCAATTCCATCCGTGGCTCCTTACGGTTAACAGGGGGAGTTGGCTCAGGTCTGACTCCTGACTGCCACACTCTCCCTGTACCCCCCCGCCCCCAATACATTTTTGGGGCTGCCTCTCAGGCTTCCAGCCGCTCTGCCGTGCTAGCTCCTCCTGCTGCTGCTGTTGCTCCTGCTGCACCTGTTGCTTGTCCTGCTGCTTGGTCCTTGGTTGGTGGGTGATTCTGTAACGGTTTTCTTCTGGTGAAAGAGAGGCGGACCAAAATGCAGCGTGGTTAGTTTTGTACATCTTTAATAAAGATGAAAATACAACAATCTACAAAACAAGAAACGTGAAAAAAACAAAACAGTCCTATCTGGTGCCACAAACACAAAGACAGGAACAATCACCCAGAAGAGACCTAAAGAATATGGCTGCCTAAATATGGTTCCCAATCAGAGACAACGATAAACTCCTGCCTCTGATTGAGAACCACTCTAGGCAACCATAGACTTACCCCAGACAAAACAAACCACATAAATCCCCATGTCACATGACATGTGACAACTACAGTAAAAAAACATGTTGTAACCTTTTGATTTCAATTTCAATTCTGTAGGAATCGTCTCTCATCCAACTTGTGTCAAAATGTAATATTATGAAGAGAAAACACTAGGATTCTGCTCATTCAGTCCGGTAGACTGCAGTTTATATGAGGCTAAGTTAACACTGTTTCTAATCATTAGTAACCATCTCAGTCTTCATTGTTGTGGAAATCCTGCACCAACGCCAGGCGGGAATCTGAGAAACGCCTCCATGAATAGCGTCCGCCGTCCAGTCACAAGCGAAGCCTCCAACACATGATTGGGCTGTGACAGCTAACCCTTTGAAGAGAGGGAGAGAGGGATGAATCGTCTCCACGCCACTCTCACCGCTGGCTGAGGTCCAGTGGACCAGTGGGAGAACTACAGAAGTACAATTCTAATTAATATCTACGTATGTACTATCAAACTACCTATTAAATATACAGTCAACTAATAAACCATTGATGACAATCCTCGCCCCAATATCAGGCCTTCTGTGTCTGGTCAAGAGGAATGCTCTCATCATATCAGAACAGATTCTTCCCAAAATAAGCATCAGCTGGCATGAATAGTTTATAATATAATATAATAGTATGTAATTTGGCTGAAATCAAAACCAATCGTCTTATTTTATAACCATCGCACAACTGTCAAATGTACACCAATGTACACCAATGTACACCGATGTACACCGATATTAACCGATGTACACCGATGTACACCGATGTACACCGATGTACACCGATGTACACAAATGTACACTGATGTACACCAATGTACACCGATGTACACCAATGTACACCAATGTACACCGATGTACACCGGTGTACACCAATGTACACCAATGTACACCGATGTACACCGATGTACACCATGTATGTGTCGTCACCATTCATGTTGAACCCCGTCTCAAAGCCTTGTGTCAAATAGAACGATGTACCTACATCCTATCTGTGCATCTGAAACATACTTTGTACTCATATGGAATTTGGCTGAAATCAAAAACACGTTATTATTTCAGACTCTTTCTAATTCTTACATAACTACAGTATTTACCTTTCATGCCCAACCTGACCATAGTTTGCTTTGTATGTTCTATGTTTTGTTTGGTCAGGGTGTGATCTGAGTGGGCATTCTATGTTGGATGTCTTGTTTGTCTGTTTCTGTGTTTGGGCCTGATATGGTTCTCAATCAGAGGCAGGTGTTAGTCATTGTCTCTGATTGGGAACCATATTTAGGTAGCCTGTTTTGTGTTGGGTTTTGTGGGTGATTGTCTCCTGTGTCAGTGTTTGTACCACACGGGACTGTTTCGGGTTTTCGCGGTTCTTGTTTTTGTAGTTTATTCATGTATAGTTTCTTTATTAAAGAACCATGAATTATAACCACGCTGTATTTTGGTCCTCCTCTCCTTCACCAGAAGAATCCCGTTACACTGGGACAATCTCAGTCCTATTGTCTGATCAAAAAGGTGTGCTTTACCTTACACCTCCACAGAGTTCTCTCTCTACAAAATCAGTTTTAGCCGGCCCGAAGCCAACACCCATTGTCTGATCTGAAAATGTAGCAGTATACTATAGCAGTTCACCCACTTTTTCCTGCCTGTCCTTGATCCGTCGCAGCCCAATTGTGTCTGGTTTGCTTCATCCTTATTGCGTTACTTTCAAATGCATTGTTTAACAGGTCCAGTGTCCTCTTTCTCTATAGAATCCCTTCAAGTCAATTGGTTATTAGTTAACTGTATAGCTGTATATTTAATAGGTAGTTTGATAGTACATACGTAGATATTATAATCCCTGACAGGTGTTTATACTTCTGTAGTTCTCCCACTGGTCCACTGGACCTCAGCCAGCGGTGAGAGTGGCGTGGAGACGATTCATCCCTCTCTCCCTCTCTTCAAAGGGTTAGCTGTCACAGCCCAATCATGTGTTGGAGGCTTCGCTTGTGACTGGACGGCGGACGCTATTCATGGAGGCGTTTCTCAGATTCCCGCCTGGCGTTGGCGCAGGATTTCCACAACAATGAAGACTGAGATGGTTACTAATGATTAGAAACGGTGTTGACTTAGCCTCATATAAACTGCAGTCTACTGGACTGAATGAGCAGAATCCTAGTGTTTTCTCTTCATAATTGTACATTTTGACACAAGTTGGATGAGAGACGATTCCTACAGAATTGAACTTGAAATCAAAAGGTTACAACATGTTTTTTTACTGTAGTTAACCTCATCTGAACCTTCCTCTGTGGGACTGAATGAGCAGACAGTATTTGTCTTCGCGTAGAGTCATGAGGCAACAGAAAGAACAATGTCCGTTGTCTGTCTCTGTATAACAGATCTGTGGTGCAAGCATGGCCAAGCCCAGCCGGCACGAGGAACGCTGGCTCGGGGAACATGCTCCAGCTGAACACTGTTCCCTTAACCAGGGTGTGGCAGCTCTCTAATTCAGCCTCCCCCTTCCAGCATTGGGGAACATCCCAAGCAACGTCTATTTGTATGGGCATAAGCACTGTTCATGTAAACACCCCTCTTGTTGGCGGAGGGAACATTTTGCAGGTTTGAAAGCACATTTCCTGCAATTCTATACATTTTGTCATGAGGTGCAGCAACAATTTAGCATTTTTAAAGCACATTTTCTTGTCTGATGTGTATTGATGTGATATTTGAGTGACTCCAAATCTATGTGGAGCATATAGGGATGTGTGAAACTCACGCCCTCAGCCAAAGAGATATGTGTTTATTTCCACATGACCTTCACAGAGATGTGTTTATTACCACTTTACCTTCACAGAGAGATGTGTTTATTACCACTACCTTCACAGAGATGTGTTTATTACCACTTTACCTTCACACAGAGATGTGTTTATTACTACTTTACCTTCACACAGAGATGTGTTTATTACCTTCACACAGAGATGTGTTTATTACCACTTTACCTTCACACAGAGATGTGTTTCTTACCACTTTAACTTCACACAGAGATGTGTTTATTACCTTCACACAGAGATGTGTTTATTACCACTTTACCTTCACAGAAATGTGTTTATTACCACTTTACCTTCACACAGAGATGTGTTTATTATCTTCACACAGAGATGTGTTTATTACCACTTTACCTTCACAGAGATGTGTTTATTACTTTCACACAGAGATGTGTTTATTACCACTTTACCTTCACAGAGAGATGTGTTTATTACCACTTTACCTTCACAGAGAGATGTGTTTATTACCACTTTCCACGCTCTACCAACTGAGCCACACATTGGGGCCACCAGTTTAACATAACGCTACCAGCTCCTAGAATCTAGCCATGACATACTGTGTTCTGTGATGATGTCACAGAGGATTGGGCTATGGGTTCTGTGTACCTTTGTTCTGAATGTTACGCAGCACCTTGATTGTTGAACGTGACACTAATTTGTCACGCAGAACCGTCCAAGTGGGTCATCATGGAGTGACACAGCTCTCTCTCTCTCTATATATATATATATATCTCTGTATCTCCCTCTGTCTCTCTGTCTCTATCGTTCTATCATTCTCTCTCTCTCTCTATCGGGGCGGCAGGGTAGCCTAGTGGTTAGAGAGTTGGACTAGGAACCGGAAGGTTGCAAGTTCAAACCCCGAGCTGACAAGGTACTGTCGTTCTGCCCCTGAACAGGCAGTTAACCCACTGTTCCTAGGCCGTCATTGAAAATAAGAATTTGTTCTTAACTGAATTGCCTGGTTAAATAAAATAAATAAAAATAAATATTGTTCTATGTCTCTCTCTCTCTATCGTTCTGCCTCTCTGTCTATCTCTCTTGTTCTGTATCTCCCTCGGTCTCTCTCTCTCTATCGTTCTGTCTCTATCTCTCTCTATCGTTCTGTCTCTCTCTCTCTATTGTTCTGTCTCTCTATCTCTCTGTAACGTTCTGTCTGTCTCTCTCTCTGGCTAACTCTCGCTATCGTTCTGTCTGTCTCTCTGGGTGTGGAGAACTCATAAAACATTCCATTTGAGAAGCACTCGCACTCCCCCAACTGTATTACCTCACGCTGAGCAGCACTCCCCCTACTGTATTACCTCACGCTGAGCAGCACTCCCCCTACTGTATTACCTCACGCTGAGCAGCACTCCCCCTACTGTATTACCTCACGCTGAGCAGCACTCCCCCTACTGTATTACCTCACGCTGAGCAGCACTCCCCCTACTGTATTACCTCACGCTGCACCTCCCCTACTGTATTACCTCACGCTGAGCAGCACTCCCCCTACTGTATTACCTCACGCTGAGCAGCACTCCCACTACTGTATTACCTCACGCTGAGCAGCACTCCCCCTACTGTATTACCTCACGCTGAGCAGCACTCCCACTACTGTATTACCTCACGCTGAGCAGCACTCCCCCTACTGTATTACCTCACGCTGAGCAGCACTCCCCCTACTGTATTACCTCACGCTGAGCAGCACTCCCACTACTGTATTACCTCATGCTGCATCTCCCCCTACTGTATTACCTCACGCTGTCCTCCCCCTACTGTATCACCTCACGCTGCATCTCCCCCTACTGTATTATCTCATGCTGCATCTCCCCCTACTGTATTACCTCACGCTGCTCCTCCCCCTACTGTATTACCTCACACTGCATCTCCCCCTACTGTATTACCTCACGCTGCTCCTCCCCCTACTGTATCACCTCACGCTGCATCTCCCCCTACTGTATTACCTCACGCTGCTCCTCCCCCTACTGTATCACCTCACGCTGCATCTCCCCCTACTGTATTACCTCACGCTGCTCCTCCCCCTACTGTATTACCTCACACTGCATCTCCCCCTACTATATTACCTCACGCTGCATCTCCCCCTACTGTATTAACTCACGCTGCATCTCCCCCTACTGTATTACCTCACGCTGCCCCTCCTCCTACTGTATTACCTCACGCTGCATCTCCCCCTACTGTATTACCTCACGCTGCCCCTCCCCCTACTGTATTAACTCACGCTGCATCTCCCCCTACTGTATTACCTCACGCTGCCCCTCCTCCTACTGTATTACCTCACGCTGCATCTCCCCCTACTGTATTAACTCACGCTGCATCTCCCCCTACTGTATTACCTCACGCTGCTCCTCCCCCTTCTGTATTACCTCCCACTCCCCCTACTGTATTACCTCCCACTCCCACTACTGTATTATCTACACCTTCCCTACTGTATTGCCTCACCTTCCCTACTGTATTACCTCACGCTGCATCTCCCCCTACTGTATTACCTCACGCTGCTCCTCCCCCTACTGTATTACCTCCCACTCCCCCTACTGTATTATCTCATGCTGCATCTCCCCCTACTGTATTACCTCACGCTGTATCTCCCCCTACTGTATAACCTCATGCTGCATCTCCCCCTACTGTATTACCTCACGCTGCTCCTCCCCCTACTGTATTACCTCACGCTGCACCTCCCCCTACTGTATTACCTCACGCTGCTCCTCCCCCTACTGTATTACCTCCCACTCCCCCTGCTGTATTACCTCCCACTCCCCCTACTGTATTACCTCCCACTCCCCCTACTGTATTATCTCACCTTCCCTACTGTATTACCTCACCTTCCCTACTGTATTACCTCACGCTGCTCCTCCCCCTACTGTATTACCTCCCACTCCCCCTACTGTATTATCTCACCTTCCCTACTGTATTATCTCACCTTCCCTACTGTATTACCTCACGCTGCATCTCCCCCTACTGTATTACCTCACGCTGCATCTCCCCCTACTGTATTACCTCACGCTGCCCCTCCCCATTCACTGAACCTTCTTCCAGCCAGGACAATGGCAACAATAGAGACCAAACAAGATGTACACAAAGCAAACATTTTACTTCATTATTATCATCGTAATAATGTCGTAATAATGTAGCTAACCAGATAGTTTACCAGGCAAAAATAACCTAAAACTAATATAATGCAAGATAGATGTCAATTATTCGTGGCTATCTGGCTAGCTAATAGTAGCAGCTAGCCAGTTAGCCCTAATAGTACTAGTAGCTAGAGAGTTAGCCCTAATAGTACTAGTAGCTAGACAGTTAGCCCTAATATTACTAGTAGCTAGCCAGTTAGCCCTAATAGTACTAGTAGCTAGCCAGTTAGCCCTAATAGTACTAGTAGCTAGACAGTTAGCCCTATTGACTTATTATGGGCTTGTGATCTACGGTACATAGGCAGGTAAACATGACAACATTAACACAGCATGTGTTTATTAATGTATGAAGATAAAATATTGTAGTCAGGCTTCACATGAGATGTGAATAGGCCATATTTCATTCCGAAGTCAGAGTGTATTTTCTCTCGCTTCAGCTCAAATAATGTCCGCCATTGCTTTCGGAAGTGATTGCTTCATATTTCTTTGCATACTTTCCGTCGAAGCTTAAATCGATGCTTTAAGATATGTACATATGGACCAAGCATTCGAGAACTGTACTCGAGAACTGCTTCGTTTCACATACTTTGATTTGGACTCATACTCCAACCCTCCTGTGCTCCAATTTGCGTGCTCAGAGCATGGTGGTATGCATTTTCAGAAACACCCTTTGTCTATCTCTCTCTATCATTCTGTCTGTCTGTCTCTCTCTCTATCATTCTGTCTATCTGTCTGTCTCTCTCTGTCTATCTCTCTCTATCATTCTGTCTGTCTAACTCTACCATTCTGTCTGTCTGTCTATCTCTCTCTATCATTCTGTCTATCTGTCTGTCTCTCTCTGTCTATCTCTCTCTATCATTCTGTCTGTCTAACTCTACCATTCTGTCTGTCTGTCTGTCTGTCTATCTCTGTGTCTGTCTGTCTGTCTGTCTGTCTGTCTGTCTGTCTGTCTGTCTGTCTGTCTGTCTGTCTCTGTATCGTTCTCTCGCTTCCTCTCTCTCTCTCTCTCTCTCTCTCTCTCTCTCTGTGTCTCTCTCTCTCTGTGTCTCTCTCTCTCTGTGTCTCTCTCTCTGTGTCTCTCTCTGTGTGTCTCTCTCTCTGTGTCTCTCTCTGTCTCTCTCTCTCTCTCTCTCTCTCTCTCTCTCTCTCTCTGTGTCTCTCTCTCTCTCTCTGTGTCTCTCTCTCTCTCTGTGTCTCTCTCTCTCTCTGTGTCTCTCTCTCTCTCTCTCTGTGTCTCTCTCTCTCTCTCTCTCTCTGTGTCTCTCTCTCTGTGTATCTCTCTCTCTCTCTCTCTGTCTCTCTGTGTCTCTCTCTCTCTCTCTGTGTCTCTCTCTCTCTCTCTTTGATTCCCTCTTTGGTGCCAGCTGCCCGCCACACATGAACAGGGGGGGAGAGAGAGAGAGAGAGAGAGAGAGAGAGAGAGAGACAGAGAGAGAGACAGAGAGAGAGACACAGAGAGAGAGAGAGAGACAGAGAGAGAGAGAGAGAGAGAGACAGAGAGAGAGACAGAGAGAGAGAGAGAGAGAGAGAGAGAGACAGAGAGAGAGAGAGAGAGAGGGGGACCTAAGGACACTGATAACAAAAGGCAGAAGGGGCGTGCACTCTTTTCTCTCTCTCTCTTCTCACACATAAAATTGTACTGAGTCACACGTGCAAACAATCCTATTCACTAGGTGCTGTGTTTTAAATTGGCAAGTCATTATCTTTGGTTCAAAGCTGTTTATTTCAGCAGGCTAATGGAGCCGGCTTGAACCCTTGATAGGCGACAGTCATTCTCCTTGTTACTGATGCAAACTCCCTCCAGTGGCTTAGCAGGGTACAGCAGGCTACACTCTCCAATGGTGTCTGAGCTGTGTGCTAGTAGTTTAAACAGACCTCTGGTGGCATGTCTTGTAGGGTATGAATGGGTGTCTGAGCTGTGTGCTAGTACTTCTACCCCCTCCTTTTTCGAACATTCTGTTAAAAATCGCGCAACTTTTCAGCGTCCTGCTACTCATGCCAGGAATATAGTATATGCATATGATTAGTATGTGTGGATAGAAAACACTCTGAAGTTTCTAAAACTGGTTAAATCACGGCTGTGACTATAACAGACCGTGTGTTTCATTGAAAAACGCAAGAAAAACTGCTCTCTGAAAGCTAAAAATAATTTCCATAAGTCACTTCCATGGGTTGTTAAAAGAGGACAAAATTTAATATCGACCTGCATGCAATTCATACAAATTCCACACGATGTCGCCATTGTCGTCATTTTCAATTGAATTTTTTGTTGGAAAATCCATCTATCTGGCTTCCGTTTCTTCCAGTCTCCACCAGGATGTTGTTAATGTGGACATGGGCAGCCATTGATTTGCACACAAGGAGCTATTGAATATACATCGCCCTGTAATCATTTTGATAGATTATAAACGTTTACTAATACCTAAAGTTGGATTACAAAAGGATTTCGAAGTGTTTTGTGAAAGTTTATCGTCGACTTTTTTAATTTA
The DNA here is from genome assembly GCF_045791955.1 of Oncorhynchus clarkii lewisi. NCBI lineage: Eukaryota > Metazoa > Chordata > Actinopteri > Salmoniformes > Salmonidae > Oncorhynchus > Oncorhynchus clarkii. The sequence goes on along the minus strand of NC_092156.1, from coordinate 6,748,246 downwards.
AAAAAATGATGCAGCGTTAAAAAACGATGTTTTTTTCTGAATGGCACAGCTTCCATAGAAAGCTATTTTGGGTATATATGGACCGATTTAAACGAAAAAAAGACCCAATAGTGATGTTTATGGGGCATATAGGAGTGCCAAGAAAGAAGCTCGTCAAAGGTAATGAATGTTTTATATTTTATTTCTGCGTTTTGTGCTGCGTCGGATAAGCAGAGTCTTTGTTTACGTCGCATTCAGGCATTTTCAGGTGGTGCATGCTATCAGATAATACCTTCTCATGCTTTCGCCGAAAAGCATTTTAAAAATCTGACTTGTTGGCTAGGTTCACAACGAGTGTAGCTTTAATTCAATACCCTGCTTGTGAATTTTGATCAAGGTTTGAGTTTAAACGAGTACATTTAGCATTTAGCGTAGCGCATTTGCATTTCCAGGTGCCTACTTGAGACATATGCGTCTCAAGTAGAATCAAGAAGTTAAACAGACCTCTGGTGGCATGTCTTGTGGGGTATGTATGGATGTCCGAGCTGTGTGCCAGTAGTTTAAACAGACCTCTGGTGGCATGTCTTGTAGGGTATGGATGGGTGTCTGAGCTGTGTGCCAGTAGTTTAAACAGACCTCCGGTGGCATGTCTTGTAGGGTATGGATGGGTGTCTGAGCTGTGTGCCAGTAGTTTAAACAGACCTCTGGTGGCATGTCTTTGTGGGGTATGGATGGGTGTCTGAGCTGTGTGCCAGTAGTTTAAACAGACCTCTGGTGGCATGTCTTGTAGGGTATGGATGGGTGTCTGAGCTGTGTGCCAGTAGTTTAAACAGACCTCTGGTGGCATGTCTTGTAGGGTATGGATGAGTATCTGAGCTGTGTGCCAGTAGTTTAAACAGACCTCTGGTGGCATGTCTTGTGGGGTATGGATGAGTGTCTGAGCTGTGTGCCAGTAGTTTAAACAGACTTCTGGTGGCATGTCTTGTGGGGTATGGATGGGTGTCTGAGCTGTGTGCCAGTAGTTTAAACAGTGCTTTTATTATTTGTTATTCAAGTTGTTTGGGTGTAAAAGTGCTAAGCATAGCTTTGATTATGCCAGCAGAGACTTTAAAAATGCAACCTTGCGTGGTTTTATTTTGCCCAATGAGCTTGTATCTTGGAAGGAGATCAGATAAAAGCTAGAGGAAATTGGATTAGGCTCGCTGGCTATAAACAATTCACAGTTATAGTCTTGCAAATGTAATGAAACGCTACAGTATTGCCTGACTGGACAGAACACATTTTCTGCTGAGAAAAATCAGAAAAATCTACTCGTAACGTAAGGATAGTTATTTGAGGGAATTAGAGTAGATTTTTTTTCAGCGTGATTGGTTGGTCCTTACTCTGTGTTCACACACGTTTTGGTATGGACGGCTATCTTTACACTACTAGTAAATCTGATTCCTTCTCCTGTTGAAAATAGGCCGACCTTCTTCCACATGTGGTATGTAGAGAACAATAGTAATGGTGTCTTTTTGTAGGCACTAACTCCACCATGGCTCGTCGACCAAAGCAGCAGGTAGCCTAGTGGTTAGAGCGATGGACTTGTAACTGAAATATTTGCAAGATCAAGTCCCTGAGTTGACAATTGAAACATCTGTCGTTCTACCCCTGAGTAAGGCAGTTAACCCACTGTTCCTAGGCTGTCATCAAAAATAAGAATTTGTTCTTAACTGACTTTCCTAGTTAAATAAAGGTAAAAAATGTAAAAGCCTATGGGTTAATGAATGGCAATTTTGGAGGGTTTTGGGATAAATGCTGAAAATAAATACGGTCTGTGGTAAACACAGGCTTAGGAAATCTGATGTGTTTTGTTCTATGAGATAACATATTTTTTTGTTGTGAATTTTGAAGCATTTCTATCATCAGAAAAAGCACAAAGGCTTCATAATTCATAAAGTCATGTTTAACTGACTGATGTTATCTCACAGAACAATACTTATAGATCGGTCAGCTGACAACGTAAGGAAAACGATGGGCGCGCTTCAACGGGGCAGGAGTTCACGAGTTCTAGAGATTCAGGATGGCCAGAACAATGACAAACTGCCAAGTGGATCATCTTGTTCTTGATACAAAGTCTTGTTTTTTATTTATTTAATTTCAATGCTAAATATGGCTAAAATTCACTAGCTAGCTGACCAACAACTGTAACAATGTATTTGAGAGACAAGTTGACATTGTGCAAATTTTATTCACGTTATTGAATAAACATTGAAGACGAAATATAGTTTACATTTTGGCAACAATCTAAGCCAACCCTGTCTGTTTTGCCCCATGGTGTCACGTTCTGACCATCGTTCGTGTGTGTTTTCCTTGTTTTGTTTGGTCAGGGTGTGATCTGAGTGGGCATTCTATGTTGAATGTCTTGTTTGTCTATTTCTATGTCTGGCCTGATATGGTTCTCAATCAGAGGCAGGTGTTAGTCATTGTCTCTGATTGGGAACCATATTTAGGTAGCCTGGGTTTCACTGTGTGTTTGTGGGTGATTGTCCTTGTTCCTGTCTGTGTTACTTTGCACCAGTTTTAGGCTGTTTCGGTTTTCGTGTTACGTTTATTGTTTTGTATTTGATTCATGTTTACTTAGTTTCATTAAACATGGATCGCAATAGCCACGCCGCATTTTGGTCTGACTCTCCTTCACCTATAGAAAACCGTTACACATAGTTGCTAGTAAGATCTCCTAAGCCTGTGTTAACCACAGACCTTATTTTAGGAGTTTATCCATAAACCCTATTCTTCCCATTCATTTCCTCCCATAGGAATGGATGAACCAACGTAAGGTATTTCATTTCAGTTTTGTTTTTTAGGACTACAAGCTGGCGAGCTCTATTTTTAAGGTAATCAAAGAAGCTAAGAAACTTTAGCTAAAAGCTTTCTCTCGTTGACCACTGGTGGGTGTCCTGTCTTCCTCACTCTGTTGTTCTTCTGCCAGATGACAGCGCTCTCCTTTTATTCCCAGAGGTCTATATATAGACAGACTGGTCCCATAGACTATAAATAAAATGCCCTAACAAGGTCCTGAGGATAGGAGTACAGTATCTGGCTGTATCGTCTCAATCCCAAGGTCAGTCTGTCAGGCAGACAACTAGAGCTCTGCACAGGCATGAATTTGAAGCCCAAGACCTACCCAGGCCCGTGATGTTCAGGCCCTACCCAGGCCCGTGATGTTCAGGCCCTACCCCAGCCCACGATGTTCAGGCCCTAACAAGGCCCGAGACGTTCAGGCCCTATCCAGGCCCGCAACGTTAAGGCCCTACCCAGGCCTGATTGCTTCTGGCAAATTTAAAGCCTATGCCTCTGTTAGTAAATCCATTAGTTGCTCCTCTCGGTCGGTCACCTGCTCCCTGCGCACAGCTCGCTCTGCTTATGGTGCTCTGAGTCTGAGTATCCATAGCAACGGCTCCACTTGGGCTGCTCTGCTCCATGAAGAGACATGAGAGAGCAGTCAGCTGTTAGCTTCTTTTGGTCACTCTAAACTCCGGCAAAACTCAAGTAACATTATTTTCTGTGAAGTAATCTCTCCTGTCTTATATTTGACGAGGTACTTCTGACACCATGTTATGATCTTAGTCAGATATGACTGTCCTGCACAGCAGAGCACGAGCAAATGGCTCAGTTTCAAAATATTAGTGATCAATTTAGTGATACCCAAGCCCTGCTCTTACCCTAGTTATTGATGAAATGAAGGCCCTACCCTAGCAATTTATTAAATAAAGGACCTACCCTAGCAATTGATGAAATAAAGGCCCTACCCTAGTTATTGATAAAATGAATGCCCTACCCTAGTTATTGATGAAATAAATGCCCTGCCCTAGCTATTGATGAAATAAAGGCCCTACCCTAGTTATTGATGAAATAAAGGCCCTACCCTAGTTATTGATGAAATTTAAGGCCCTACCCAGCCCTAACCCGATGAATAATGTCGGGCCGTCTGGCTTGGGTTGGGTAGCAGAGCTCTACAGACTATAATACATCCTTTGGCAGGGTGTTTAATCATAGGCTTTATGCACAATGGAAATTAGTGGGAGCTGATGCCAAGGAAAGAGACTCAGACGAACCCTGGCACTGGCTGCCCAGTCTGTCCTCTGTTAGCAGTGTAGTGCAGATGAAACCTAGCCTAGACCTGGGCTGGGCCAGGAAGAGGGATATCTGCTCTCTCATGTTAGTTCCTTTTGTGCTGAGTGGGGAAACATTGCCTCTGTTAGACTGGCATTATAAATAATTAACTCTTATTTAAAAACAGAGAACTACTGTTACAACCAGCTGTTTTACTCTAGTAGCTGGATAGGACTGATAGTCAATGCTGTTCACACAGTATTCTGTTGGACCTCAAAATTACGTGAGACCTTTACAGGATACTGGCCGTAGCCTACTGTACCGGCCGTGTCCTATCGTACCCAGCCGTGTCCTACCGTACCGGCCGTGTCCTACCGTACCGGCCGTGTCCTACCGTACCGGCCGTGTCCTACCGTAACGGCCGTGTCCTACCGTACCGGCCGTGTCTTACCGTACCCGGCCGCGGCCTACCATACCGGCTGTGGCCTACCGTACCCAGCATTGTCCTACCGTACCCGGCCGCGGCCTACCATACCGGCTGTGGCCTACCAGCAAAATACTGGCTCCAGTGTGCTGTATTGGTGTTTCTTTGGCTTCAGCAGTCTCTGGAGAAGCCTGTCTGCTGCCATGCATAATGAAATAGCTATGTGGTCATAATTCTCTGTCCAGATAGTTATTAGTGTCTGCTCACGCACCATGACAGCACTCCCCTGAGGTTCAGACTAGCTGCAACATCTGCAACCTACATGAGCATTAACTATTGACTCAAATGTGTCTCGTTTAATGCTGAGCCTCAGACAGACACAATGATGCAGATGAGATATATGAATTCAAATATATCCCATTGTTATTTCTCCTGAGACATTGTCTTGAGAGGATGGGGGGGGGGGTTGGGATGAGAGGGATGAGGATGGGACGGGGTTGGGATGAGAGGGGTGAGGATGGGAGGGGGTTGGAATGAGAGTGATGAGGATGGGAGGTGGTTGGGATGAGAGGGATGAGGATGGGAGGGGGTTGGGATGAGAGGGATGAGGATGGGAGGGGGTTGGGATGAGAGGGAGGAGGATGGGAGGGGGTTGGGATGAGAGAGATGAGGATGGGATGAGAGGGATGAGGATGGGAGGGGGTTGGGATGAGAGGGATGAGGATGGGAGGGGGTTGGGATGAGAGAGATGAGGATGGGATGAGAAGGATGAGGATGGGAGGGGGTTGGGATGAGAGGGATGAGGATGGGAGGGGGTTGGGATGAGAGGGATGAGGATGGGAGGGGGTTGGGATGAGAGGGATGAGGATGGGAGGGGGTTGGGATGAGAGAGATGAGGATGGGATGAGAGGGATGAGGATGGGAGGGGGTTGGGATGAGAGGGATGAGGATGGGAGGGGGTTGGGATGAGAGGGATGAGGATGGGAGGGGGTTGGGATGAGAGTGATGAGGATGGGAGGGGGTTGGGATGAGAGTGATGAGGATGGGAAGGGGTTGGGATGAGAGTGATGAGGATGGGAGGGGGTTGTATAGGGTGTGAAATGGGTTGATGTCTGTCTATTGACCTTGTTAAACACAACAGTCTGTTTCTCCCCTTCTGATGTTGAACTGAAGAGGCATGTCTTCTACATTTGCTGATGTGTGCTGTCACATTTCATGCCTGTCTGTCAGTACTGCTAAAGGGGGCAGAATAGCAATCTACAGTAGAGATAGCCTGCAGAGTTCTGTCATACTATCCAGGTCTATGCCCAAACAGTTCGAGCTTCTACTTTTAAAGATCCATCTCTCCAGAAATACGTCCCTCACTGTTGCCGCTTGTTATAGACCCCCCTCAGCTCCCAGCTGTGCCCTGGACACCATATGTGAATTAATTGCCCCCCCATCTATCGTCAGAGTTCGTACTGCTAGGTGACCTAAACACCCCGGTCGTCCTACAATCTAAACTAGATGCCCTCAATCTCACACAAATTATCAAAGAACCTACCAGGTACAACCCCATATCCGTAAACATGGGCATCCTCATAGATATCATCCTGCCCTCTAAAAACACCTCTGCTGTTTTCAAACAGTATCTCAGCGATCACTGCCTCATTGCCTGTGTCCGTTACGACCACCCCTCATCACTGTCAAACACTCCCTAAAAGACTTCTGCGAGCAGGCCTTTCTAATCGACCTGGCCCGGGTATCCTGGAAGGATATTCATTAACTGGGAAAGGTGGCCAAAAGAGAATCACCAGCAGCAAGAGCAACATCATTTATGTATACAGAGAAGAGAGTCGGCCCAAGAAATGCTTGTGGCTGAATGGAAGCAAGTCCCCGCAGTAATGTTCCAACATCTAGTGGAAAGCCTTCCCAGAAGAGTGGAGGATGTTATAGCAGCAATGTTCCAACATCTAGTGGAAAGCCTTCCCAGAAGAGTGGAGGAGGTTATGGCAGCAAAGGTGGCACCAACTCTATATAAATACCAATGATTTTGGAATGTGATATTAAACAGGCAGACTTATTTTTGGCCATGTAGTGTGAATTATGTCAGACTAATTTGGAATTGACTGTCACAGCCCCACATTAAAAGTATGTGATGGTGAGTTGAGAAGACAATCAGAAATACTGTTACAACATTTTTCAATTGACTGACACAGCCCCAAATAAAACAGTAATCATTGGCTGTTAATTACATCCTTTTTTTCACATGGTTGGGTGTGGGTGGGGGTCACAATAATTTGTAGATATCAAAATAGGGTCATGGGTCCAAAAAGTTTGCCGGACCCCAGATATCTCTGTTTTTTTTTTTTCTTTATATTTTGGTCAGGTCAGGGTGTGACTAGGGTGGATACGCTAGTTTCTGTATTGTCTAGGGGTTTTGTATTGTCTAGGGTTTTGTATTGTCTAGGGTTTTTGTATGTCTAGGGGTTTTGTATTGTCTAGGGGTTTTGTATTGTCTAGGGTTTTGTATGTCTAGGGGTTTTGTATTGTCTAGGGTTTTTGTATTGTCTAGGGGTTTTGTATTGTCTAGGGTTTTGTATTGTCTAGGGGTTTTGTATGTCTAGGGGTTTTGTATTGTCTAGGGTTTTTGTATGTCTAGGGGTTTTGTATTGTCTAGGGTTTTGTATGTCTAGGGGTTTGTATGTCTAGGGGTTTTGTATTGTCTAGGGTTTTGTAATGTCTAGGGGTTTTGTATGTCTAGGTATTTGTATATCTATGGTGGCCTGATATGGTTCCCAATCAGAGGCAGCTGTTTATCGTTGTCTCTGATTGGGGGATCATATTTAGGTAGCCATTTCCCCTTTGGTGTTTCTGGGTTCTTGTTCTACGTTTAGTTGTCTGTCTGCACTATTCATATTAGCTTCACGTTTGGTTAGTTGGTTCATTCTATTAATAGAGAAGAATGCACGCGTACCACGCTGCACCTTGGTCTCCTCCGTACGACGGACGTGACACTTATCTAATTATAAAAACAGATTTATTTATTTTATTTTATTTCACCTTTATTTAAACAGATATCCACCACACTTAGCCCAAACTAGGAGTCTCCTCTTCTCCTATGAAAAGGTGACATGTCTGTGCACTAAACCACATGGTATTTAGGCCTATGTAGGTGAACACTATAGCTTGGCTAGGTGACATGATGTCTGTGCACTAAACCACATGCTATTTAGGCCTATGTAGGTGAATACTAACGATTGGCTAGGTGACATGATGTCTGTGCACTAAACCACACGGTATTTAGGCCTATGTAGGTGAATACTAACGCTTGGCTAGGTGACATGATGTCTGTGCACTAAACCACATGGTATTTAGGCCTATGTAGGTGAATACTAAAGCTTGGCTAGATAACATGTGGGAAGCAGGTACTTAATCCAAATTTGCCTCATTAAATATTCATCAGAATATATGGAGCCCCTATAATGTCATATATCTTCCACTTATTGGGAATGGGATGAATATTTAGTAAGGTAGATTTGAGTGAAGTGTAAGTAGCTACCTTCCTGACAGCTCAATATTTGATGTGTTCACTTCAATAGAAATTATAATGTCAGTTCCTGATGTTGCTCGCTGTACTCAGTCATTTGTATATACTTATGTATGTATTTCACCATGTTTGTCTTTGGAAGTTGCATGGCTGTGTGCTAAATTTTATACACCTGTCAGCTATGGGTGTGGATGAAATAGCCAAATCCACTAACTTGGCACTCACCACCACTATTGAGATGGGTGTGCTTGATGCATGTTGCGTCAGAGATTCTCACCGTCAGGGGGCGTGGCTTCTCACCGTCAGGGGGCGTGGCTTCTCACCATCAGGGGGCGGGACTTCTCAACGTCAGGGGGGCGTGGTATCTCACCATCAGGGGGCGTGACTTCTCAACGTCAGGGGGGCGTGGTATCTCACCATCAGGGGGCGTGACTTCTCAAAGTCAGGGGGTGTGGTCGACTCTGCGCACCTCATCTCTGCTGTCACATCCAGCCTGGATGGATATTTGGTCTTAATGCAGACGAGAGCACTGAATCCAGCTTCACACAGAAATGAGCTGGCGAAGGGTAACCTACCATGAGTTTTATGGTGCTTTCAAGACAACTGGGAACTCTGAAAAATAAGAGGCCACTTCATGGCGTCAGTGATCTCTAAGTCAGAAAGTCGGCAACTCAGTTCCTAGCTCGTGCTCAGTGGATGTTGTTTGATTTGTATAATACACAAGAGAAAACTACAATGGGCATCGCAGCTAACGTCCATTTGGAGAGAATAAGCTGGGGAGTTTTTGAGTTGTTTTTTAAAAATCTGTTTCCTCTTGATTGCTAGCAATAGAATAGATTCTTATTTTAACAGTGTTATCTGACAAAGGATCATGTCTGTGGTGTGCTGCCTCTTGTTTGTTTGTAGCCTACTTTTATCACATCCATTAAGTTATTCATCAGCATACTTAAATTACTTGGGAGACAAACAATTAGCCAAGCTAGCTTAGTAGATATTGATTGGCTGGCATTTCTTTGTGTATGTTGTGTACTGCGTTGCTTGCTGTTTTGGGGTTTTAGGCTTTGTTTCTGTATAAACACTTAGTGATATCTGTTGATGTGTAAAGGGCTTTAGAAATACATTTGATGTCTCTACTAGATTGACCTATATTTGTTCATTCCATATTCTTCTTCCATATTCCTACTAAACCCTGTCAGAAAACGTGAGGAAATGATTGATGCTTAAATTTCAGAAAAGCTGATCTCTTCTTCCCTCCCTCCCCTTCTCTCTCTCTCGATCTCTCCATCTTTTCAGAAAACGAGCCTCACTTTGAGTGTGTTCCTCAGCCGGGCAGGGAAGGAGCTTCAGTGCATGTGTGTGTGTGATATATATATGTGTGTGTGTGTGCCAAAGGAAGCCAGATCCTCTGAGGTGTCACGGATGTTTAGCTTTGAGTTTGGCTGTATGGGTTACTGGTTTAGTATGGTCCGAACAATGCACTATTTATGTCTCTCAAAAAGTCATCTTCATTTATAGACGTTGACATGTTTAACACACTTCTGCTGGTGATAGTCTTGCGTTTTTATGCTGTTCCCTGCTGAGATAGACTGTGCTCTCATGCTCTCTCGCTCGTTTTCCTATTAGTGCCTCCCATCCCTAGACAAGGGTTTGAATTAAAGCAAGCTTGATGTTAAGGTTTAGCCGAAGAGAACATGGGGGTGCAATGCTCTGAGAGAGAACCTTGTCTGTGGTGGGAGGCTCTGAGAGAGAACCTTGTCTGGGGTGGGAGGCTCTGAGAGAGAAGCTTGTCTGGGGTGGGAGGCTCTGAGAGAGAACTTTGTCTGGGGTGGGAGGCTCTGAGAGAGAAGCTTGTCTGGGGTGGGAGGCTCTGAGAGAGAACTTTGCAGTGAGATGAGTAAGGGAATGGTGCATCTCTGTCTGTCTGGGAGGCTCTGAGAGAGAACCTTGCAGTGAGATGAGTAAGGGAAGGGTGCATCTCTGTCTGTCTGGGGTGGGAGGCTCTGAGAGAGAACCTTGTCTGGGGGGCAATGCTCTGAGAGAGAACCTTGTCTGGGGTGGGAGGCTCTGAGAGAGAACCTTGCAGTGAGATGAGTAAGGGAATGGTGCATCTCTGTCTGTCTGGGGTGGGAAGCTCTGAGAGAGAACCTTGTCTGGGGTGCAATGCTCTGAGAGAGAACCTTGTCTGGGGTGCAATGCTCTGAGAGAGAAGCTTGTCTGGGGTGGGAGGCTCTGAGAGAGAACCTTGTCTGGGGTGCAATGCTCTGAGAGAGAACCTTGTCTGGGGTGGGAAGCTCTGAGAGAGAACCTTTTCTGGGGTGCAATGCTCTGAGAGAGAACCTTGCAGTGAGATGAGTAAGGGAATGGTGTCTGGGGTGGGAGGCTCCTTTGATTTCTCTCTTTAGACCAGGGCTCGCTCAGGCCAGGGCATATTATTTTTTTTTTCTTCTCTCTCTCTCTTATTTTCAATGACGGCCTAGGAACAGTGGGTTAACTGCCTGTTGGGCAGAACGACAGATTTTGTACCTTGTCAGCTCGGGGATTTGAACTTGCAACCTTTCGGTTACTAGTCCAATGCTCTAACCACTAGGCTACCCTGCCGCCCCTTATGAATCATACTTAGGTAGCCGGTTTTCCCCATTTTGGTTGTGGGTGTTTCATTTCTGTTTAGTGTCTGTTCACCTGGCAGAACTGTTTCGTTTTCTCTCCGTTATTATTTTGTGTAGTGTTCAGTTTGTTCAATTAAAACATGACGAACACTTACCACGCTGCATTTTGGTCCTCCTCTCCTTCCACCAACGACAAGCGTTACAACAGTTGTGTTGATGGCTGAATCTTTTCAAACGATCCTCCATGTAGTGTGCTTCAGGCCCTGACCAGGATGTACAGAAAGTAGCAGAGAAATAGGAACTCTCTTTCACATCTATCCTCCATGCTGTAAGCATGACACACACACTTAGGCTACCAGGAGCGCTGGAGCATGTCGTGGGGATCTGTGGAAGGCGCGTCAAAGCATTTGATTTGATTGCAGCAGTGACCAGAGTCTTCAACTTGGCCTCAGACGGACCGAGAGACCACATCTTGTTCACCTGTCTAGGACTGGAGTTCCGCTAGCTTCTTTTGTTAGCGTTAGGTAAACAAATCCAAACGCGCGTTCAGGTCCAGTCGGACGAAAAGTTCAAAAAGTTATATTACAGGTCGAAGAAACTTGTCAAACTAAGTACAGAATCAATCTTTAGGATGTTTTTATCATAAATGTTCAATAATGTTCCAACCGGAGAATTCCATTGTCTGTAGAAAAGCAATGGAACGAGAGATACCTCTCATGTGAACGCGCGTGACTGAGAACGAGGCTGCTCTCATCCGGCCCCCCATCACAGTAGAAGCCTGAAACAACGTTCTGAAGATGGTTGACATCTAGTGGAAGCCATGGGAAGTGCAAAATAACCCATATCCCACTGTGAATTCGATAGGGGCTGAGTTCAAAAACTACAAACCTCAGATTTCCCACTTCCTGGTTTGATTTTTTTCTCAGGTTTTTGCCTGCCATATGAGTTCTGTTATACTCACAGACATCATTCAAACAGTTTTAGAAACTTCATAGTGTTTTCTATCCAATTATAATAATAATATGCATATATTAGCATCTGGGACTGAGTAGGAAGCAGTTTACTCTGGGAAATCTGAGGAGAGGCCCACACAATACTGGACATGGGAGAGGCCCACAATACTGGATATGGGAGAGGCCCACACAATACTGGACATGGAAGAGGCCCACAATACTGGACATGGGAGAGGCCCACAATACTGGACATGGGAGAGGCCCACACAATACTGGAAATGGGAGAGGCCCACACAATACTGGACATGGGCGAGGACCACACAATACTGGACATGGGAGAGGACCACACAATACTGGACATGGGAGAGGCCCACACAATACTGGACATGGGAGAGGCCCACACAATACTGGACATGGGAGAGGCCCACACAATACTGGACATGGGAGAGGCCCACACAATACTGGACATGGGCGAGGCCCATAATACTGGACATGGGAGAGGCCCACACAATACCTAACCTAACCCTAATTTCTAAACCTAACCTGAAATCCTAACCTTAATTCCTAACCCCTATGCCTAAAATATCCTTTTATACAAGTGAAGACCAACAAAATGTCCTCACTTCTCAGATGTTTTTTGTTGGTTTACTATTCCTATGAGGAGTTCTGGTACTCACAAGTATAGTAAAACATGGGTACACACACACACACACACACACACGCACACGCACACGCACACGCACACACACACACACAGTCATGATTCATTACTGGTAGTCAAAACCATGCTGCTGTGTATTATAACTGCCCTATCTAAATGCATGAGGTTTCCAGTCAGCCAAGGCACAATCTGTCAGCCCCAGACAGCAACAGCAGCCCCAGATAGCAGCAGCAGATAGCAGCAGATAACAGCAGCAGATAGCAGCAGCATATAGCAGCAGCAGATAGCAGATAGCAGATAGCAGCAGCAGATAGCAGCAGCAGATAGCAGATAGCAGCAACAGATATCAGCAGCAGTAGCAACAGATATCAGCAGCAGTAGCAGCAGCTCTCCATGCACCACTAATGGTGATGCATATCTCCAACAGCTGGCTGTGACGACAACAGGAAACTATGTATTTCTCCTGCAGTGCTCTGCTATTATAGCACAGACCAGAATATAGGATCCCCATTTTCAGGGAGATTCTAATATCTGTCACTGATATATATGCCTGGCCTTGCCTCCACATGAAGTGTGGCTGAGATATGGGAGAGTATTGAATGATGCAGAAATTGGCTAATACTTTATTGAATCGAGGGCTCTCGAGTGGCACAGCGGTCTAAGGCACTGTATCTCTGTGTTAGAGGTGTCACTACAGACCATGTCCTGGGCCAGGGTGTAGGTCTGGTTACTGAACACCTGCCGCTTGCCCAGTACTATGCGAATATGGAAAGGCTGCCTGCAACTCAAAACTCTGGAGAAAGACCTGAAATACTCATCCATCCCAAACTGGAATAACTTTTTATAGGTCATTTATTTCCCATGGAATGAGATTCATGTCCATTGGACAGCCACTGCAACTTTTCAGTTACAACTCTGTTCAGCTATAACTCTACCTAACTCAGCAAGTTGCTGCCTGCTATAACTCTACCTAACTCAGCAAGTTGCTGCCTGGCTATAACTCTACCTAACTCAGCAGGTTTCTGCCTGGCTATAACTCTACCTAACTCAGCAAGTTGCTGCCTGCTATAACTCTACCTAACTCAGCAGGTTGCTGCCTGCTATAACTCTACCTAACTCTGCAAGTTGCTGCCTGGCTATAACTCTACCTAACTCAGCAAGTTGCTGCCTGCTATAACTCTACCTAACTCAGCAGGTTGCTGCCTGGCTATAACTCTACCTAACTCTGCAGGTTGCTGCCTGGCTATAACTCTACCTAACTCAGCAGGTTGTTGCCTGGCTATAACTCTACCTAACTCAGCAAGTTGCTGCCTGGCTATAATTCTACCTAACTCACCAAGTTGCTGCCTGGCTATAACTCTACCTAACTCAGCAGGTTGTTGCCTGGCTATAACTCTACCTAACTCACCAAGTTGCTGCCTGGCTATAACTCTACCTAACTCAGCAGGTTGTTGCCTGGCTATAACTCTACCTTAATCAGGGCAGGGTTTTGGCCTCAGCACCTAACCCCAATTAGTCTGTGCTGTTGACTGGTTTGTGCTTCATGCATGGCTATGAGTCTGCCTGGGTTTGTGTTAATCTACCCCGGGGTTACTGTCTCCCTCTCTGTTTGAAGGAATGACACCGGAGTGAATGACTGCCTCCTGACCGATTGTGCTATTTTTTACAGTGATCCTACATGTCTTTGTACATGTAGGATCATCGTTTCATATGACCTGAAAAAAGCTTCTGGACATCAAAGCAGCGATTACTAACCTTAATTTCGGATGAGGACTTCTATTTCAACGAATATGAGGCGAAGGACACATTGCTCATCCCAGACCAGGCCCAAATCCCCGGTCACTCGGAGGAGGTGGAGACGGCGCTAGAGGTTGACCTGCAGAACATCTAGCGAGACTACGACAGCGAGGAGATAAGTCGCCGTTACCCTCCGTTCTATTGGCGAACGTACAATCACTTTAAAATAAATGGTGTGGAGCTCTGTTCGAGACTCTCCCGTCAATGTGATCTGAAGATCTGTAATATCCTATGTCGTGACTGAACAAGGAATTGACAAATATTAATATAGCTGGTTTTTCAATACATCGACAGAACAGCTGTGTCTGGTAAGCTGAGGGGAGGGCGGGTGGGTGTGTTTCTTTGTCAACAACAGTTGGTGCGCAATCTCTAATATGAAAGGAAGTCTCGAGGTTCTGCCCGCCTGCGGTAGAGTACCTCATGATAAGTTGTAGACCACACTATTTACCTAGAGAGTTTTCATCTATGTTTTTCGTAGCTGTTTTACTTACCACCACAAAGCGAAGCTGAAAACATGCTGATAGATCTGCCATGTATCGTTGAAAGCAAGTTTATGAAGCGGTAGATCTGTTCTATGTTTGCTATTTCTATGCTTCACTTTCTTAAGTTTAGATTTCTGTGTCTTTTACTTTCGGTTTTGTAAACATCAAACAGCTGAAAATACTAATTTGTTGGTGATGGAAAATATATTTCACAGCGGTTAAAGATGGTACAATGATTTTGTCGCAAAAAACTGAAATCAAGCAAACTATTCGAATTTTAGCCACCTCGGAAACGGCGGAGCGATTTCTGCATAGTGCATCTTTAAGCATTTATTTCTAGCATACAGTGGCAGAAAACGAGAGAGGTTGTGTGTGTGTGTGTGTGTGTGTGTGTGTGTGTGCGCTCACAGTATGCCATCGCTCTGCCTTCCTCCAGCCAGCCTCCCTTCATAGCAGTGTGTGTGTGTGTGTGTGTGTCTCCTCTTCAATCAATAGGCAACCAACATCATTCCAGCGTCATCTCCATGGAAACCAGCTCGAGCTGTTGTCGTGATTGGCCACCTCCCAGTGGCTTTGATGTGATAGGAGGAAAGAATCCCTTTCTTCCCACCCCCTCCTCTCACGAACACACACACACACACACACACACACACACACACACACAGTTTGTCTTCTTCCTTCACCTAAATGTTGTTATATGGGAAGCGGGGATTAGGCAGTTCATTGAGTCTCGTTGTGTGAGCAGTGATTTAGCAGCAGCATCAACGAGGTAGGCAGGCAGGCAGGCACAGCTGGATACCACATGCATGTCAGCGGAGAGAGAGGGAGAGACTGTCTCGTCTGCTCTTGTATGCCGTAGAGCGGCAGTGCTTCTTCTGTACTGTATTTGTCACAGAGAGGCAGAGTCAAGCTCCTCGTCTAAGCAACGGATGGCGATGGACTGCTGATTTACTAGCCCTCTTCCTTTCCTGTTACCGTTGGTGGATAAGCGACAACGACAGATCCATCCCTCTGTGGAGGACGGAGGAGTGGGGAGGCAGGAAGACGATGCAGTCTCACTCAGTCAGCCAATAGCAAGTAGGACTCTGGAATCTGCACACTTCAGTGTTCTGATCAGATCACGGGCTGTAAAATGCCTGATCACTACCGGATCATTTCTATGGAAAAGGGGCTTCGTTTGTTTGGAGTCTGTGCATGTAAGTACCATAAGAAGTGTAGGTCGTGAACACAAAATATCCCACAGGAAGTGCAACTTTTTTGTTGTGGAAGACGTCAGTGAGGCTATTTTTTTTTCAGTCCTTCTAAAAGTTGTCATTTTTAAAGGAGTAGCTCTCTGGGGTTTTATCTTGAGCTGGTTTTGTCCTGTGTAATGACGCTCCCTTGTTGTAATGAATATTTTATTAAAGGAACGAAACAGGGCAGTACCAGCTCGTGCTATTTCTGTCACTGTTAAATCGACATCTTAGGGGTCAGAATAGCTACTGTAAGAAACTGTATTCTGTTACTGATAAGCCTGGTAATTACATCTTAAATTCAGCCCAGCTTACTGATCCTATCGCTTTGGTGTCAGATACTTAACCTCAGCCCAGACCAAATTACTACCCATACCCCCCCCCACTCTCCCTGAAGAGAGGGAGGGAGGGGGGGGGCGCGGGAGGCTGTGGAAAATAAGGGCAGAGAAAGAAGAAGTGGGTGTCAGGGTGACATTTTTTTTCTCTCTCTTTTGAAGTCAACTCAGTGGCGACTGATCTGTGGTAATTTCGACCCCCTCTATCACAGACTGATGTATGACCTGTGCACCAGGCCCGAGCAGCCACCGGAACCCGAACCGGAGCAGCCACCGGAACCCGAACCGGAGCAGCCTGTGTCTGCAGCGGATACAGACGATATGGAAGGGAGATGCCGTGGAGAGGCGGAGGCCCCAGGACAGCAGAACCGAATACAGCAGGACAGGGATACTAACACAGAGGAGCATGGTAATACTACTACTACTACTGCCAATGGGGACTCAATGGACAAGGCAAATCTAAACACTACCTCTACCACTGTTACTACCCCTGTGACACCCAAGAGGCACAACTCACTTTACAAGGACCTCAACGACTGCGTGGTGGGAGGGTTTCGCAAGGTAAGTCCTGGAATAAAGGATGTTGTGGACACTGGACCTGTAGGACACCTTAGAGCACTGAGATACCGCTGCAAAGTAATGGCTGTAACATGCTTGGATGGTCTGTCATTTACATTGAACTGCAAGTCTGATTGCTAGTCTGACGCAGGTTGCCTGCCGTTTTTAAATGGGCCAGTTGTCTCGGAGCTCTGTGCATAGGACATTACAAAAGTATACTGGTAGTTAAGCCTGTACGTTTGGGTTGTCAATGAACGTTCCATCTGATCCTGCTTGAGTTCCAGTCTGTCAGACAGTATGATGCAGGTTGGCTGTAGTTTTGTCCTGCTGTTTTATGTGAGTCAGTGCTGTTGCAGGCAGCTCTGTTAAGCTCGTCTGTCAATGAATGAAATGACACTGGTGCTAGTGTAGTTTGATGTGGGTCAGTACTGGTGTGGTTTGATGTGGGTCAGTACTGGTGCTGGTGTGGTTTGATGTGGGCCAGTACTGGTGTGGTTTGATGTGGGTCAGTACTGGTACTGGTGTGGTTTGATGTGGGTCAGTACTGGTACTGGTGTGGTTTGATGTAGGCCAGTACTGGTACTGGTGTGGTTTGATGTGGGCCAGTACTGGTGTGGTTTGATGTGGGTCAGTACTGGTACTGGTGTGGTTTGATGTGGGTCAGTACTCGTGTGGTTTGATGTGGGTCAGTACTGGTACTAGTGTGGTTTGATGTGGGTCAGTACTGGTACTGGTGTGGTTTGATGTGGGTCAGTACTGGTACTGGTGTGGTTTGATGTGGGCCAGTACTGGTGTGGTTTGATGTGGGTCAGTACTGGTGTGGTTTGATGTGGGTCAGTACGGGTGCTGGTGTGGTTTGATGTGGGCCAGTACTGGTGTGGTTTGATGTGGGTCAGTACTGGTACTGGTGTGGTTTGATGTGGGTCAGTACTGGTACTGGTGTGGTTTGATGTGGGCCAGTACTGGTGTGGTTTGATGTGGGCCAGTACTGGTGTAACAGTATAACGTTCCCTCGCCCATACCCAGGCGCGAACCAGGGACCCTCTGCACACATTAACAACAGTCACCCTCGAAGCATCGTTACCCATCGCTCCACAAAAGCCACGGCCCTTGCAGAGCAAAGGGGAACTACTACTTCAAGGTCTCAGAGCGAGTGAGGTCACCGATTGAAACGCTATTTAGCGCGCACCACCGCTAACTAAGCTAGCCGTTTCACATCCATTACACTGGTACTGGTGTGGTTTGATGTGGGCCAGTACTGGTACTGGTGTGGTTTGATGTGGGCCAGTACTGGAACTGGTTTGATGTGGGTCAGTACTGGTACTGGTGTGGTTTGATGTGGGCCAGTACTGGTACTGGTTTGATGTGGGTCAGTACTGGTACTGGTGTGGTTTGATGTGGGTCAATACTGGTGTGGTTTGATGTGGGTCAGTACTGGTGTGGTTTGATGTGGGCCAGTACTGGTGTGGTTTGATGTGGGCCAGTACTGGTGTGGTTTGATGTGGGTCAGTACTGGTGTGGTTTGATGTGGGCTAGTACTGGTGTGGTTTGATGTGGGCCAGTACTGGTACTGGTGTGGTTTGATGTGGGTCAGTACTGGTGTGGTTTGATGTTTGTCAGTACTGGTGTGGTTTGATGTGGGCCAGTACTGGAGTGATATGGTTTTTATGTGGGTCAGTACTGGGTCAGTGCTGGGTCAGTACTGGGTCAGTGCTGCAGCATAACAGACCACCCTGTGACGTGAACACTGTTTCTATAGCAGTTATTATATTTAGCATGAGATTTGACCTCAACCCACATTTCACACCACTGCAGAGCCTAAAGTGGGACATCATAGGATCCACTTAATGGACTTTCATTGAAAATCAATATGGGAAGTTGGGAACCTACAGGATCCCTCATGTGATTGGTCTCTACTCACACCTTCACTGTGTTTCACCTGGTAGGATGATGGACTTAATGGTGACAAAGTGAGTTACCTGGTAGGATAAACAAGAACAGAGGGATATTTCTATTATTCTCACACACACACACACACACACACACACACACACACACACACACACACACACACACACACACACACACACACACAGTGTTTGTACTATTTGTTATCAATGATTTAATCTGTGCGTGTCACGTTTTGGAATCCCTCAATATCTGATGTGTTCTACTAATAACTTTTCAGATAAGGAGCTAATTTGTATTGGATTTGAGGGTTGGCAGCAGCTGCTAAAACACATGAGAGGAAATTATTATCAGTAAATATCTGTTTTTCTTCAATATAGGAATGAATTACTGATAGTGTTTTAATTGAACTAACCATACTAGAAGGAAATGACATAGATTTTTATATGTGGAGAGATTTATTGGGTATCTTACAGCAAAACAACGCTTCCTGATTACAACAGCCTCAGTCACCACCACAGGGAATGAACTGGGGACGCTTTAGCGGGGTACCATGAACCAGACAGACAGTGACGGATGTATAACCCTGACCTGAGAGAGAGGGATGGAGCCACGGAGATGGAAAGATTGAAGGACAAAGAGGAAAGGAGGGTTGGATGGGAGGCAGAAAGGAAGGGAGAAAGTAATGGAGGCAGAGAGGGAATGAAGGAGGGATGGAGGCAGGGAAGGAGAGCTGGACAGAGGCTCGGAGATAGGGAATGAGGGATAGAGGAAGAGATAGCAAGGGAATGAGGGATAGAGGCAATGCAGGATAGAGGAAGAAAGGGAGAGAATGAGGGATAGAGGAAGAGATAGTGAGGTAATGAATTAGAGCTAGAGGAAGAGAGGGAGGGAATGAGGAAGGGAATGAGGAAGAGATAGGGAATGAAGGATAGAGGAAGAGATAGCGACGGATTGAGGGATAGAGGGAATGAGGGATAGAAGAAGAAAGGGAGAGAATGAGGGATAGAGGAAGAGATGGCGAGGGAATGAATAAGGCATAGAGGAAGAGATGGGGAGGGAGGGATAGAGAAAGAGATAGGGAGGGAATGAAGAGCAGAGGTAGAGTGAGGGTTGAGTAATTTGTCTGCCATGGGAGTCCCCTGAGATGAATAGGAGACTAGCTGTGTGCAGTACGACATGCCCCTACCCTATGACCACTCTCCCCTCCCTCCCAAATATCTGTTGAGCTGAACCATAGACAAGGAGCACTTATTCTCTCCGTAGGGGTTTGGGTCACCCAGGGTTAGAATGAAACACTGCCTAGCTGTTTCCAACCAACCTGATGCAGACAGACTGCTCAGGTTTTAAGGGATGCGTATTTAAAATCCCATTGTACTGTCGGGGTCGGGAGTATTGTTGAAGAAACATTTTCTATTGAGAAACAGTGGTCTCTGCTCTCTTTCGCTTTCTCTGGATACGGAGGTGCTGGCCTCTGACGGTGCCTATCCTTCTCTGGATACAGAGGTGCTGGCCTCTGACGGTGCCTATCCTTCTCTGAATACGGAGGTGCTGGCCTCTGATGGTGCCTATCCTTCTCTGGATACGGAGGTGCTGGCCTCTGCTGGTGCCTATCCTTCTCTGAATACGGAGGTGCTGGCCTCTGATGGTGCCTATCCTTCTCTGGATACGGCGGTTCTGGCCTCTGAAAGTGCCTATCCTTCTCTGAATACGGAGGTGCTGCCCTCTGACGGTGCCTATCTTTCTCTGGATACAGAGGTGCTGGCCTCTGATGGTGCCTATCCTTCTCTGAATACGGAGGTGCTGGCCTCTGACGGTGCCTATCCTTCTCTGGATACGGAGGTGCTGGCCTCTGATGGTGCCTATCCTTCTCTGGATACGGAGGTGCTGGCCTCTGATGGTGCCTATCCTTCTCTGGATACGGAGGTGCTGGCCTCTGATGGTGCCTATCCTTCTCTGGATACGGAGGTGCTGGCCTCTGCTGGTGCCTATCCTTCTCTGGATACGGAGGTGCTGGCCTCTGATGGTGCCTATCCTTCTCTGGATACGGAGGTGCTGGCCTCTGACGGTGCCTATCCTTCTCAATACCAGCTGAACAAGTCTTGTTCATCTGGGGGGGGGGGGGGGGCTCTGTCTTCAAGATGGGAGTGGGGGTGGGCCCTGAGTATTGTTCAGCTGGGAGGGTCTGTCTTCAAGATGGGAGGGGGGGGGGGGGTGGGCCCTGAGTATTGTTCATCTGTGAGGGTCTGTCTTCAAGATGGGAGGGGGGTGGGCCCTGAGTATTGTTCAGCTGGGAGGGTCTCTGTCTTCAAGATGGGGGGGGGGGGGGGGGTTGGGCCCTGAGTATTGTTCAGCTGGGAGGGTCTCTGTCTTCAAGATGGGGGGGTTGGGCCCTGAGTATTGTTCAGCTGGGAGGGTCTGTCTGCAAGATGGGAGGGGGGGTGGGCCCTGAGTATTGTTCAGCTGGGAGGGTCTGTCTTCAAGATGGGAGGGGGGGGTGGGCCCTGAGTATTGTTCAGCTGGAAGGGTCTGTCTTCAAGATGGGAGGGGGGGTGGGCCCTGAGTATTGTTCAGCTGGGATTGTCTGTCTTCAAGATGGGAGGGGGGTGGGCCCTGAGTATTGTTCAGCTGGGAGGGTCTGTCTTCAAGATGGGAGGGGGGTGGGCCCTGAGTATTGTTCAGCTGGGAGGGTCTGTCTTCAAGATGGGAGGGGGGTTGGGCCCTGAGTATTGTTCAGCTGGGAGGGTCTCTGTCTTCAATATGACAATCTATTCTCTAGTTACATGCGGTGCAGAGCGGGCAGCCGTGTGTGTGTCTTTTTTCCTCTTCACCATTTCCAGTCGTGTGTGTGTGTGTGTGTGTGTGTGTGTGTGTGTGTGTGTGTGTGTGTGTGTGTGTGTGTGCGCGCGGGTGTGTGTGTGTGTGTGCGCGCGGGCGTGTGCGTGTGTGCGCGCGGGCGTGTGCGTGTGTGCGTGTGTGTGTGTGCGCGGGCGTGTGTGTGTGTGTGTGTGTGTGTGTGTGCGCGCGGGCGTGTGTGTGTGTGTGTGTGTGTGTGTGTGTGTGTGTGTGCGCGCGGGCGCGTGTGTGTGTGTGTGTGTGTGTGTGTGTGTGTGTGTGTGTGTGTGTGTGTGTGTGTGTGCTCCCACAGCATGGTGTGTTAATGAATAGCCCAGCGTGGGGCTCAGTGTTCCAGCGGTTAGACATTAGTCTGGCCTGTGCAGACTGATTGAACACAGCAGCCACTCAATGGACCTTCACCTGATCCCAGATGAAACAGGAGATTAATGGGAGGGGAAGACATTAATGGAGGGGGCGGGGGGGATTTAATAGAGGGGGGGGTGAAAAGGGACATTAATGGAGGAGGAGGGAGGGATTTAATTGAGGGGGGTGAAAAGGGACATTAATGGAGCGGGAGGGGGGTGATTTAATTGAGGGGGGGTGAAAGGGAACATTAATGGATGAGGAGGGGGGGATTTAATAGAGGGGGGTGAAAAGGGACATTAATGGAGGGGGCGGGGGGGGATTTAATAGAGGGGGGTGAAAAGGGACATTAATGGAGCGGGAGGGGGGTGATTTAATTGAGGGGGGTGAAAGGGAACATTAATGGAGGAGGAGGGGGGTTAATTGGGTGGGTGAAAAGGGACATTAATGGAGGGGGCGGGGGGGATTTAATTGAGGGGGTTGAAAGGAAACATTAATGGAGGAGGAGGGGGGATTTAATTGAGGGGGTGAAAAGGGACATTAATGGAGGGGGCGGGGGGGGATTTAATAGAGGGGGGTGAAAAGGGACATTAATGGAGGGGGCGGGGGGGATTTAATGGAGGGGGGTTGAAAAGGGACATTAATGGAGGAGGAGGGGGGCATTTAATAGAGGGGGGTGAAAAGGGACATTAATGGAGGAGGGGGGATTTAATAGAGGGGGGTTGAAAAGGGACATTAATGGAGGAGGAGGGGGGGATTTAATAGAGGGGGGTGAAAAGGGACATTAATGGAGGAGGAGGGGGGGATTTAATAGAGGGGGGTGAAAAGGGACATTAATGGAGGGGGCGGGGGGGATTTAATAGAGGGGGGTGAAAAGGGACATTAATGGAGGGGGAGGGGGGGATTTAATAGAGGGGGGTGGAAAGGGACATTAATGGAGGGGGAGGGGGGGATTTAATAGAGGGGGGTGAAAAGGGACATTAATGGAGGGGGCGGGGGGGATTTAATAGAGGGGGGTGAAAAGGGACATTAATGGAGGGGGCGGGGGGGGATTTAATAGAGGGGGGTGAAAAGGGACATTAATGGAGGAGGGGGGGGATTTAATTGAGGGGGGGTGAAAGGGAACATTAATGGCGGGGGTGGAAAGGGACATTAATTGGGTGGGGGAGGGGTGAAAAGGGACATTATAGCCCCCAACCCCAAACTTCCCATAATAGCAGCTTATTATTCAGGAGGCGTGAGGAGAGAAGGAAGGAGTCTATTGTGTGAGGTGATGTTGATGAGGAGAAGGAAGGAGTCTATTGTGTGAGGTGATTTTGATGAGGAGAAGGAAGGAGTCTATTGTGTGAGCAGATGTTGATGAGGAGAAGGATCTCTATGATAAACCTCTATTCTCTGAGTGATGACTCAGGGGTTCTCTTTCTATCTATATCTCACTTTCTCTATTTCTTTGTCTATCTATTGCTCTCCTCGCTCTCTCTTTCTTTGTCTCTACCACTCACACTCCCTCTCTCTCTCTTTCTTTGTCTCTCACTCTCTCTCTCTTTCTTTCTTTGTCTCTATCACTCTCTCTCTCTCTTTGTCTCTATCACTCTCTCTCTCTCTCTTTCTTTATCTCTCTCTCTCCCTCTCTCTCTCCCTCCCCCCCCCCCCCCCCCCCCCTTTAAATCTTTCTAGTTAATCTGTCATTCCCACCATCTCAGCCTTCAGCTCTGCCTGGGGGCCTCTCCCAGCCACTGTCTACAGCGCTAACAGCTGGCTGCTTTGTGATGTATTTATGAGCACGGCAGGGTGTTCTATTCCAGTTTTTCAATGTTGCTTAGATTCTTCTGATGTGGATGTTCCATGATATTTCAATGACCCTTTTTATGCATAGCCTGTGTGCATGGATTCTTACTCCATTGTTAATACTGGGGTTATCTATGATGTCTCTGTTGAACACAGACAGATTGTAATTCCCTTCCCTGTAGAGTACACCAAGCCTCCAGAGAAATGTATGTGTTATGTCAATATGCTCCATCGTTTTTATTACTTCTAGGCTATTTATTTTCTCAAACTTGTGCGTCTCGTCTGATAGTGTATTTTTTTTAAAATTTTTAAATGGCCGTTACTCATTGACCTAATTACGTTGTGAAAGTGTTCTGTTCGGCTGTGCATTTAGGATTTGACTAGCTTCGTTTTTTAAAAACCAGCTAAAATGTGTCTCTGTCCTGTCTGCTTCTAAAGCGGTGTAGTAACCTATTACCTCAGTGCCACGCTGCTGCAGGGCACCATTCATGATTCACAGTCTCGCTGCAGCCGGTGTATGGGACAATAAAACATCTCTCACTCCTCACTCCTGAATCCCAGTTTTTTTTTTTTTTACATAGCCAGATGCTAGGCCTAGCCTAACGCCTGTCTGCGTTTGTGTTTTGTACTGTATCCTGGCTGATTATAATCTCATAGGGGGGGATGCAGTCATGGTTTATAGCCATAGTAAAGATTTACAATCCCCAGAGGACTACAATTTAACAGTGGCTCATAGGCTGAAAGTTCAAAATTGGCAATAAACATATCTTTCCTCAGGGCCTTGGTTGAGACAGGGATGCAGCTCGAACATTCTGCAGCACCCAGCCTCACACTACTGGACTCTGAAATCAAATGTCTACAGTAGGCAGATGATCTGGTGCTTCTGTACCCAACCAAGGAGGGCCTACAGCAGCACCTACCCTACTGGACTCTGAAATCAAACATCTACAGTAGGCAGATGATCTGGTGCTTCTGTCCCCAACCAAGGAAGGCCAACAGCAGCACCTACCCTACTGGACTCTGAAATCAAACATCTACAGTAGGCAGATGATCTGGTGCTTCTGTCCCCAACCAAGGAAGGCCAACAGCAGCACCTACCCTACTGGACTCTGAAATCAAACATCTACAGTCGGCAGATGATCTGGTGCTTCTGTCCCCAACCAAGGAAGGCCAACAGCAGCACCTACCCTACTGGACTCTGAAATCAAACATCTACAGTAGGCAGATGATCTGGTGCTTCTGTCCACAACCAAGGAGGGCCTACAGCAGCACCTATATATTTCCTCACAGATTGAATTAGATTTTATTAGGATCCCAATTAGACGAAGTTAATGACGACAGCTGGTCGTTATTGGGGTTCTGACGCGTAACGAAAAAGACAAAAGACTTGACAATTTACGTACATTTACATACATTAAATACACAATGTGTGTTTACCAGTTCCACGTACATGTGAGTTTACACACACAACAAGTAGGTCACACAAGTAGTTGTCCACATTTTCTTTTGTTACAGCCTTATTCTAAAATGGATTAAATAATTGTTTTCCCTCTTCAATCTACACACAATACCCCATAACGATAAAGCGGAAACAGATTACTAGAAATGTTTGCAAATGTATTAAAATTAAAAACAGATATACGTTATTTACACAAGTATTCAGACCTTTTGCAATGAGACACGAATTTGAGCTCAGGTGCAACCTGTTTCCATTATTCATCCTTGAGATATTTCAACAACTTGATTGGAGTCCACCTGTGGTAAATTAAATTGATTGGACATGATTTGGAAAGGCACACACCTGTCTATAGAAGGTCCCACAGTTGGCAGTGCAAAAACTAAGTCATGAGGTCGAAGGAATTGTCCGTAGAGCTCGGAGACGGGATTGTGTCGCGGCACAGATCTGGGAAAGGGTACCAAAACATTTCTGCAGCATTGAAGGTCCCCCAAGAACACAGTGGCCTCCATCATTCTTAAATGGAAGAAGTTTGAAACCACCAAGACTCTTCCTAGAGCTGGCCGCCCGGCCAAACTGAGCATTTGGGGGAAGAGGGCCTTGTTCAGGGAGGTGACCAAGAACCCGATGGTCACTCTGACAGAGCTCCAGAGTTCGTCTCTGGAGATGGGAGAACCTTCCAGAAGAACGACCATCTGTGCAGCACTCCACCAATCAGGCCTTTATGGTAGAGTGACCAGACGGAACCACTCTTCAGTACAAAAGCTCGACAGCCCGCTTGGAGTTTGCCAAAAGGTACCGAAAGGACTCTGACCATGAGAAACAAGATTCTCTGGTCTGATGAAAACAAGATTGAACACTTTGGCCTGAATGCCAAGCATCACGTCTGGAAGAAACCTGGCATCATCCCTACGGTGAAGCATGGTGGTGGCAGCATCACGTCTGGAAGAAACCTGGCATCATCCCTACGGTGAAGCAAGGTGGTGGCAGCATCACGTCTGGAAGAAACCTGGCACCATAGTGGTAGCAGCATCAATCGGTGGGGATGTTTTTCAGTGGCAGGGACTGGGAGATCGAGGGAAAGATGAAAGGACCAAAGTATAGAGAGATCCTTGATGAATATCTGGTCCAGAGCTCTCAGGACCTCAGACCGGGGCAACGGTTCACCTTCCAACAGGACAACAACCCTAAGCACACAGCCAAGACAATGCAGGAGTGGCTTCAAGACACGTCTCTGAGTGGCCCAGCCAGAGCCTGGAATTGAACCCGATCGAACATCTCTGGAGAGACCTGAAAATAGCTGTGTGGCAACGCACCCCATCTAACCTGATAGAGCTTGAGAGGATCTGCAGAGAAGAATGGGAGTAACTCCCCAAATACAGTTGTGACAAGTTTGTGGCTTCATACCCAAGAAGACTCAAGGCTGTAATCGCTGCCAAAGGTGCTTCAACAAAGTACTGAGTGAAGGGTCTGAATACTTATGTTCATGTGATATTTCATTTTTGTGGGGGGGGAGAGATTGTTTTTGCTTTGTCATTACAGGATATTGTGTGTAGATTGAAAACCAATTCAATCCATTTTAGAATAAGGCTGTAACGTAACAAAATGTCAAGGGGTGTGAAAACTTTCCTAATGCACTGTATCTGTTAGGTGAAATACTGCAGTGTGCCTTCACAGCAGCATCGTTTGACGGGGGCTGATCAGTGTTTTTTTATGATCAGCCTTGAAGAGTAGCCTAGGTTGTGAGGGGGTTAACATGGTTAGGCTATGAGGCTGTTTGATGAAACTCCTGAGGCAGACACTAAGGGATGGGACTATATGAGCCCCCCCCAGTGCTGTTTCCTGAGCCCCCCACCACACACACACACACACACACACACACACACACACACACACACACACACACACACACACACACACACACACAACCCTCTCACACTCACTGTGTTCATCAAACAGAATCCATCTACCTCATATTCTGAAGAATAATCTCATGTTTCTTTAAATCGTGTCCTTCACCACCCCCCCCCCCCCCCCTTTTCAATCTAATTAATTCCGCTTCCCTTTCCCACATTGGGTCACTGACTAAAGAGGCAGTTGTTGGTGTCAGTCCTAGTGAGAGGTGGCAGTTTGTCTTTAGGTGTCTGCTAAGATGACAGAGAAGCAGTCCTTGGTGGGGTGTCTGGTAAGATGAAAGAACAGCAGTCCTTGGTGGGGTGTTTGGAAAGATGACAGAACAGCAGTCCTTGGTGGGGTGTCTGGAAAGATGACAGAACAGCAGTCCTTGGTGGGGTGTCTGGTAAGATGACAGAACAGTAGTCCTTGGTAGGGTGTCTGGAAAGATGACAGAACAGCAGTCATTGGTAGGGTATCTGGAAAGATGACAGAACAGCAGTCCTTGGTGGGGTGTCTGGAAAGATGACAGAACAGCAGTCCTTGGTAGGGTATCTGGAAAGATGACAGAACAGCAGTCCTTGGTGGGGTATCTGGTAAGATGACAGAACAGCAGTCCTTGGTGGGGTGTCTGGAAAGATGACAGAACAGCAGTCCTTGGTGGGGTGTCTGGAAAGATGACAGAACTGCAGTCCTTGGTAGGGTGTCTGGAAAGATGACAGAACAGCAGTCCTTGGTGGGGTATCTGGTAAGATGACAGAACAGCAGTCCTTGGTGGGGTATCTGGTAAGATGACAGAACAGCAGTCCTTGATACCATCTACTGTATCTTGCCTATGCTGCTCTGTACCATCACTCATTCATATATCCTTATGTACATATTCTTTATCCCCTTACACTGTGTACAAGACAGTAGTTTTGGAATTGTTAGTTAGATTACTTGTTATTACTGCATTGTCGGAACTAGAAGCACAAGCATTTCGCTACACTCGCATTAACATCTGCTAACCATGTGTATGTGACAAATAAAATTTGATTTGATTTGGTGATCTAAACTCACAGCACCTGTCTTGATGCCAAACGGCACTTCTACATTTGAGCTCCCACCCCTGCTAGCAGAAGGTGTAATAAGCTAAATAAACAAATGGTAACGTTATAAATCAATTAATCAATTAATCAATCAATCTATGGGTTGGGATTTGATTGATAATAGTTAAGTCTGACACCATTAATTGTCTACTGTGGAGCAGCAAGCAACCAGAACCAGAGCCCTGGAAGAGATCGAGTCAGAGCCAGAGCCCTACGAAGAGATCCAGTCAGAACCAGAGCCCTAGGAAGAGATCCAGTCAGAGCCAGAGCCCTATGAAGAGATCCAGTCAGAACCAGAGCCCTAGGAAGAGATCCAGTCAGAGCCAGAGCCCTATGAGCAGAGCCAGTCAGAACCAGAGCCCTACGAAGAGATCCAGTCAGAACCAGAGCCCTATGAAGAGAGCCAGTCAGATCCAGAGCCCTACGAAGAGATCCAGTCAGAAACAGAGCCCTAGGAACAGAGCCAACCAGAGCCTTATGAACAGAGCCAGTCAGAACCAGAGCCCTGGGAACAGAGCTAGTCAGAACCAGAGCCCTAG
This sequence comes from Oncorhynchus clarkii lewisi, assembly GCF_045791955.1. Classification (NCBI taxonomy): domain Eukaryota; kingdom Metazoa; phylum Chordata; class Actinopteri; order Salmoniformes; family Salmonidae; genus Oncorhynchus; species Oncorhynchus clarkii. The sequence continues at coordinate 6,719,722 of NC_092156.1, read as the reverse complement.
AAACAGAGCCAGTCAGAATCAGAGCCCTAGGAAGAGAGCCAGTCAGATCCAGAGCCCTACGAAGAGATCCAGTCAGAAACAGAGCCCTAGGAACAGAGCCAACCAGAGCCCTATGAACAGAGCCAGTCAGAACCAGAGCCCTGGGAACAGAGCTACTCAGAACCAGAGCCCTAGGAACAGAGCCAGTCAGAACCAGAGCCCTGGAAACAGAGCCAATCAGAACCAGAGCCCTGGGAACAGAGCTAGTCAGAACCAGAGCCCTGGGAACAGAGCCAGTCAGAACCAGAGCCCTGGGAACAGAGCCAGTCAGAACCAGAGCCCTGTGAACAGAGCCCTAGGAACAGAGCCAGTCAGAACCAGAGCCCTGGGAACAGAGCTAGTCAGAACCAGAGCCCTGGGAACAGAGCCAGTCAGAACCAGAGCCCTGGGAACAGAGCCCTAGGAACAGAGCCAGTCAGAACCAGAGCCCTGGGAACAGAGCTAGTCAGAACCAGAGCCCTGGGAACAGAGCCAGTCAGAACCAGAGCCCTGGGAACAGAGCCCTTGGAACAGAGCCAGTCAGAACCAGAGCCCTATGAAGAGATCCAGTCAGAACCAGAGCCCTAGGAAGAGATCCAGTCAGAGCCAGAGCCCTATGAGCAGAGCCAGTCAGAACCAGAGCCCTACGAAGAGATCCAGTCAGAACCAGAGCCCTAGGAAGAGAGCCAGTCAGATCCAGAGCCCTACGAAGAGATCCAGTCAGAAACAGAGCCCTAGGAACAGAGCCAACCAGAGCCCTATGAACAGAGCCAGTCAGAACCAGAACCTGGGAACAGAGCTAGTCAGAACCAGAGCCCTAGGAACAGAGCCAGTCAGAGCCCTATGAACAGAGCCAGTCAGAACCAGAGCCCTGGGAACAGAGCTAGTCAGAACCAGAGCCCTAGGAACAGAGCCAGTCAGAACCAGAGCCCTGGAAACAGAGCCAATCAGAACCAGAGCCCTGGGAACAGAGCCAGTCAGAACCATAGCCCTGGGAACAGAGCCAGTCAGAACCAGAGCCCTGGGAACAGAGCCCTAGGAACAGAGCCAGTCAGAACCATAGCCCTGTGAACAGAGCTAGTCAGAACCAGAGCCCTGGGAACAGAGCCAGTCAGAACCAGAGCCCTGGGAACAGAGCTCTAGGAACAGAGCCAGTCAGAACCAGAGCCCTAGGGACAGAGCCAACCAGAACCAGAGCCCTGGGAACAGAGCCAGTCAGAACCAGAGCCCTGGGACCAGAGCCAGTCAGAACCAGAGCCCTAGGGACAGAGCCAGTCAGAAACAGAGCCCTGGGAACAGAGCCCTGGGAACAGAGCCAGTCAGAACCAGAGCCCTGGGAACAGAGCCAGTCAGAACCAGAGTCCTGGGAACAGAGCCAGTCAGAACCATAGCCCTGGGAACAGAGCCAGTCAGAACCAGAGCCCTGGGAACAGAGCCAGTCAGAACCAGAGCCCTGGGAACAGAGCCAGTCAGAACCAGAGCCCTAGAAACAGAGCCAGTCAGAACCAGAGCCCTGGGAACAGAGCCCTAGGAACAGAGCCAGTCAGAACCAGAGCCCTGGGAACAGAGCCCTAGGAACAGTGCCAGTCAGAACCAGAGCCCTGGGAACAGATCCAGTCAGAACCAGAGCCCTGGGAACAGAGCCAGTTAGAACCAGAGCCCTGGGAACAGAGCTAGTCAGAACCAGAGCCCTGGGAACAGAGCCAGTCAGAATCAGAGCCCTAGGAAGAGAGCCAGTCAGATCCAGAGCCCTACGAAGAGATCCAGTCAGAAACAGAGCCCTAGGAACAGAGCCAACCAGAGCCCTATGAACAGAGCCAGTCAGAACCAGAGCCCTGGGAACAGAGCTACTCAGAACCAGAGCCCTAGGAACAGAGCCAGTCAGAACCAGAGCCCTGGAAACAGAGCCAATCAGAACCAGAGCCCTGGGAACAGAGCTAGTCAGAACCAGAGCCCTGGGAACAGAGCCAGTCAGAACCAGAGCCCTGGGAACAGAGCCAGTCAGAACCAGAGCCCTGTGAACAGAGCCCTAGGAACAGAGCCAGTCAGAACCAGAGCCCTGGGAACAGAGCTAGTCAGAACCAGAGCCCTGGGAACAGAGCCAGTCAGAACCAGAGCCCTGGGAACAGAGCCCTAGGAACAGAGCCAGTCAGAACCAGAGCCCTGGGAACAGAGCTAGTCAGAACCAGAGCCCTGGGAACAGAGCCAGTCAGAACCAGAGCCCTGGGAACAGAGCCCTAGGAACAGAGCCAGTCAGAACCAGAGCCCTATGAAGAGATCCAGTCAGAACCAGAGCCCTAGGAAGAGATCCAGTCAGAGCCAGAGCCCTATGAGCAGAGCCAGTCAGAACCAGAGCCCTACGAAGAGATCCAGTCAGAACCAGAGCCCTAGGAAGAGAGCCAGTCAGATCCAGAGCCCTACGAAGAGATCCAGTCAGAAACAGAGCCCTAGGAACAGAGCCAACCAGAGCCCTATGAACAGAGCCAGTCAGAACCAGAGCCTGGGAACAGAGCTAGTCAGAACCAGAGCCCTAGGAACAGAGCCAGTCAGAGCCCTATGAACAGAGCCAGTCAGAACCAGAGCCCTGGGAACAGAGCTAGTCAGAACCAGAGCCCTAGGAACAGAGCCAGTCAGAACCAGAGCCCTGGAAACAGAGCCAATCAGAACCAGAGCCCTGGGAACAGAGCCAGTCAGAACCATAGCCCTGGGAACAGAGCCAGTCAGAACCAGAGCCCTGGGAACAGAGCCCTAGGAACAGAGCCAGTCAGAACCATAGCCCTGTGAACAGAGCTAGTCAGAACCAGAGCCCTGGGAACAGAGCCAGTCAGAACCAGAGCCCTGGGAACAGAGCTCTAGGAACAGAGCCAGTCAGAACCAGAGCCCTAGGGACAGAGCCAACCAGAACCAGAGCCCTGGGAACAGAGCCAGTCAGAACCAGAGCCCTGGGACCAGAGCCAGTCAGAACCAGAGCCCTAGGGACAGAGCCAGTCAGAAACAGAGCCCTGGGAACAGAGCCCTGGGAACAGAGCCAGTCAGAACCAGAGCCCTGGGAACAGAGCCAGTCAGAACCAGAGTCCTGGGAACAGAGCCAGTCAGAACCATAGCCCTGGGAACAGAGCCAGTCAGAACCAGAGCCCTGGGAACAGAGCCAGTCAGAACCAGAGCCCTGGGAACAGAGCCAGTCAGAACCAGAGCCCTAGAAACAGAGCCAGTCAGAACCAGAGCCCTGGGAACAGAGCCCTAGGAACAGAGCCAGTCAGAACCAGAGCCCTGGGAACAGAGCCCTAGGAACAGTGCCAGTCAGAACCAGAGCCCTGGGAACAGATCCAGTCAGAACCAGAGCCCTGGGAACAGAGCCAGTTAGAACCAGAGCCCTGGGAACAGAGCTAGTCAGAACCAGAGCCCTGGGAACAGAGCCAGTCAGAACCAGAGCCCTGGGAACAGAGCTAGTCAGAACCAGAGCCCTGTGAACAGAGCCAGTCAGAACCAGAGCCCTGGGAACAGAGCCAGTCAGAACCAGAGCCCTGGGAAAGGGAGCCAGTCAGAACCAGAGCCCTGGGAACAGAGCTAGTCAGAACCAGAGCCCTGGGAACAGAGCCAGTCAGAACCAGAGCCCTGGGAACAGAGCCAGTCAGAACCAGAGCCCTAGGGACAGAGCCAGTCAGAAACAGAGCCCTGGGAACAGAGCCCTAGGAACAGAGCCAGTCAGAACCATAGCCCTGTGAACAGAGCTAGTCAGAACCAGAGCCCTAGGAACAGAGCCAGTCAGAGCCCTATGAACAGAGCCAGTCAGAACCAGAGCCCTGGGAACAGAGCTAGTCAGAACCAGAGCCCTAGGAACAGAGCCAGTCAGAACCAGAGCCCTGGAAACAGAGCCAATCAGAACCAGAGCCCTGGGAACAGAGCCAGTCAGAACCATAGCCCTGGGAACAGAGCCAGTCAGAACCAGAGCCCTGGGAACAGAGCCCTAGGAACAGAGCCAGTCAGAACCAGAGCCCTGGGAACAGAGCCAGTCAGAACCAGAGCCCTAGGGACAGAGCCAGTCAGAAACAGAGCCCTGGGAACAGAGCCCTAGGAACAGAGCCAGTCATAACCAGAGCCCTGGGAACAGAGCTAGTCAGAACCAGAGCCCTGGGAACAGAGCCAGTCAGAACCAGAGCCCTGGGAACAGAGCCCTAGGAACAGAGCCAGTCAGAACCAGAGCCCTATGAAGAGATCCAGTCAGAACCAGAGCCCTAGGAAGAGATCCAGTCAGAGCCAGAGCCCTATGAGCAGAGCCAGTCAGAACCAGAGCCCTACGAAGAGATCCAGTCAGAACCAGAGCCCTAGGAAGAGAGCCAGTCAGATCCAGAGCCCTAGGAACAGAGCCAACCAGAGCCCTATGAACAGAGCCAGTCAGAACCAGAGCCCTGGGAACAGAATTAGTCAGAACCAGAGCCCTAGAAACAGAGCCAGTCAGAATCAGAGCCCTAGGAAGAGAGCCAGTCAGATCCAGAGCCCTACGACGAGATCCAGTCAGAAACAGAGCCCTAGGAACAGAGCCAACCAGAGCCCTATGAACAGAGCCAGTCAGAACCAGAGCCTGGGAACAGAGCTAGTCAGAACCAGAGCCCTAGGAACAGAGCCAGTCAGAGCCCTATGAACAGAGCCAGTCAGAACCAGAGCCCTGGGAACAGAGCTAGTCAGAACCAGAGCCCTAGGAACAGAGCCAGTCAGAACCAGAGCCCTGGAAACAGAGCCAATCAGAACCAGAGCCCTGGGAACAGAGCCAGTCAGAACCATAGCCCTGGGAACAGAGCCAGTCAGAACCAGAGCCCTGGGAACAGAGCCCTAGGAACAGAGCCAGTCAGAACCATAGCCCTGTGAACAGAGCTAGTCAGAACCAGAGCCCTGGGAACAGAGCCAGTCAGAACCAGAGCCCTGGGAACAGAGCTCTAGGAACAGAGCCAGTCAGAACCAAAGCCCTAGGGACAGAGCCAGCCAGAACCAGAGCCCTGGGAACAGAGCCAGTCAGAACCAGAGCCCTATGGACAGAGCCAGTCAGAAACAGAGCCCTGGGAACAGAGCCCTGGGAACAGAGCCAGTCAGAACCAGAGCCCTGGGAACAGAGCCAGTCAGAACCAGAGTCCTGGGAACAGAGCCAGTCAGAACCATAGCCCTGGGAACAGAGCCAGTCAGAACCAGAGCCCTGGGATCAGAGCCAGTCAGAACCAGAGCCCTGGGAACAGAGCCAGTCAGAACCAGAGCCCTAGAAACAGAGCCAGTCAGAACCAGAGCCCTGGGAACAGAGCCCTAGGAACAGAGCCAGTCAGAACCAGAGCCCTGGGAACAGAGCCCTAGGAACAGAGCCAGTCAGAACCAGAGCCCTGGGAACAGAGCCAGTCAGAACCAGAGCCCTGGGAACAGAGCTAGTCAGAACCAGAGCCCTGGGAACAGAGCCAGTCAGAACCAGAGCCCTGGGAACAGAGCCAGTCAGAACCAGAGCCAGTCAGAACCAGATTCCACTCTCCACTGGCTGGGTCCCGCTGCTCCGTTTTCCATGTGAACACAATAAAACATGTTATCTGATTAAGCCTCCCTCCTCCCATCTGGGTTGTGATGCGTCAGTCACAGCTCAGGCCAAGGGACTAATGAGTAGAGAGATGGATCCTGGATTGGCTCGGCAGCGTTTCAGTGGGCCTGTTCTATTGATCCATCTGACTCCCTCCCTAGTGCTCTCCTCTGTTGCTCACGTTGGCAGAAAAGTAGAAATCAAGTAGAACAGCTGAAATTGAATAGAAAATCTGCCATTGAATCGTAGAGTTAATTCAATTCTTGTCTGTTACTTTCTTTACATGGGTCGTGCCTTAAGCCAATTTCTTCCTCTAGGAATACAGTGACCATAGTGAATACAGTGAATATAGATAATATAGTGAATATAGAGAATATAGTGAATATAGTGACTATAGTGAATATAGATAATATAGTGAATATAGAGAATATAGTGAATATAGTGACTATAGTGAATATAGATAATATAGTGACTATAGAGAATATAGTGACTATAGAGAATATAGATAATATAGTGACTATAGAGAATATAGGGACTATAGAGAATATAGATAATATAGTGACTATAGAGAATATAGTGACTATAGAGAATATAGATAATATAGTGACTATAGAGAATAGTGACTATAGACAATATAGAGAATATAGTGACTATAGTGAATACAGTGAATATAGATAATATAGTGACTATAGAGAATATAGTGACTATAGAGAATATAGATAATATAGTGACTATAGAGAATATAGTGACTATAGAGAATATAGAGAATAGTGACTATAGACAATATAGAGAATATAGTGACTATAGTGAATACAGTGAATATAGATAATATAGTGACTATAGAGAATATAGTGACTATAGAGAATATAGTGACTATAGAGAATATAGTGAATATAGAGAATATAGTGACTATAGAGAATATAGAGAATAGTGACTATAGACAATATAGAGAATATAGTGACTATAGTGAATACAGTGAATATAGATAATATAGTGACTATAGAGAATATAGTGACTATAGATAATATAGTGACTATAGAGAATATAGTGACTATAGAGAATATAGTGACTATAGAGAATATAGAGAATAGTGACTATAGACAATATAGAGAATATAGTGACTATAGAGAATATAGAGAATATAGTGACTATAGATAATATAGTGACTATAGAGAATATAGTGACTATAGAGAACATAGTGACTATAGAGAATATAGAGAATAGTGACTATAGACAATATAGAGAATATAGTGAATATAGTGACTATAGAGAATATAGTGACTATAGAGAATAAATTTAATATAGAGAATATAGTGAATATAGAGAATATAATGGATATAGAAAATATAGTGAATATATAGAATATACTTTAGAGAATATAGATAATATACTGTAGTGGATATAGAGAATATAGTGAATATACTGTAGAGAATATAGTGAATATAGAGACTATATGTAGAGAATATAGAGGATATACTGCAGTGAATATAGTGAATATACTGTAGAGCATATAGAGAATATAGAGAATATAGTGACTATAGAGAATATAGAGAATACAGTGAATATAGAGAATATAGTGACTATAGAGAATATAGAGAATACAGTGACTATAGAGAACATAGAGAATACAGTGACTATAGAGAATATATGTAGAGAATATAGAGAATATACTGCAGTTAATATAGGGAATATACTGTAGAGCATATATAGTGAATATAGTGACTATAGAGAATATAGAGAATATACTGCAGTTAATATAGGGAATATACTGTAGAGCATATATAGTGAATATAGTGACTATAGAGAATATAGTGAATATACTGTAGTGAAAACAGAGAATATAGAGGATTTAGTGTAGAGAATGTAGAGAATATAGTGAATATACTGTAGATAATATAGTGACTAAAGAAAATTGAGAATATAATACAGGAAGAGAATATAGTACATAAAGAGAATATAGAGAATATACTGTAGAGAATATAGAGAATATACTGTAGAGAATATAGAGAATATACTGTAGAGAATATAGAGAATATACTGTAGAGAATATAGAGAATATACTGTAGAGAATATAGAGAATATACTGTAGAGAATATAGAGAATATACTGTAGAGAATATAGAGAATATACTGTAGAGAATATAGAGAATATACTGTAGAGAATATAGAGAATATACTGTAGAGAATATAGAGAATATACTGTAGAGAATATAGAGAATATACTGTAGAGAATATAGAGAATATACTGAGTGAGACTGCAGTCTATCAGTCTACAACATGAGAGGTGTCAGTCAGTCAAACCGTGTTTCTACTCTATATCGTCCGAAGTGCACCTGAACCTCATTAAAGACAATGCCTTCCGTATCATCCTAGGAGGTAGTCAGTCTGTAACTAGGAACATCGCAGCAGGGAGCCAGCTGTAGGACAAAACACCGGTAATATTTGATAGTAGTCCTGAAGTCTGTGTTCCATCTCCTAGACGATGAACATGGAATTAACATACGGTATTTGGGGGAGGGTTTCAAAACATCAAGGAACCCCCCCCCCCCCCTCCCACCCCCAACTCCTTGTGGACTATTTGAAATGTGATTGAGGAGCTAGCATTTGAGTTGAATTGTGATTAACATGATTTACCTCCCTATGCCTCTATTCATCTCCGATGCACACGGCTTTGCTTGCCTCCAAGGATTTGATTCATTTTTTGTCAACTTCCATCGAAAAAGAAACCAAATATTTTTTTGCTCTGCTTCTTAGCAGGCTTATTTGCCAGTTCAAGTCAGACCTGAAACAAAAGAGCAGAGGTCAATGTCATTTTTAAATTGTTTGAAGATTTGATTTTAAAGTGTAAATGAATAATGAAAAAGTCCAACTTCCCCAGTGGCCTTTTTTACTGTGTTGATGGTTTGTTTATTCCATAACCCTCGTCTCTAGCCTGGTGGCTCCTGAGATTAGTATCTCCACACGTGCTGTCCTCTTCCTGCGATTAGAAACCCCATGATCAGATAATTCACTGCCTTCTAAACATCAGGGGACAGGAAATGTGTGTCTATTTTGGTCTTGATTTGAAGGTTTTGGGTTGTACTGTAGCTGGAGGGAGATGCTTCTCTCTTAGACTGACCGTCCCACACAATCTCCAATGTGATTCATGGCTGGAGCCTGTAGGTGTTGGTGGGGTTGGCAGGCTATGAAAGGCTAAGATATTTTTATATTCTCTCCAACAGACAGTGATTATTACCCACAGTTTTTAAACAAGAGTCTGTTGTTATTACACCAGTCCTCTCACAGTCTGTTGTTATTCTGCCAGTCCTCTCACAGTCTGTTGTTATTCTGCCAGTCCTCTCACAGTCTGTTGTTATTCCGCCAGTCCTCTCACAGTCCGTTGTTATTCTGCCAGTCCTCTCACAGTCTGTTGTTATTCCGCCAGTCCTCTCACAGTCTGTTGTTATTCCCCCAGTTCTCTCACAGTCTGTTGTTATTCCCCCAGTTCTCTCACAGTCTGTTGTTATTCCCGCCAGTCCTCTCACAGTCTGTTGTTATTCTGCCAGTTCTCTCACAGTCTGTTGTTATTCCCGCCAGTTCTCTCACAGTCTGTTGTTATTCTGCCAGTTCTCTCACAGTCTGTTGTTATTTCCGCCAGTTCTCTCACAGTCTGTTGTTATTCCCGCCAGTCCTCTCACAATCTACTCTTTGTAAATAAATGCTATTGGTCACATTCCAGGTCACCTGTTTGCAGTCGCACTGAACACATCAGAACATTGGTATTGCATATCAATGTGGTTCCTGAAGGAAAGTTTAAACACTTCTCCTGCCATTGTGAGAGCTGATCAACATAGTGTTTTTCCCTGATGTGGAGACTAGAGAGACACTCTTCACCCCCAGCAGAAAGGAACAAACTGTGGAAATCCAACAACATAAAGATGACCTGTGGGCTCAGGAAGAATGGCCTGCCTCTCTGTTTCCTAGTGTCATAAATCCTACATGCACACAATACACAAACACGGCTCTGCCTCATAATAATTAATGAGTTACAGAGCCCTTTGTCTGCTTGGCCTTTCACTTGTTACATATGGTGGATGTTTTGGTGACTTCAGTATTTTTTTTGTGCAACAACATCAGACCTTTTGTTCCGGAACAAAATAACTGGTGTGTGTGTGTGTGTGTGTGTGTGTGTGAGATGGCAGCCAGTTGAATAATTGATCAGGGGAGAAGTGTGTTTGATCTGGTCCCCTCACAACATCCATCCTCGTGTCTCTGTCTGTCTGGAGAGGTGCTAGCCAGACCTAGACACTGATAATGCGAGTACTGGGTTTAACTTAGCATCTACAGCCATAACAAACCCTGTGTGTGAGTGTGTGTCTGGAGAGGTGTTAGCCTAGTGTGTGTGTGTGTGTGTGTGTGTGTGTGTGTCTGTGTGTCTGTGTGTGTGTGTGTGTGTGTGTGTGTGTGTGTGTGTGTGTGTGTGTGTGTGTGTGTGTGTGTGTGTGTGTCTGGAGGGGTGCCACGCCCAGCCCAGAGCACCAGACTGGTTAATGGAACTGGACTGGTGTTCCTCTGGAGCCATAACAACCTGCCCATTGTGGCTGCTGTAGAAAGGTCAGGCGTGACTAGCAGGATACAGCTGAGATGTTTTCACCTCCTCAGCAACATCATCATATGCTTTAGTAATGTCATCTGTTTCAATTCGGGTTGTTTGCATTTATAAGTGTTGCTGCTATTAGGGATGCAAATGCCGGTCCATTTTTCTGCCGACAAACTGACCCTCATTAACCGGTCAACAAACGGTTACATTTATTCCAAACAGTAAAATGATGCGAACCAACAGAACATACTTTCAGAGATCTGTATATAATGACGATATGCTTATGTTTCCGCCCTAACAATGGGAGTCGCCCCATTGAGGGAAGGCAGGCGACAAGTTTAGGCCCAAAATAAGCCCATTGACACGCATTGGATTTATTTTGGACAGATTTTCTCGAGAGTGAAAACTCTCGCTTCGCCTCTTCCTCTCGGGCACTATGCAAGCATGCAAGGAAACATGCAACAGTGGCAAGCCTATCATTTTACTGTCAAAATCCTATAGCCTGTTATTGAACAGGCAGCTGCTGTAATGAAGCAGCTAATACAATGTCATTTTCAAACATTTGCCCAAATGCAATTAGCGGAAAACAGTTCTGAACCGCGCACCTAATTGCGGGCAGTTCAATACGTCTCTGTTAGAAACTTAGAAAGAGAGGGGGACTCTAATAGCAACTACTATGATGGCTATGCTAATATGACTAGGATTGTGGCTTTTGGACAACGAAAGAAAATTGACATGAAACCAATAGAACGGGAGAGAAATGCTGGTTAATCGCATGAGGAAGTCTATAAAAATAACTGTCTCCACGTTTCTATGGGTTGGATTTTGGCTACTTTGAAGGACGATAAAACATGCCTCATTATTTGAAGTAAAGCAAAACGTTCCACGTTTCAAACAATCCTACAGCCTCAATCTTACATTGCAAAATGGTTGGTAAACGCGCTGATAGTCAACGGTAGGTAGGCTATATTCTACGCGTCCGAATGGCAAATAGGAGGCGCGCTTTACGAAGTTGAGATTGAGAAATACAAGTAGCTCATTTTTAAATCGTGGCCGCCAACAGGTTTTAACAGGCGATTGCATTTTGAATTGTTATTTGTTGCTATAGCAATTGCTATTCCGCTCTTCTAACGAGGCTCTGCATGCTGACCCCGTGGGATAAATCAAATGCATGACGACTTGTAAAAAGCTTGATTTTGCCCCAATCTCTCTCTGTCTGTCTGTCTGTCAGTCTGTCAGTCTCTCTCTGTCGATCTGTCTCTCTCTCTATGTGTCTCTATTTCTCCACTCTAGGGTTTACTTCACGACAGACGTATTTAAACCCCTCATCTCCTCAGACTCCCAGACAGTTGGTCGTCACCTTCTCCCCGGTTCCTCTGAGGTTTGACTCCCTGCCCTCAGTGTGACCCAGGAGCCTGCCCGCTGGATGCTCAGCCAGATGAAACCTATATCACTAATCAATCTCTTACACAATGAGAACCACAGAGAGTGTGCTGCTGGAGGGTTTGGGGGCTGGGGGTTGAGGCTGTGTTACTGAAAGAGCTTTCAATTACTGTAGCTATGTGTGACTCTGAGCTGAGGAGCCTGGCTGGATTGTGAAGATTCCGGATATTATCTAGGTATCTTTGTATCATTGATCTGGTAGTACTTGCACAGCACTGTTTTGCTGTTATTATAGGTGGAAATCTTCATCGTACTGCTCTCAGCCTCAAGAACATTCTACACCTCTAGACACGGTCATGTTCTCCTCTCTCTGCTTCAGGAACATTCTACACCTCTAGACACTGATGTTCTCCTCTCTCAGCCTCAGGAATATTATACACCTCTAGACACTGATGTTCTCCTCTCTCAGCCTCAGGAACATTCTACACCTCTAGACACTGATATTCTCCTCTCTCTGCTTCAGGAACATTCTACATAGCTAGACACTGTGATGTTCTCCTCTCTCAGCCTCAGGAACATTCTACATAGCTAGACACTGTGATGTTCTCCTCTCTCTGCTTCAGGAACATTATACACCTCTAGAAACTGTCATGTTCTCCTCTCTCTGCTGTCTATCCTTGATGCTCTTTCATAATGTGTTGGATGGTCTTGATTCCCTGGTCCATGGCAAGTCCTCCATCATTGAACAACGACCTAGAGACGGAGTGTTTCCACATGAAATAAAAACAGAGCATCTCTCTCTCCCTTTGTTTTCTTCACCTACCCCTCCCTCCTGTCTCCTCATTTACCTCTCTCTTCCTACCCCTCCCTCCTGTCTCCTCATTTACCTCTCTCTTCCTACCCCTCCCTCCTGTCTCCTCATCTACCTCTCTCTTCCTACTCCTCCCTCCTGTCTCCTCATTTTACCTCTCTCTTCCTACCCCTCCCTACTGTCTCCTCATTTACCTCTCTCTTCCTACCCCTCTATCACTCTCCCAGCTGATAAAACCTGCTTTAATGTGTCAAATTAACACAGGTGAAAATACATTTTTCAACTTGATATAGCCCAACCAGTTGGTAGCATGTTGAGGGCCAGAGGATTATATTCAGAGTCTCTGGAGAGGGGAGCTAGCCTAACGTTGTAGTGATGACAGTGATGGAGTGATTCATTCTGGGACCAGGAGAGAGAGGTAAGCACTGGGCCCTCCTGGTCTGGGCTGGTGGGATGTGTTAATGTATTATACAATTCATTTGATGCGATTCCCCCATTCTGGCTGGTGGAACGTTGAATATGTTTTACCTTGAGGTTGGCAGCCCTGCCCTGTCTGTCTGGTAGATGAATGATCTTTCCATGTGTGTTATGCGTATCACATGCTCACTGTGAGTACATTTTATACACTTAATTTGAGGTAGTAGGCATTTTTACTATTTACCCGTGATGGTAGGATGATGGTGTGGGTAGGGGTGATGGAGTGGGTGGGAGTGATGGTGGGGGTAGGAGTGATTGTGGCAGTGATGGAGTGGGTGGGAGCGATGGAGTGGGTGGGAGCGATGGTGGGGGTAGGAGTGATTGTGGCAGTGATGGAGTGGGTGGGAGTGATGGAGTGGGTGGGAGCGATGGTGGGGGTAGGAGTGATTGTGGCAGTGATGGAGTGGGTGGGAGTGATGGAGTGGGTGGGAGCGATGGTGGGGGTAGGAGTGATTGTGGCAGTGATGGAGTGGGTGGGAGTGATGGAGTGGGTGGGAGTGATGGAGTGGGTGGGAGCGATGGAGTGGGTGGGAGCAATGGAGTGGGTGGGAGCGATGGAGTGGGTGGGAGCGATGGAGTGGGTGGGAGCGATGGAGTGGGTGGGAGCGATGGAGTGGGTAGGAGTGACTGTGGTAGTGATGGAGTGGGTGGGAGTGATGGAGTGGGTGGGAGCGATGGAGTGGGTGGGAGTGATGGAGTGGGTGGGAGCGATGGTGGGGGTAGGAGTGATTGTGGCAGTGATGGAGTGGGTGGGAGTGATGGAGTGGGTGGGAGCGATGGAGCGGGTGGGAGCAATGGAGTGGGTGGGAGTGATGGAGTGGGTGGGAGCGATGGAGTGGGTGGGAGCGATGGAGTGGGTGGGAGCGATGGAGTGGGTGGGAGCGATGGAGTGGGTGGGAGCGATGGAGTGGGTGGGAGCGATGGTGGGGCATGGAGGAGTTGATGTGCATATGCAATATGCAATTTTCTTTGACGAGATTAAGGCTTCACATCCTTTTGAAGCAGTCAGTGTTGAAGCTCTGATGGAGGATCGAGGAAAAGGGAGGCAGGAGAGACCAAATCATCTCTAGGCTACGATAGTGGAGGACACAACTCCATTTTGTGCCGATGCTGCACTTAATGGAATCGTTTGGTGCCCCTTTTGTCTCCACCATCTTGTGACTTTTTAAAGGCCAGACGACGTCATCTGCATGTCTGACACCCTCATTAACACACACGCACACGCACACACACAACCCTGGCTGTGGTAAATGTAATGTATTTATGCGTAGGCTATGAGCTGATTATAAGACGGGAGGCCAGCGATAGACCCACCAACGAGACTGAGTCAATCACTATTCTGTTGCTGGAAGGCCAATTAATGTAGAGGTTGTTGCTAGTGGGCCAATGAATGTAGAGGTTGTTGCTAGTGGGCCAATGAATGTAGAGGTTGTTGCTGGTGGGCCAATGAATGTAGAGGATGTTGCTGGTGGGCCAATGAATGTAGAGGTTTTTGCTGGAAAGCCAATGAATGTAGAGGTTGTTGCTGGAAGGCCAATGAATGTAGAGGTTGTTGCTGGAAGGCCAGTGAATGTAGAGGTTGTTGCTGGAAAGCCAATGAATGTAGAGGTTGTTGCTGGAAGGCCAGTGAATGTAGAGGTTGTTGCTGGAAGGCCAATGAATGTAGAGGTTGTTGCTGGAAAGCCAATGAATGTAGAGGTTGTTGCTGGAAGGCCAGTGAATGTAGAGGTTGTTGCTGGTGGGCCAATGAATGTAGAGGTTGTTGCTGGAAGGCCAATGAATTTAATGGTTGTTGCTGGAAGGCCAATGAATGTAGAGGTTGTTGCTGGTAGGCCAATGAATATAGAGGTTGTTGCTGGTAGGCCAATGAATGTAGAGGCTGTTGCTGGTAGGCCAATGAATATAGAGGCTGTTGCTGGTAGGCCAATGAATGTAGAGGCTGTTGCTGGTAGGCCAATGAATGTAGAGGCTGTTGCTGGTAGGCCAATGAATGTAGAGGCTGTTGCTGGTAGGCCAATGAATGTAGAGGCTGTTCCTGGTAGGCCAATGAGTATAGAGGCTGTTGCAGGAAGGCCAATGAACAGAGCGGTTATTGGGTGTTAAATCAGAGATGACCTCTGGGTCTTTAATAGAGGATAGTGGGTAGACAAGCTGCCGGGCAGGTGAAACATATTCACATGTATGAGATGAGGTCACCTTACAGCAGGTTGGAGGTGGGGGTTGGGGATGGGTTTGTGTGTCACATGATAGATTTGGCGTTCATGGTCAATTTGTAGCTAATTTGTACCTAGAATGGAATGAAATTGCTAGCTAGCATGAGAGGAAAAGTCTTGTTTTTGACTAAACATAATTTCTTCCATTTTAAAAAGCTCCACGTTAGGGGTCACATCCAGATAGTGCTTTCTAATTTTGGCCAGTGCCACAGGGCAGTATTAACAGTATGACCCACAGAGGCCTCTCCTGTTGTGTAGAGAGGGAGGGTGGGTAGGGAAGTGCTGGGCGTGTGTGTTAGGGGTGTGTGTGTAAATTTGTGTGTGTAAATTTGGGGGGTGTATTAGATGGGGGGGGGGGTCTCTGTTTGGCTGAAGCTGTGGCACGTCAGCTGACACCCCCTAATCTGTCATCGCCAGGTTGTCCGGCGACGATGAATCGATGACAAATACAGGATGGGACTGGAGAGGACACTTACGAACAGACTAGCCTCAGCAGACAGATACAGGATGGGACTGGAGAGGACACTTACGACTAGACTAGCCTCAGCAGACAAATACAGGATGGGACTGGAGAGGACACTTACGAACAGACTAGCCTCAGCAGACAGATACAGGATGGGACTGGAGAGGACACTTACGAACAGACTAGCCTCAGCAGACAGATACAGGATGGGACTGGAGAGGACACTTACGACTAGACTAGCCTCAGCAGACAAATACAGGATGGGACTGGAGAGGACACTTACGAACAGACTAGCCTCAGCAGACAGATACAGGGTGGGACTGGAGAGGACACTTACGAACAGACTAGCCTCAGCAGACAGATACACACTTGTACATGTGTGAAAAAGGACAAATATAGGCACCCGCCAATTTATTACTAGATAATAAAGATCCAGGGATTTAAAAAGACATTGTTTTCCACGGCGTCTTTGGGAGATAGTGAACTGTGTCTAAGACTAGCTTCCCACTGGGCAGAACGTCCATTTTATTTTTTATTTTTTACATTTGGTTGAGTTGTGAAATCAACAACAAACAAAACTAATAATGTCGTTGGATTTAGGTTCAAAATGACCGTTCTTTTATGTTGATGGCTTTTTGGCAAATCTAATCAGTTTTCCACGTCGATTCATTGTATTTTTGTTGTTGTTGAAATGACGTGGAGACAACGTCGATTCAACCATTTCTGTCCCCCCCCCAGTGGGTAGATACTGCTTCTTTGAGATATAAACTGTCTAAATCATGGAACACCTAGAATCTCACTGCCGGTAGACGCCCGATAGGTACTTATCGCAGTGGGAGGCTGTTCCTTCTCTTGCTAGAACAAAAGCGCTACCCTGCTGTGCGCCGACCCGGTAGCGACCAACCTGAAATGTCTAATTGTAGAATCGGAATGCTTGTCAGTGGCCAACAACTTGACTTTGAGCCAATCAGAAAGCACAAACCCATATGTGGGGAAGCCAACAGGAGTGACAACAAAAATGAAAAAGAGGGCATTTTCTCCATACATCCATGGTTAAATGTCATGAGCCAGTCACAATTCATATGCAATGTAGGCTATGGGATGGTAGCTAACTAAGTGCACAGATGCAATGCGCACAACACTAAATACTTCCTCCAAGCGAGTTAATCACTATAGCTGTTGACGTTATAATGAAATCACAACGGATTCGTTTCCATGAAACAGAGGCCTGTGTTAGCTGCCGAGTTAGTGTCCTTTGCTAGCTAGTTAGATATGTTGTACTAGCTAGTGAATATGCTATGTAGCTAGTAGCCTCTGCAGAGTCCCCAACAACCGGATGTTACGGTTTTCAGGGGAAATGGAAGGAAAGCCTGTGACGTGACTTCTGCTTTTGAATGTTAACAAGGTGACACTCCATCTTAACTCATCCACATTTAATGGAATGGTTGAATAGCGCAGAACAGAACCTCCCACGACATCCACATTTCCTGGATTGGTTGAATAGTGCAGAACAGAACCTCCCACGACATCCTCATTTCCTGGATTGGTTGAATAGCGCAGAACATAACCTCCCACGACATCCTCATTTCCTGGATTGGTTGAATAGCGCAGAACAGAACCTCCCACGACATCCTCATTTCCTGGATTGGTTGAATAGCGCAGAACAGAACCTCCCACGACATCCTCATTTCCTGGATTGGTTGAATAGCGCAGAACAGAACCTCCCACAACATCCTAATTTCCTGGATTGGTTGAATAGCGCAGAACAGAACCTCCCACGACAGTAAAAATCTCATCAAGACCATTATCTAGTGTCAGGTGTTTTTTTTTTTTACACCTGCTACGTTAGGCTAGGTAGCTAGCTAAATCTTTGTTTATGGGCTGGCATTGGCAGTATGGGATTATGGAGAGTGAATTAAATTGTTTCTGCTTCATCTTGCTAGCTTGTATCCATTTGACTAGTATCAACGAGGGCTTTCTACAAAATAGTAACATTAGCACCATTGGAATCTAGACCATAAACTAAGCAACACATAGACATGCTCTGCCAAAGCGCTACTGCCACCTTCTGGTTTGGAGTATGTTAACAAGGCTGAGTGGCTAACTGCTTCAAGGTCTTTGCTGTGTGAACACAAACGAGATTGACTGCCGACACTCTGTTCAGAGGTGCTAAGTACTGTCGGCAGGCAAACGTTTGACAATCCTACCGGTGTGTCTGAGCTTTAAGACTAGCTAGCTATCGGTTGTCCTTTTGTAATCTCAATTAAGATCTGGGGAAATTTAATCTACAGCGTCTGCTTGGGGTGTTAATTTTGTTCCCTTTTCCCTCTCTCCAGGATGTTGTACTGTACATACACACTGTAATGCATAGTCCCAATCCTCTCATGGTTTGTAGATTTAAAATAACAAGGCAGAGGCTAAACTGACAGATGCTGGAATAAACTTCAAGTATTTATCTAGCTAGTTTTTGCCAAAACAGCAGAACTACTTTGCAGAGTGAGGAAACAGGGTACCTGCTGGCTACTGGTAAAGGTCAAGCTACAAGTCAAGCTGGTAAAGGGTTCTAGAGTGTTCTAGAGTGTTCTATGGCCAGCCACTGGAGGGTTTCATCGCCTCTTGACTCCAAACCATCCAATTCATTTTTTTACATTTTTATACATCTGCTATGTAGCCTAATGGAGCAGTGTCTGTTCATGCTTTTTCACAACGTCCAACAATACAAGCCCTTAAAACTGTTGTCATTCTGCAATGACAAATACATGTATTGTAACCCAATGCTGGAAGTGAGTGACCCAGATTCTTGATAAACAGTGTTGACAAACTGCTGAGTTTAGATGGCTCTGTCAGTTTAGTTTGAGAATGAAAACAAAAAGTCTAGGACTTATTTCCTGGTTCGCATTCGGCATTTTCATTGTGGTCCTCTGTGTTGTAGTGTTGTGCTTTCAGAAACCCAGTAGTGTTGTGCTTTCAGAAACCCAGTAGTGTTGTGCTTTCAGACACCCAGTAGTGTTGTTCTTTCAGACACACAGTAGTGTTGTGCTTTCAGACACACAGTAGTGTTGTGCTTTCAGACACACAGTAGTGTTGTGCTTTCAGACACACAGTAGTGTTGTGCTTTCAGACACACAGTAGTGTTGTGCTTTCAGACACACAGTAGTGTTGTTCTTTCAGACACACAGTAGTGTTGTTCTTTCAGACACCCAGTAGTGTTGTGCTTTCAGACACACAGTAGTGTTGTTCTTTCAGACACCCAGTAGTGTTGTTCTTTCAGAAACCCGTTGATGTGGGCTCTTTGTTGCTCTAGTCCTCTTGTCCTGGGACCATAGAGATGGAGGACTAGATGATGACTCCTCTATCTCTGTGACTGGGACAGCTTGTCTTGAGAAGACTGATCCTTGTGGGACAGGCGGGGTTTGGGTCGTCTGGGTACATCTGCAGCACTGCAGACCACAGCAAGATTACACGCCGGTGGCTGGGGAGACCTGTCAATCTCTGTTTCTAATGAGAAAACCAAAATGGACAGGGAGAAATAAAAGAGATTTGCCATAAATGTGGAATAGTCCGTCAGTGCAAAAATAGGGTCTATAAGTAGGAGCTATAGGCTATATAGAGAGGCTATCATCAGCACTCTTAAGAGAAGCTGGCTAATTGGATTTAAGAAGATAGGGAAGATCAAAGTCGAAAGCCTAACAGATCAGACAGACTGTTTTTTTTCCCATCAAATGCACCGTGGCAGAAGCTCAATTACATTTTCAACTGAGGTGGAATAGAGTCGTATGATGCAGAGGTGGGACCAAGTCACCATTATTCAAGTCAAATCAAAACACATTCTATTTGTCACATACACATGGTCAGCAGATGTTAATGCGAGTGTAGCGAAATGCTTGTGCTTCTAGTTCACAACAACTACCTTATACACACACAAGTGTAAAGGAATGAATAAGAATATGTACATAATATGTACATTCAAATATATTAATGAGCGATGGCTGGACGACAAAGATGGATTAGATGGTATTGAGTACAGTATATACATTTGAGATGAGTAATGTAGGTGTGATGAAAAAAACGGTTAAGTTGTATTTACTGTGCCTTCAGAAGACTACATGACCAAAAGTACGTGGACACCTGCTCGTTGAAAACCTCATTCCAAAATTATGGGCATTAATTTTGGAGTTGATGACATAACAGCCTCCACTCTTCTTGGAAGGCTTTCCACTAGATGTTAGAACATTGCTATGGGGACTTGCTTCCATTCAGCCACAAGAGCATTAGCTTTGTGCACGGGGGCATTGTCATGCTGAAACAGGAAAGGGCCTTCCCCAAACTGTTTCCACAAAGTTGGACACACAGGATCGTCTAGAATGTCATTGTATGCTGTAGCGTTAAAATGTATCTTCACTGGAACTATGGGGCCTAGCCCAAACCTTGAAAAACAGCCCCCGACCAATATTCCTCTTCCACCAAACTTTACAGTTGGCACTATGCATTGCGGCAGGTAGCGTTCTCCTGGCATCCACCAAACCCAGATTCGTCTGTCGGACTGCCAGATGGTGAAGCGTGATTCATCTCTCCAGATAACGTGTTTCCACTGCTCCAGAGTCCAAAGGTGGTGAGCTTTACACCACTGCAGTCAACGCTTGGCATTGCGCATGGTGATCTTAGGCTTGTGTGCGGCTGCCCGGCCATGGAAACCCATTTCATGAACCTCCCAACAAACAGTTATTGTGCTAACGTTGCTCCCAGAGCGCTCTCATTCTGTGAGCTTGTGTGGCCTACTGTAAGCACTTCGCAGCTGAGCTGTTGTTGCTCCTAGACGTTTACACTTAACAATAACAGCACTAAAAGTTGACCGGAGGCAGCTCTAGTAGGGTTGAAATTTGATGAACTGACTTGATGGAAAGGTGGCATCCTGTGACGGTGCCACGTTGAAAGTTACTGAGCTCTTCAGTACGTGTCTTTCTACTGCCAATGTTTGTCTATGGAGATTGAATGGCTGTGTGCTCGATTTTATACACCTATCAGCAACGGATGTGGCTGAAGTTACAAAATCCACTGATTTGAAGGGGTGTCCACATTCTTTTGACCATGTAGTAGTATATATTTTCCTCATTGTTTTCAAATCAAAACCTTCTCAGTGCGAAAGCTCACCCGATCTGTGTTGATTGACAGTTTGCCAGTCCAATCAGAGGGCCGAGTGTGCGTTTCACTAGCCAATCAGTTTTTTTTTTGCGAGTCCTATACTGTCTCTAGCTGTGTGGAGAGTAATCAATGGAGACTGTGCCACAAAAAAGACTGACAAAATGTTACAAAACCTGACCAGATCATTTCAATGTCGAGTCCAGAGTCTTGAGGCTCAAGTTATTTTATTTGATATGATGGATATGAAATTGGATATGATTTTTTTTTTTACACATTTATTTAATCTTTATTTAACTAAGCAAATCAGTTAAGAACACATTCTTATTTTCAATGATGGCCTAGGAACGGAGGGTTAACTGCCTTGTTCAGGGGCAGAACAACAGATTTGTACCTTGTCAGCTCGGGGATTCAATCTTGCAACCTTACAGTTAACTAGTCCAACGCTCTAACCACCTGATTACATTGCATACCACGAGGAGACTCCCTGTTACGCGAATGCAGTAGAAGCCAAGGTAAGTTGCTAGCTAGCATTAAACTTATCTTATAAAAAACAATCAATCAATCAATCACTAGTTAACTACACATGGTTGATGATATTACTAGTTTATCTAGCGTGTCCTGCGTTGCATATAATCGATGCGGTGCGTATTTGTGAAAAAGACCTGTCGTTGCTCCAATGTGTACCTACCATAAACATCAACGCCTTTCATAAAATAAATACACAGAAGTATATATTTTTAAACCTGCATATTTCGCTAAAAGAAATCCAGGTTAGCAGGCAATATTAACCAGGTGAAATTGTGTCACTTCTCTTGCGTTCATTGCACGCAGAGTCAGTGTATATGCAATAGTTTGGGCTGCCTAATTTGCCAGAATTTTACGTAATTATGACATAACATTGAAGGTTGTACAATGTAACAGCAATATTTAGACTTAGGGATGCCACCCGCTAGATAAAATACCGAACGGTTCAGTATTTCACTGAAAGAATAATCGTCTTGTTTTCGAGATGATAGTTTCCGGATTCGACCATATCAATGACCTAAGGCTCATATTTCTGTGTGTTATTATGTTATAACTAAGTCTATGATTTGATAGAGCAGTCTGACTGAGCGGTGGTAGGCACCAGCATGCTCGTAAGCATTCATTCAAACAGCACTTTCGTGCGCTTTGCTAGCAGCTCTTCGCAATGCTTCAAGCATTGCTTTATGACTTCAAGCCTATCAACTCCCGAGATTAGGCTGGTGTAACCGGCTAGTTAGTTAGCGGGGTGCGCGCTAATAGCATTTCAAACGTCGCTCGCTCTGAGACTTGGAGTGGTTGTTCCCCTTGCTCTGCATGAGTAATGCTGCTTCGATGGTGGCTGTTGTCGATGTGTTCCTGGTTCGAGCCCAGGGAGGAGCGAGGAGAGGGACGGAAGCTATACTGTTACACTGGCAATACTAAAGTGCCTATAAGAACATCCAATAGTCAAAGGTTAATGAAATACAAATGGTATAGAGATAAGTAGTCCTATAATTCCTATACTAACTACAACCTAAAACTTCTTACCTGGGAATATTGAAGACTCATGTTAAAAGGAACCACCAGCTTTCAAATGTTCTATGTTCTGAGCAAGGAACTTACACGTTAGCTTTCTTACATGACACATATTGCACTTTTACTTTCTTCTCCAACACTTTGTTTTTGCATTATTTAAACCAAATTGAACATGTTTCATTATTTATTTGAGGCTAAATTGATTTTATTGATGTATTATATTAAGTTAAAATAAGTGTTCATTCAGTATTGTTGTAATTGTCATTATTACAAGCCTTGTTTTCAGATTAGGTTTGTTAAAATCCCCAGCTACAATAAATGCAGCCTCTGGATATATGGTTTCCAGTTTACATAGAGAACAATGAAGTTCTTTCAGGGCCATCAAGGTGTCTGATGGGGGGGGGGGGGGGGGGGGGGGATATTCATGGCTGTGATTATAATCGAAGAGAATTCTCTTGGTAGATAATGCAGTCGGCATTTCATTGTAAGGAATTCTAGGTCAGGTAAACAAAAGGACTTGAGTTCCTGTATGTTGCTCTGATCACACCACGTCTCGTTAATCATATGGCATACACCCCTCCATTCTTCTTACCGGAGAGATGTTTGTTTCTGTTGGCGCGATGCTTGAAGAAAAACCGGGTGGCTGTACCGACTCTGATAACGTATCCCGAGTGAGCCATGTTTCCGTGAAAAAGGGAATGTTGCAATCTCTGATGTCTCTCTGGAAGGCAACCCTTGCTCGAATTTCGTCTACCTTGTTGTCAAGAGACTGGACATTGGTGAGTAGTATACTCGGGAGCGGTGGGCGATGTGCAGGTCTACGGAGCCTGACCGGGTGGCTCCGTCTGCCCTTTCTGCGGCGCCGTTGTTTTGGGTCGCCTGCTGGGATCCATTGTCCTGGGTGGTGGTCCGAACCGAGGATCTGCTTCGGAAAAGTCGTATTCCTGGTCGTAATGTTAGTAAGTTGTCGTTGCTCTTATATCCAATAGTTCCTCCCGGCTGTATGTAATAAGACTCCAGATTTCCTGGGGTAACAATGTAATAATACATAAACAAACTAAATACTGCATAGTTTCCTAAGAACGCGAAGCGAGGCGACCATCTCTGTCGGCTCCATCCTGCTCTATCCTTGCCTTGTGTTTTAATAACGCACTGGAGTTGTTTACCAAAACAACATTGAATGTTCCTGAGTGGCCTGGTTACAGTTTTGACTTAAATCGGCTTGAAAATCTACGGCAACACTTGAAAATGACTAGCAAACATCTACTTTTTCTTAGAATAAATGGGCAGATATTGTACAATCATTTTCAATCAATTATAATGTATTGTCTGCAGATGGGTGTTACCAGCTTTTGTTTTTCCATTAATGTTTTGAGGTTGGATTTGTAGCACGTATAGCTCGTTAGCACGTCGCGTGCGCCAATTGGTGTCGGTATGTGTTACAACTGTCCTGGTTGCCATCTTGTTGGTGGGAAGGTGTTTCACATTTGCTGGCCCAGGTGCTATTTAAGAGTGGCTGGCCCAGGTGCTATTTAAGAGTGGCTGGCACAGCGCTCCAGTTGTCTTGATAGATGTGGATGGTCAACACCTTTTAGGTGTCGCTCCCTAGTTTGAGTTCTCGACAAACAATCCTTTATCTGATTTCGTTTTGCTCCACCTTTATGGTTTACTTCCTGTCTTTAAGTTTGGTGTGGGTTTTTATTTTGTTTGCCTCTTGGGTAAATTTAGTGAGTGCTCATGGTAGGTGTCTTTTAGGTCCCAGTTGTAGTTTCTAGTTAGTAGACACCCCCATGAGTGCTTTTTAGAACCCTTCCTAAAAAAACCCTGCTGTTTAATTTGGGTTGTCATTGACTCTTTGTTAGTTCCCCATTCTGTTTGAGTGACATTTTTGGTTTTCTTGCTGTGGAACGTAAACAGTGGATGGGAAAAATATATATTTAATCCATTTTGTATTCCGTCTGTAAAACCAAATGTGGTATTGAATACTTTTCTTTCTTTCACACCGTTGAGCCTCTTTGGTTTGGCTCTGTTGCACACAGAAATTGGAAAGCCAAGTCTCAGGGGAAAAGGTGCCTTTTGCTTTTGGGAACAATACATGTTCAAGTTTTAAATTCAATTTTACCCTTGGTTACCTTTTTTTGTCAGATATTTTTATTCTCTATTATGAAGTGTATTTAACTAACCTGAAGCCTTTGGGCAGTCTTTTATGGGAACCTTTTTCCTCCCTCGTGCTCGGTGCTGGTCAGGATGGAGAACGGCGTTACACCTTCCTCTCAATGTGAGATTGAATCCTGATCTCACTGCTCCTCTGTGTTTCCATCTATTACTACCTGAAAATATAAAGAGAAAGGCTCTCCCTCCTGCCTAAGCCTGACCCTACCCTCCTATCCATGGCTCAAGGCTAAACCCCTAGTTGTGAGGTGCCCCCTACCCCTACCCTCCTATCCATGGCTCAAGGCTAAACCCCCAGTCATGAGGCCTGCCTACCCCTACCCTCCTATCCATGGCTCAAGGCTAAACCCCTAGTTGTGAGGTGCTCCCTACCCCTACCCTCCTATCCATGGCTCAAGGCTAAACCCCTAGTTGTGAGGTGCTCCCTACCCCTACACTCCTCTCCATGGCTCAAGGCTAAACCCCTAGTTGTGAGGTGCTCTCTACCCCTACACTCCTATCCATAGCTCAAGGCTAAACCCCTAGTTGTGAGGTGCTCCCTTCCCCTACCCTCCTATCCATGGCTCAAGGCTAAACCCCTAGTTGTGAGGTGCTCCCTACCCCTACCCTCCTATCCATGGCTCAAGGCTAAAGCATGGTGGTGCCAGCATCAATCTGTGGAGATGTTTTTCAGCATCAGGGACTGTGAGACTAGTCAGGATTGAGGGAAAGATGAACGGAGCGAAGTATAGAGAGATCCTTGATGAAAACCTGCTCCAGAGTGCTCAGGACCTCAGACTGGGGTGAAAGTTCACTTTCCAACAGGACAACGACCAATAAGCACACAGCCAACTTAACTGGCTTCGGGACAAGTCTCTGAATGTCCTCGAGTGGCCCAGCCAGAGCCCGGACTTGAACCCGATCGAACATCTCTGGAGAGACCTAAAAATAGCTGTGCATCAACGCTCCTCATCCAACCTGATTGAGCTTGAGAAGATCTGCAGAGAAGAATGGGAGAAACCCCCCCCCCCCCCAATACAGGTGAGCCAAGCTTGTAGCGTCATACCCAAGAAGACGTAATTGCTGCTAATGGCGCTTCAACAAAGTACTGAGTGAAGGGTTTGAATATTTATTTAAATGTGTCATCAGTTTTTTATTTTTTATAAATGAGCAAAAATGGCGATAAACTTGTTTTTGCTTTGTCATTATGTATTGTGTGTAGATTGAGGAGGGGGGGGGGCAGTTTAATCAATTGTAGAATAAGGCTGTAACGTAACAATGTGGAAAAAGTCAAGGGGTCTGAATACTTTCCGAAGGCAGTGTGTGTGTGTGTGTGTGTCTTTGTTTTAAATGGGGATTCTCCTGAGGAACACCAGCCACCACACACACACACACAAACACACACACACACACACACACACACACACACACACACGGAGAGAAACACGTTGTTTTGTTATGGGGGTCCACTCACACACAATAGGAGAAGTGAACAGACTTCTGAAGAGCACAGTTCTATTAAAATGTATTCTGTTGTGCCCGAGACGGTAGACTGACTGGTGAATATATATTAATAACCTTTACCAATTTGAATTCTGGCAGTTACATTTTATTACAAATGTTAAAAATGGGATAAACTTGCTATTAAAGCATCGTAGTAGTTCCCATTGTGTGGTGTCCAACGTGTAAGTGCCTGAACTATTCCAATCCCCCCCTAGACACCCCACACACACACACACCCCAGATGTAATTTATTTTTACTACAGTTAAACACACTCTGTCCTCACTGATGTCAATCACAAACCAACCACAAAATGAAAGTCATTTATCTACACCCTGTCTATTAAAAACAGTAGTTACATTAACATAGAACCTATCTCTCATCATCATCCCCATAATAATGGACCCACTCAGCTGTGACGACTGGGGAGTTTAAAATAGATTGTCTACCAATTCAAATTGAGCTGTGGTGAAATATCACACACACACACACACACACACACACACACACACACACACACACACACACACACACACCACCATCCACCTTGGAATTTAAACAAGGGGGATACATTTTTTTTTTTTTTTACCTAAACATTGAATTCTTATCAAAGAAATTCAGCCGTGTAAAATGGGAGAGTTGCAAACATGTTTCATCAGCAGAAGTGTCTTGGTGTCTCACTGTGATATTCTGTAATCAGTCAAACATGTCTCATCGGCAGAAGTGTCTTGGTGTCTCACTGTGATATTCTGTAATCAGTCAAACATGTCTTATCGGCAGAAGTGTCTTGGTGTCTCACTGTGATATTCTGTAATCAGTCAAACATGTCTCATCAGCAGAAGTGTCTTGGTGTCTCACTGTGACCAGTCAAATGGCTCCCTACAGTGGAATAGTGCCATTTGGGACACGGGCCTGCAGGACCTCCAGGGGAGGATGATAACTGACAGTTAACAGCTTCATTCCCAGAGTGCTGTGCAGTGTGTCATAAGCTGTAATCAAAGTGTTATCACTATATATATTTTTTACCTGTCGACTGTAGCTACACAGCCCACTGAGGCGTCTGTCTAGTTTGAGCATCGCTGACGGTTTGACAGTGGAAGAAATGACGGCATTGAATATATCTGCAGACTGAGCCAACGAGACTTCAAGAGATGGCTCATGAGAGAGAGAATAAGAAGCACAGCACACAGACACGAAGTAATTCCTGCATCTGATACAAACCAACGAGACTTCAAGAGATGGCTGATGTGAAATGGCCCACTTACAGAGTACAGTCGTGGCCAAAATTTTGAGAATGACAAATGTTAATTTTCACAAAGTTTGCTGCTTCAAGGTCTTTAGATATTTTGTCAGATGTTACTATGGAATAGTGAGGTATAATTACAAGTATTTCATAAGTTTCAAAGGTTTTTATTGACAATTACATGAAGTTGATGCAAAGAGTCAATATTTGCAGTGTTGACCATTGTTTTTCAAGACCTCTGCAATCCGCCCTGGCATGCTGTCAATTCACTTCTGGGTCACTGATGGCAGCCCATTCTTGCATAATCAATGCTTGGGGTTTGTCAGAATTTGTGGGTTGTTTGTCCACCCGCCTCTTGAGGATTGGCCACAAGTTCTCAATGGGATTAAGGTCTGGGGAGATTCCTGGCCAAAATATTGATGTTTTGTTCCCCGAGCCACTTAGTTATCACTTTTGCCTTATGGCAAGGGGCTCCATCATGCTGGAAAAGGCATTGTTCGTCACCAAACTGTTCCTGGATGGTTGGGAGAAGTTACTCTCGGAGGATGTGTTGGTACCATTCTTTATGCATGGCTGTGTTCTTAGGCAAAATTGTGAGCGAGCACACTCCCTTGGCTGAGAAGCAACCCCACACATGAATGGTCTCCGGATGCTTTACTGTTGGCATGACACAGGACTGATGGTAGCGCTCACCTTGTCTTCTCCGGACAAGCTTTTTTCCGGTTGCCCCAAACAATCGGAAAGGGGATTCATCAGAGAAAATGACTTTACACCAGTCCAATCCCTGTACCTTTTGCAGAATATCAGTCTGCAGATGAACTCACACCTACCTGCTGCCATTTCCGAGCAAGCTCTGTACTGGTGGTGCCCTGATCCCGCAGCTGAATCAACTTTAGGAGACTGTCCTCAATATCCTTGCCTGTGAAGCCCTTTTTGTGCAAAACAATGATGACGGCACGTGTTTCCTTGCAGGTAACCATAGTTGACAGAGGAATTACAATGATTCCAAGCACCACCCTTCTTTTGAACCTTCCAGTCTGTTATTCAAACTCAATCAGCATGACAGAGGGATCTCCAGCCTTGTCCTCGTCAACACTCACACCTGTGTTAACGAGAAAATCACTGACATGATGTCAGCTGGTCCTTTTGTGGCAGGGCTGAAATGCAGTGGAAATGTTTTTGGGGGATTCAGTTAATTTGCATTGCAAAGAGGGACTTTGCAATTAATTGCAATTCATCTGATCACTCTTCATAACATTCTGGAGTATATGCAAATTGCCATCATACAAACTGAGGCAGCAGACTTTGTGAAAAATAATATTTGTGTCATTCTCAAAACTTTTGGCCACGACTGTACATCTAAACAGGCTCAAGACCTTTTATTGGTCTCAAAGGGGGCTTGTGGTGCCAGCAGAGCAATTCAACTAACCACATTAGAAAACCACTGATTGAATAGTGTGTGGGAGACACACAGATCTACACAGGGAGGCCATTGATTTAACTCTCTGTATGTCTTAATGCTTCATTGGTGTCATGGTGTGGGGCTGGTCTTCTACCAAGTTTAAATGGAATTTATAAACTGGTCTGGGGTGAATATTGTGTCTCCTCTCTCTCCCTTCTGTCTTTCAGAGACTTTGTATTAATTACAAGATGGGTTCAGATGCAACATACTTCCTGGTTCATTCATGGTTGGTCAGTCCTGATGTCACATGACAGTCTGGAGGCATTCACACGAGTCTCCAGGTTGCCGATGTTGCTTTACGTAAATTAATCTGAGATTCTATTACTGTAGACAGCTCATCAATTAGCCTACCTTAAGGGGATATCGCCTGCCTGCTTCCAGATGTTCCCATCACCATCGGACGATGTGATGTCTAAACTGTCAACTTCCGTCTCCAAAGATAAATCTCCTCCCTTCTCAGAGTGTTAAAATGTCAGGCCAGTATCACTGGTGAATTAATGGCACACGTTCCAGGCTATCCATCTCTTAACATGGCTTCTGCTCTTTACTAGGACAGTGGGATAAACCCTAGCCTAGGTAAGGCTGAGGAATCTAGGTAGGAGAGGCAGTTAATTTGAACCAACAGTTGCAGTCCCCATAGAAACATAGGGTGCGTTCGTAAATTCACTCTGGCAATCTACTCCGATTTCAAAGCACTCTCGTCTGTTTGCCAGAGTGAAGAATACCTGACAAATTTACTAACGCTGTTGCCAGCAGCACAGTTAGTTAACGTACGCTCTGGATAACATGAAAACAGTCTAGCCAGCTCTGCTAGGGTGAGTAAAATGGTCAGAGTGAGCTGTTCTCTCATTTATATCTGGAAGTACCTTGCAAGCTAGCCAACGTTAGCCAGTTAGGTTGTTTGCTTGACTGCCGTTGTGAGGTCAGAACGCTCGCAACAACCCTACTCCTTGGCCAGAGCGTCCAGTGTGCGCTCTGAACGCTTCGAGAGCAAAAACGCTCTGAATTTACAAAAGGACAATCTGACAACGCTCTGAATTTACGAACTGACAATGCTCTGAATTTACAAACTGACAACGCTCTGAATTTATGAACTGACAATCTGACAACGCTCTGAATTGACGAACGGACAATCTGACAACGCTCTGAATTTACGAACTGACAATCTGACAACGCTCTGAATTTACGAACTGACAACACTCTGAATTTACGAACTGACAACTGTCTGAATTTACAAACTGACAACTGTCTGAATTTACAAACTGACAACTGTCTGAATTTACGAACTGACAACTGTCTGAATTTACGAACTGGCAACGCTCTGAATTTACGAACTGACAACGCTCTGAATTTACAAACTGACAATGCTCTGAATTTACGAACTGACAACGCTCTGAATTTACGAACTGACAACGCTCTGAATTTACGAACTGACAACTGTCTGAATTTACGAACTGACAACTGTCTGAATTTACGAACTGGCAACGCTCTGAATTTACGAACTGACAACGCTCTGAATTTACGAACGGACAATCTGACAACGCTCTGAATTTACAAACCGACAACGCTCTGAATTTATGAACTGACAATCTGACAACGCTCTGAATTTACGAACTGACAACGCTCTGAATTTACGAACTGACAACGCTCAATTTATGAACTGACAATCTGACAACGCTCTGAATTGACGAACGGACAATCTGACAACGCTCTGAATTTACGAACTGACAATCTGACAACGCTCTGAATTTACGAACTGACAACCCTCTGAATTTACGAACTGACAACCCTCTGAATTTACGAACTGACAACCCTCTGAATTTACGAACTGATAACCCTCTGAATTTACGAACTGATAACCCTCTGAATTTACGAACTGACAATCTGACAACGCTCTGAATTTACAAACTGACAACGCTCTGAATTTACAAACTGACAACACTCTGAATTTACGAACTGACAACGCTCTGAATTTACGAACTGACAATCTGACAACCCTCTGAATTTACGAACTGACAATGCTCTGAATTGACGAACTGACAATCTGACAACCCTCTGAATTTACGAACTGACAACGCTCTGAATTGACGAACTGACAATCTGACAACCCTCTGAATTTACGAACTGACAACGCTCTGAATTGACGAACTGACAATCTGACAACCCTCTGAATTTACGAACACCCAGAGCACCGATATTTATATTTATATATTCTAGAATGTCCCAGTGGAATCGCAGGTGACTTTCAGGTGGATCTGTGTTGTTACCATAGAGACACAAGTGTTCTCTATGTGTTGTTGTTACAGTATCAGATACCGTCCCACAGGCCTGGTCTCCTGAGGGGCTTATAGAGACCATCTCTTGCACATTACCAATTCAGCCAATTGGATCTCTTATCAGACATACTGTAATCTACAGAGATAAATCATAATGTAATATATAGCTATGTATGCGTTGCCATATGCGTTCTTCTTCCCAGCTCGTTCACAGTGCGGTCATGTTTCTCAGCCAGGGTAGGATGTGTGTTTTTAATTTTCCTACAGCTGTCAGATGACCGACAGTACCTCCTTTAAACAAAAGGAAGAGTCCCTGGCTGGCTGAGACCCCAAATTGTCTGTGCTTGCTTTTCCTTCTACCTGTCATTACCCAGCATGCTTAGCCTTACTGTCTGGCTAGTCCTGTTTGCTCTAAAAGGTTGTTATACTCACTGTAATGTTCGATCAGTTGTCTACTACTGTGCCTCCACACGGAATCATATTGTGTCTCTACTGCTGCATACTGTAGCACCTCCATTAGCAAAAACTCTCCTATATAGATTAATCTGCTTTGGGATTACATGTATCCTCATGATGTTCACGGCCTGTATCGCCTGTTCTTTATCAAATAGTAAATAGGAATATGCCCTTGAATGTAAAGCTGTTAGGTGTGTGATTTTAAACATTGATTCTGCGTCATGAGGAGAGAATACGTAGCAGGTGTTTGGCCTAATGTACAGATGAAGAGCACTGTGGGTCAATTAGCTCTATATCTTTCTATCTCAGATGCTCTCCTTTCATTCCTCTGCCTCTTATCTTCCCGTCTGTCTCTGTTTTCCTCCTCTCTCCTGGCCTACGCTGCACTGGGATTCCTTCTTTCTACTCTGAAAAAAAGCTTGCCAATAAAATGCAAGGATGAAACAGAAATTTGAGGAAAGGCTCTGTGGAGAAAGGGCCACTGTTCAGTTTGAATTGCCTCGTCAGCAGCATGCAAAACACAACCGTGACTGACTACGCCAGTCAGAACACAACACAGCCGACTGACTACGCCAGTCAGAACACAACACAGCCGACTGACTACGCCAGTCAGAACACAACACAGCCGACTGACTACGCCAGTCAGAACACAACACAGCCGACTGACTACGCCAGTCAGAACACAACACAGCCGACTGACTACGCCAGTCAGAACACAACACAGCCGACTGACTACGCCAGTCAGAACACAACACAGCCGACTGACTACGCCAGTCAAAACACAACACAGCCGACTGACTACGCCAGTCGAAACAACCCAGCCGACTGACTACGCCAGTCAAAACACAACACAGCCGTGACAGACTAGGCCAGTCAAAACACAACACAGCCGACTGACTACGCCAGTCAAAACACAACACAGCCGACTGACTACGCCAGTCAAAACACAACACAGCCGTGACAGACTAGGCCAGTCAAAACACAACACAGCCGACTGACTACGCCAGTCAAAACACAACACAGCCGACTGACTACGCCAGTCAAAACATACAAAACACTTGCCAACTGTCACGTATACTCCCTCTCCGGCCTCTAGGTCATCATGCTGCTGAATATCCCGCACACCTGTCACCATCGTCTCGAGCATCTGCTCCTCATGACAATCACCTGGACTCCATCACCTCCTTGATTATCTTCCTTATATTTGTCACTCCCCTTGGCTCTTTCCTCAGGTGTTATTGACTTTGTTTTCATGCCGGTGTGTTGTTTGTGTTTCGTGTTTGTTTCATTTGTTTATTAAAACACTCACTTCCTGAACTTGCTTCCCGACTCTCAGCACACTGGTTACACCAGCTGACTGACTACGCCAGTCAATACATTTGTTGTTGGAAAGCTTTCCAGTTTTTAGTCTTTCCGGTTTTGCATCAGTCAGTTCATACATAACATTTGCTCAAACAATAACAGAAAAATACCCTACCATGAACATATTACCATGTTGTTTAATGATGGGGGGGGATAGATACAGTTGCATATCACAATATTATTTTTGGATGATATTAGCTGGATACAGTTTGTAAGGTAGTGTTAGCTAGCGCTAGTCAGATGTACCTGCGCCAAAACTCCAGGATTGTACATCCTCTAACTTGTTCTCCATCTTCTTTTTAAATAGTGATCCTACATCAGCACCATCTTGTCTTTCTGCAGCAGACCTATAGTGAGCAATATGTTGGGAACATCAAATCGCAATAAATATTGTGAGAATCTTGAGAATCGAAATACATATCATATCGCTAGCAAAGTATCGTGACAATATAGTTTTGTGAGCAATTCCCTACTGTTGTGTATACATGTTGAGAGCATCAATATCATTTTAAATTGACAGAAAGTTGAATTATGTTCATGATTCCTAACGTCTGATACCAAATGCCCATGTGCTGTATCCAACTCTGATATCTTTCTCATGCCTATGATAGAAGAGTCGGCCACAGTATTGGCTAAGAGTCTGCTACCAAAGTCACCCTGAACTGAGGTGAGCTCCTCCATCCTGGTCTGGTGTGGTTTAATTCATGTGCCCCAGACTGTATTCAGCTGAATCATTGTTATAAATGGACATGTAAGCACCTGCCATGTTGTCACTGTCTGACCCCCACATCATCATCACCCCACCTGGTGGGGCAGCGGCTGGTGTTTTAAGCTGTTGGGTTTGTCCTTCACTAGAAGGCTGTCCTGGGGTCTGTCTTGTCTGTGCTTTTTTACTAATGGCCTTCGGCAGAGGGCTCTAACGGGGTCTGAATGTGGTTCTAAGAGGTTTGTCTTTTAGTAGCATGCGATAATATAAATAATTATTTATTATGTCCCTTTTGGGAAATTTGTCTCGCATCTCAACAAACTACAGCACAGCATCAGCATGTACAGTGGGGCAAACAAATATTTAGTCAGCCACCACCAAATTCATAAAAAAATCCTACAATGTGATTTTCTGGATTTTTTTTCTCATTTTTTTTTCTCACTTCATAGTTGAAGTGAACCTATGATTGGAAATTACAGGCCTCTCTCATCTTTTTAAATGGGAGAACTTGCACAATTGGTGGCTGACTAAATACTTTTTTGCCCCACTGTACATGCATACATACATATATACATATATAAACACAAGCAACTACTACAGCAGACAACATGTGGATACGGTTTACAGTTCCCAAATTCAGTCTGTACATTCTGTGGGGGGGGGGAGTATTTTTGGGGTATTTCGATACTCAGGGTACTTTTTACCCCATCCTTAGTAGACTGTCCTGGGCATTAGCTAGTCCCTCCAGGAATTTGTAGAGATTTGTAGTGATATTTGTTGGCTAAAATGCTTGATTTTGCTGCGGCAATGCAGACATTTTGCATGACAGTATGCAATGATTTTGTCCAATTTGTCGCAAAAATGCACTGACAAGGGAAATGTTTGTTGACGTGTGGCTTGATTTAACTGTATAAAGTGGAAATGTGCACTGAAATTGCGAGCCCTCTTTTTGTACTGCGGTGCTGGGTCCATTTTCTGCCACAACATTGCGATGATTTGACTGTTTTATGCGGAAATAGTGCAGTGATTGGTCAATTTTGCAAGCCCTCGCGTAATATGCGTAATTGTTGATTTTTGCCCCCCCCAAAAATGCAATCTCAGAATCACGGATCCTGGAGGGACTGGTCCTGGTATCTGTTTGTGGTCTGAAACAGTCCTGGGGTCTGTTTGTGGTCTGAAGCTGTCCTGGGGTCTGTTTGTGGTCTGAAGCTGTCCTGGGGTCTGTTTGTGGTCTGAAGCTGTCCTGGGGTCTGTTTGTGGTCTGAAGCTGTCATGGGGTCTGTTTGTGGTCTGAAACTGTCCTGGGGTCTGTTTGCGGTCTGAAGCTGTCCTGGGGTCTGTTTGTGGTCTGAAACTGTCCTGGGGTCTGTTTGTGGTCTGAAGCTGTCATGGGGTCTGTTTGTGGTCTGAAGCTGTCCTGGTGTCTGTTTGCGGTCTGAAGCTGTCCTGGGGTCTGTTTGCGGTCTGAAGCTGTCCTGGGGTCTGTTTGCGGTCTGAAGCTGTCCTGGGGTCTGTTTGCGGTCTGAAGCTGTCCTGGGGTCTGTTTGCGGTCTGAAGCTGTCCTGGGGTCTGTTTGCGGTCTGAAGCTGTCCTGGGGTCTGTTTGTGGTCTGAAGCTGTCCTGGTATCTGTTTGTGGTCTGAAGCTGTCCTGGTGTCTGTTTGTGGTCTGAAGCTGTCCTGGGGTCTGTTTGTGGTCTGAAGCTGTCCTGGGGTCTGTTTGTGGTCTGAAGCTGTCCTGGGGTCTGTTTGTGGTCTGAAGCTGTCCTGGGGTCTGTTTGTGGTCTGAAGCTGTCCTGGGTCTGTTTGCGGTCTGAAGCTGTCCTGGGGTCTGTTTGTGGTCTGAAGCTGTCCTGGTGTCTGTTTGTGGTCTGAAGCTGTCCTGGTGTCTGTTTGTGGTCTGAAGCTGTCCTGGGGTCTGTTTGTGGTCTGAAGCTGTCCTGGGGTCTGTTTGCGATCTGAAGCTGTCCTGGGGTCTGTTTGTGGTCTGAAACTGTCCTGGGGTCTGTTTGTGGTCTGAAGCTGTCCTGGGGTCTGTTTGTGGTCTGAAACTGTCCTGGGGTCTGTTTGTGGTCTGAAGCTGTCCTGGGGTCTGTTTGCGGTCTGAAGCTGTCCTGGGGTCTGTTTGTGGTCTGAAGCTGTCCTGGTATCTGTTTGTGGTCTGAAGCTGTCCTGGTGTCTGTTTGTGGTCTGAAGCTGTCCTGGGGTCTGTTTGTGGTCTGAAGCTGTCCTGGGGTCTGTTTGTGGTCTGAAGCTGTCCTGGGGTCTGTTTGTGGTCTGAAGCTGTCCTGGGGTCTGTTTGTGGTCTGAAGCTGTCCTGGGTCTGTTTGCGGTCTGAAGCTGTCCTGGGGTCTGTTTGTGGTCTGAAGCTGTCCTGGTGTCTGTTTGTGGTCTGAAGCTGTCCTGGTGTCTGTTTGTGGTCTGAAGCTGTCCTGGGGTCTGTTTGTGGTCTGAAGCTGTCCTGGGGTCTGTTTGCGATCTGAAGCTGTCCTGGGGTCTGTTTGTGGTCTGAAACTGTCCTGGGGTCTGTTTGTGGTCTGAAGCTGTCCTGGGGTCTGTTTGTGGTCTGAAACTGTCCTGGGGTCTGTTTGTGGTCTGAAGCTGTCCTGGGGTCTGTTTGTGGAATGTTCTGCCTGTATGTGGCTGAACAGATGCTACACGCCGGGCCTCAGAGAGCAAACTGCCTTTTCACCTGTGTTTGTATAAGAGAGTCTGAGAACCCCAAAGTGAGACTGTTAAGATGAGAGGACCAGAAGGCCTGTCAGCAACACTTCATGATACTCTCTCTGTTCCTCTGTGGTGGTGGCTGAAACCAAACGCTCTATAGCGCTCCCCCGAAAACACGCCATCAAGAACACACACCACTCTGACCTAGATCCCACTGACGTTTCTCACAGCACACGGAAGCATCTAACACACACCAGTACCTGTCAGGGTGATGCGCAGGACGTGTGTGTTCTTCTGAACCAGTGTCTCTTGGCTCCTGTCAGGATCACTATAACAGGAGATGCTAGTATTCTCAATGGGCTGCTGTGAGGCTTACAAAGCTATAATGGGACTTAGTTACAATATGCCTAATCAATTATCACCCCCCCCCCCCCCCCCCCCCCCAACCGCAAAAACAAATTGTCCAGATGAATCTTAGCATTCCACACAAGTAATATGAGGAATATTTTTGCACCTTGCATCTTTCATGAAAAATGAATTGAATTATTCAGTCAGCTTTGCAATATTCATATAGTGTTGGGTCTGCAACCTATATGAATAATTTATTCTGCTGTCATTATTAAACACCTATCCAGTAGCAGCTAGGTCAAGTCTCTGATTCTGTTGAGATTCATTTAGAAACATCTCCATGGCCTTTTAAAACGACTTGACTGTCTGCTGAGTGAAAACCAACCAGGTTACCATGGCAACCAGTGTTGGCCCCAGCTGATGATGTCAGCGTGTGTTTTGAAACACTAAGAGAGAGGTCGGCCTACAATTATCTCTGTTTGCATCCAGCCTGATTATAGACAGACTGGTACAAGCCACAGCCAGGCAGGGTGGAGGGAGTAGTGGGTACTGTAGAGGTACGTGTGTTTAGTAGTGATGGGAGAAGAAATATATACAGTAGAGCAGGGGTGTCAAAGTCAAATGGACGGAGGGCCAAATAAAAAAATCAGTTACAAGACGAGGGCCGGACTGTTCGAATGTTCATTGAAAAATTTTTAAATGACGCATATAGTCTAGTGAACCTAATTGAACCTACTGAAAACCTAACAAATATATTACAATATGATCAGATAAATAAAGCAATATTTTCTTATGGCTCTGTCAGTAATCTTTAATTTTCAACAGACACAAAAGACAAATTTCCTTTATATAAATATCCCCATAACATGAACATTAAATGAAAGAAACCGGTATTCAAGGCACCATCAGTAGACTATATTTTCTATTTTAGCAAAAGTGGGCTAAATTTACTTCAAAGAAAAAACAATAATAGCAATTTTCTATCATCCACTCAACTGAAATATTTTAAAAATATAATTGGATTGAAATACAAAAAAATAAAGTGCAAAAATCTATTAATCAAAAACAACACTTTGTTTAAGGAGAAGTAACATGCAGTGAAAACAAAT
Source organism: Oncorhynchus clarkii lewisi (assembly GCF_045791955.1). NCBI lineage: Eukaryota > Metazoa > Chordata > Actinopteri > Salmoniformes > Salmonidae > Oncorhynchus > Oncorhynchus clarkii. The sequence continues at coordinate 6,682,268 of NC_092156.1, read as the reverse complement.
ATTAAATTTTAACTTTTAAACTTGAACTGAGTAAAAACTCTAAATATGTGATTGCACAGTAATGTTCACTTGTTTGAGGTTGAGGGTGATACTTGGTGGTGTCCCATCTTTTCCACAAGTTCATCAATGTTCGGGGTAAGGCTCTGAGCTGAAGAAATCCTCAGAATTGAGTGGAGGTGTTCAGCAGTAAGTCGACTTCTGTGTGATGTTTTGTTCAGGTTCATCAAAGAAAACAGTTGTTCACACAGGTATGTGCTGCCAAACATAGACAACGTTTGAGCAGCCTGGATGCGCAGCTGGGGCATTGTGCCGGGGAGGAAACGGGCGAACTCCGCAGCACCCACTGCCGCATATTTTGCCCTCAGTGCATCATTGCATTGGAGGTCAATCAACTCCATTTGGAGGTTTGGTGGTGAGCTTTCCACGTCAACAGCAAATGGGTTACCGAGCAGTTCCAACCTGCTTTTTTGTGCTTCAAAGTCAGCAAATCGGCGTCGAAAGTCAGCGGCAAGCATACCTATTTTATCAGCCAACTGTGTGCTCGGGAACGCACTGGTAGAGAGCTTCTCTTTCATGGTCTGGCAGCTGGGAAAGTGGCTCAAATTTTCTTTCCGCATCTGCGTCTCCCACAGAGTCAGTTTGGTTTTAAATGCCTTCACTGTACTGTACATATCAGAGATGACACGATCCCGACCCTGCAGCTGCAAGTTTATTGCATTCAGATGACTCGTAATGTCACACAGAAAAGCCATTTCACACAGAAACATTTCGTCTCGGAGTTGTGTTGTGTCTTTCCCTTTGCTGTCCAAGAACAGACAAATCTCCTCACGAAGCTCGAAACATCTTTGAAGCACCTTTCCCTGGCTTAGCCATCGCACCTCTGTGTGATAAGGCAAATCACCATGCTCCGTTTCTAACTCCGTCAGAAATGCCTTGAACTGGCGGTGATTCAAACCTTTGGCTCTGATAAAGTTAACTGTGCGCGTGATGATGCTCATTACATGCTCCATTTTCAAGGCTTTACCGCACAACGCTTCCTGGTGTATGATACAATGATAAGCTGTCAGCTCACCTGTCGCGTTTTCCTCTTGCATCTTTTCCCGTATCTTCGCCACCAGTCCGCTCCTGTGTCCACACATCGCAGGTGCTCCGTCGGTTGTCAAACCCACGAGTTTTTCCCAAGGCAGCTCCATCTCATTTACACATCTTGACACCTCTTCATACAAATCATGCCCCGTAGTTGTGCCATGCATAGGACGTAAAGCCAAAAACTCCTCTGTCACGCTTAGGTTGGAGTCCACTCCGCGGATGAAAATTGACAACTGGGCAATGTCAGAAATGTCGGTGCTCTCATCCACAGCCAAGGAATATGCAATAAAATCTTTTCCCTTTTTCACAAGCTGCTCTTTTAGATTGATGGACAACTGGTCTACTCTCTCGGCAATGGTGTTTCTGCTCAGACTCACATTTAAAAAGAGTTGCCTTTTTTCTGGGCAAACTTCGTCACAAACTTTAATCATGCAGTTTTTGATGAAATCCCCCTCCGTAAATGGCCGGGCTGATTTAGCGATCTCTTCTGCCAAAATAAAACTGGCCTTGACAGCAGCCTGGCCTTGTGATTTGGCTTTTTTGAACAGAGCCTGTCGAGATTTGAGGCCTCGTTTTAATTCCTCTGCCTTTTGTAGCCTTTGTTCCATGTCCATATTCTTGTTTTTGTCCGCGTGTTTCGTTTCATAATGTCGTCTCAGATTATACTCTTTCAGTACCGCCACACTTTCTCCACACAGAAGACACACAGGTTTTCCAGCTACCTTCGTGAACATATACTCCGACTCCCACCTTGTTTGAAACCCCCGGTTCTCAGTATCCACCTTCCGTTTTGCCATTTTTGATGGGTATCTGAAAGTTAATTTTACTGTGATGCTGACGACTGCTGTGCCAATAAATATTGAAATGAAGCAGCCTACTGCTCGGTGCGTCACCTTTGCATTGTGGGAAATGTAGTATTGGTGCGTGTAAAAGATCTGCGGGCTGCCGGCTTGCTGCGGGCCGGTTCTAATAATAAATCAAGATCATCCCAGGGGCCGTAAAAAACCTTCTTGCGGGCCGGATGTGGCCCGCGGGCCTTGACTCTGACATATGTGCAGTAGAGTATCGCGATATTTTGTTGGACAATATAATTACGATTCTATGACTCCAAGTATCAATTCTATGATATTTGAAGTCGGAAGTTTACATACACTTAGGTTGGAGTCATTAAAACTCGTTTTTCAACCACTCCACAAATTTCTTGTTAACAAACTATAGTTTTGGCAAGTCGGTTAGGACATCTACTTTGTGCATGACACAAGTAATTTTTCCAACAATTGTTTACAGACAGATTATTTCACTTATAATTCATTGTATCACAATTCCAGTGGGTCAGAAGTTTACACACACAAAGTTGATAGTGCCTTTAAAAACCTTGGAATATTCCATAAAATTATGACATGGCATTAGAAGCTTCTGATGGGCTAATTGACATAATTTGAGTCAATTGGAGGTGTACCTGTGGATGTATTTCAAGGCCTACCTTCAAACTCAGTGCCTCTTTGCTTGAGATCTTGGGAACAACAAAAGAAAGCAGCCTTGATACTTCTGCAGCGCACATGGTGAGCAAAATGTTTGGAACATCGAATCACAATAAAATCACAATAAATATAGATATTGTATGAGCACCTAAGTCTCTCTGGCTCTCTCTCTCTCACCTATAATGAAGCAGCCAATAAAACAGAATTTTTAAACATTTTGCTGTATAACTGTCATTATACAGGGAAACTGTCATTATAAAGGGAAACTGTCACGACTTCTGCCGAGGTCGGTTCCTCTCCTTGTTCGGGCGGTGTTCGGCGGGCGACGTCACCGGTCTTCTAGCCATCGCCACCGCCGATCCGATTTTCATTTTCCATTTGTTTTGTCTTGTTTTCCCCACACACCTGGTTTTCATTCCCTCATTACGTGTTGTGTATTTAACCCTCTGTTCCCCCTATGTCTTTGTGTGGTATTGTTTGTTTGTAAGTGCTTGTGCACATGTTGACTGGTGCGTGTTGGGTTTTGTACCCATGTCATGTTATTCTTGATGCCGTTGGTTTTGGTATTAAACTGCTCTGGCTATTACCTAGTTCTGCTCTCCTGCGTCTGACTTCCCTGCCACCAGATACGCACCCCTTACAGAAACTTAGAGGGGGAATCTAAAGATGCAACAACTAGGATGGTTTGCTAATATGACTGTTGCTAATATGACTGGGATTGTGCCTTTGGCTTCTGGATAACGAAAGAAAGTCGATATGAAAACCAGTAGAACAGGAGAGAAATGGCATATGAAGGAAGTCTTTCATAGGTGGCACATCCAATAGGCTAGGGAAGTAAATCGACTAGGCTAGGGAAGTAAATTGACTAGGCTATGGAAGTAAATTGACTAGGCTAGGGAAGTAAATCGACTAGGCTAGGGAAGTAAATCGACTAGGCTAGGGAAGTAAATTGAAATAAATATGCCAAAATGATATAATTAGCCCACTCCTGTCTATACATAAATTAATAGAATTCTTCAAAAAACTTCACCACAAAGCAAGATTCATTTTAATAGCTGTGGATTGTCTCAAATCACAAGCTCGTTGGCCTATGCCTATTTGGGCAGCCCGCAATTTGGGCGGAGCGTGTTGCAATAGCTGATGATTGAGTTGCGGCTGTCAGTGAAAAAAGCATCTAAAATATGAAGATAATGTGTCTGGAGTATAATTCCAAATGTTGAGACAAGAAGAAGGGGAGGGCTGTGTGGTGAAGATATAGACCAGTCTCTCTCCAAAATGGCTAAGCTGTCTCTCGCCAATTCTTGCAAATTCAGTGTGAATTGTTTGAATTCACTTTTTTTAAAATTAATTCCCCATTCCTCATGTCACCAGTAGTCAACATATGTAATGGGCGCAGAGCCGATGGGGAAAGGAGAGGGAGAGGAGCGGTCTGAATACTAATAACCAGCACTGAGCCTACGTTGTCTGGCCTGACAGCCTGCAACCCCTTTCTGTCTGAGAACGGTCACCGTGACCGTCTAGAGGAGAACACCAACAGACCACAAACACATGGCCTGGCACCCTTATTTCCTATATAAGCTCCTCCTCCTCCCCAATAGGGCTCTGGTCAAAAGTAATACACTATCTAGGGGATAGGGTGCCATCTGGGACACAGGCACTAACTACTTGTTTTACCCCTCTACTAAAAAGAGGAGGCTACCACACCCCTCTACTAAAAAGAGGAGGCTACAACACCCCTCTACTAAAAAGAGGAGGCAACAACACCCCTCTACTAAAAAGAGGAGGCAACAACACCCCTCTACTAAAAAGAGGAGGCTACCACACCCCTCTACTAAAAAGAGGAGGCTACCACACCCCTCTACTAAAAAGAGGAGGCTACCACACCCCTCTACTAAAAAGAGGAGGCTACCACACCCCTCTACTAAAAAGAGGAGGCTACCACACCCCTCTACTAAAAAGAGGAGGCTACCACACCCCTCTACTAAAAAGAGGAGGCTACCACACCCCTCTACTAAAAAGAGGAGGCTACCACACCCCTCTACTAAAAAGAGGAGGCTACCACACCCCTCTACTAAAAAGAGGAGGCTACCACACCGCTCTCCTAAAAGAGGAGGCTACCACACCCCTCTCCTAAAAGAGGAGGCTACCACACCGCTCTGCTAAAAGAGGAGGCTACCCCACCGCTCTCCTAAAAGAGGAGGCTACCACACCCCTCTACTAAAAGAGGAGGCTACCACACCGCTCTGCTAAAAGAGGAGGCTACCACACCGCTCTCCTAAAAGAGGAGGCTACCACACCGCTCTGCTAAAAGAGGAGGCTACCACACCCCTCTACTAAAAGAGGAGGGTATCACACCGCTCTGCTAAAAGAGCAGGCTACCACACCGCTCTGCTAAAAGAGGAGGCTATCACACCGCTCTGCTAAAAGAGGAGGCTACCACACCGCTCTGCTAAAAGAGGAGGCTACCACACCGCTCTGCTAAAAGAGGAGGCTACCACACCCCTCTCCTAAAAGAGGAGGCTACCACACCCCTCTCCTAAAAGAGGAGGCTACCACACCGCTCTGCTAAAAGAGGAGGCTACCACACCCCTCTCCTAAAAGAGGAGGCTACCACAACGCTCTCCTAAACGAGGAGGCTACCACACCGCTCTGCTAAAAGGGGCTCCAGCCTCAAACTATTAGGCCTCCTAGGAAACTTGACAGAATATGGATGGTCTCCAACACCACTAGATATCAGTACATAGACCATGCTGCTGCTAAGATAATTCTGTCTGGACTGGGCTGGGCTGGAGCTGGGCTGCACCTGACTGGACCGGAGCCGGGCTGCACCTGACTGGACCGAAGCCGGGCTGCACCTGACTGGACCGGAGCCGGGCTGCACCTGACTGGACTAGACCGGAGCCGGGCTGCACCTGACTGGACTGGACTGGAGCCGGGCTGCAACTGACTGGACTGGAGCCGGGCTGCACCTGACTGGACTGGACTGGAGCCGGGCTGCACCTGACTGGACTGGACTGGACCCGGGCTGCACCTGACTGGACTGGAGCCGGGCTGCACCTGACTGGACTGGAGCCGGGCTGCACCTGACTGGACTTTAGCCGGGCTGCACCTGACTGGACCGAAGCTGGGCTGCAACTGACTGGACTGGAGCCGGGCTGCACCTGACTGGACTGGAGCCGGGCTGCACCTGACTGGACTGGAGCCGGGCTGCACCTGACTGGACCGGAGCCGGGCTGCACCTGACTGGACTTGACTGGAGCTGGGCTGCACCTGACTGGATTGGACTGGAGCTGGGCTGTACCTGACTGGACTGGAGCCGGGCTGCACCTGACTGGACTGGAGTCGGGCTGCAGCTGACTGGACTGGAGGTGGGCTGCAGCTGACTGGACTGGAGGTGGGCTGCACCTGACTGGACTGGAGCTGGGCTGCCGCTGACTGGACTGCTTGGGCTTTAGTGGAGTGGAGTTCTCCCCTGTGCTATACCAGGACACTAGGAAACAGTTAGTCTGGTCCCAGCTCTGTTTGTGACAAGACAGCACAAACTGAAACACAGTGACTGTGGCTGGTAATCACAGATACTGTGGCTGGTAAACACAGTGACTGTGGCTGGTAATCACAGATACTGTGGCTGGTAAACACAGTGACTGTGGCTGGTAAACACAGTGACTGTGGCTGGTAAACACAGTGACTGTGGCTGGTAATCACAGATACTGTGGCTGGTAAACACAGTGACTGTGGCTGGTAAACACAGTGACTGTGGCTGGTAAACACAGTGACTGCGGCTGGTAAACACAGTGACTGCGGCTGGTAAACACAGTGACTGTGGCTGGTAAACACAGTGACTGTGGCTGGTAAACACAGTGACTGTGGCTGGTAAACACAGTGACTGCGGCTGGTAAACACAGTGACTGCGGCTGGTAAACACAGTGACTGTGGCTGGTAAACACAGTGACTGCGGCTGGTAAACACAGTGACTGCGGCTGGTAAACACAGTGACTGCAGCTGGTAAACACAGTGACTGCAGCTGGTAAACACAGTGACTGCGGCTGCATTTACTGAGGAAAGCAAATCAGTGTGATGAGTCTTAAGGCTTCCCAGTGGAACATGCCGCTAGGCCAGGAAAGTGGAAATCCTCATTGTTGGCATTAACTTGGTACTTCCTAATGTCCTCTTGTCAAATCAAATCAATATGTGCCAAATACAACAGGTGTAGGTAGACCTTACCGTGAAATGCTTACTTACAAGCCCTTAACCAACAATGCAGTTCAAGAAAGAGTTAGGAAAATATTTACCAAATAAACTAAGGTTTAAAATAAATATATATGATAAAGTAACACAATAAAATAACAACAACGAGGCTATATACAGGGGGTACCGGTACCTCATAATGTTCTCCTGTCACGCGTATCAGTAAAGTCCAAGATTTCATAACACATAGAATTTATTGATGTAGCTAATAGACCTGTAACGCTGGTCAACATGTGTGAAAGGCCTATTTATTTAGTCTCGATTTGCATGAGAAAGCATTGCAGGGCTCTATGTGGGGGCTATAGGTATGGCTCAGTTAGTAGAGCATGGTGCTTACAACACCAGGGTTGTGGGTCTGATTCCCACGGGAGGGTACCAGTACGAAAAGATACGCACTCACTACCGCTCTGGAGAAGAGCGCCTGCTAAAAGAGTACAGTGCCTTGCGAAAGTATTCGGCCCCCTTGAACTTTGCGACCTTTTGCCACATTTCAGGCTTCAAACATAAAGATATAAAACTGTATTTTTTTGTGAAGAATCAAAAACAAGTGGGACACAATCATGAAGTGGAACGACATTTATTGGATATTTCAAACTTTTTTAACAAATCAAAAACTGAAAAATTGGGCGTGCAAAATTATTCAGCCCCTTTACTTTCAGTGCAGCAAACTCTCTCCAGAAGTTCAGTGAGGATCTCTGAATGATCCAATGTTGACCTAAATGACTAATGATGATAAATACAATCCACCTGTGTGTAATCAAGTCTCCGTATAAATGCACCTGCACTGTGATAGTCTCAGAGGTCCGTTAAAAGCGCAGAGAGCATCATGAAGAACAAGGAACACACCAGGCAGGTCCGAGATACTGTTGTGAAGAAGTTTAAAGCCGGACTTGGATACAAAAAGATTTCCCAAGCTTTAAACATCCCAAGGAGCACTGTGCAAGCGATAATATTGAAATGGAAGGAGTATCAGACCACTGCAAATCTACCAAGACCTGGCCGTCCCTCTAAACTTTCAACTCATACAAGGAGAAGACTGATCAGAGATGCAGCCAAGAGGCCCATGATCACTCTGGATGAACTGCAGAGATCTACAGCTGAGGTGGGAGACTCTGTCCATAGGACAACAATCAGTCGTATATTGCACAAATCTGGCCTTTATGGAAGAGTGGCAAGAAGAAAGCCATTTCTTAAAGATATCCATAAAAAGTGTTGTTTAAAGCTTGCCACAAGCCACCTGGGAGACACACCAAACATGTGGAAGAAGGTGCTCTGGTCAGATGAAACCAAAATTGAACTTTTTGGCAACAATGCAAAACGTTATGTTTGGCGTAAAAGCAACACAGCTGAACACACCATCCACACTGTCAAACATGGTGGTGGCAGCATCATGGTTTGGGCCTGCTTTTCTTCAGCAGGGACAGGGAAGATGGTTAAAATTGATGGGAAGATGGATGGAGCCAAATACAGGACCATTCTGGAAGAAAACCTGATGGAGTCTGCAAAAGACCTGAGACTGGGACGGAGATTTGTCTTCCAACAAGACAATGATCCAAAACATAAAGCAAAATCTACAATGGAATGGTTCAAAAATAAACATATCCAGGTGTTAGAATGGCCAAGTCAAAGTCCAGACCTGAATCCAATCGAGAATCTGTGGAAAGAACTGAAAACTGCTGTTCACAAATGCTCTCCATCCAACCTCACTGAGCTCGAGCTGTTTTGCAAGGAGGAATGGGAAAACATTTCAGGTCTCTCGATGTGCAAAACTGATAGAGACATACCCCAAGCGACTTACAGCTGTAATCGCAGCAAAAGGTGGCGCTACAAAGTATTAACTTAAGGGGGCTGAATAATTTTGCACGCCCAATTTTTCAGTTTTTGATTTGTTAAAAAAGTTTGAAATATCCAATAAATGTCGTTCCACTTCATGATTGTGTCCCACTTGTTGTTGATTCTTCACAAAAAAATACAGTTTTATATCTTTATGTTTGAAGCCTGAAACGTGGCAAAAGGTCGCAAAGTTCAAGGGGGCCAAATACTTTCGCAAGGCACTGTACATGTCTATACTGCCCGTCCCCAGAGGAGCTGTAGGTTTAAAGGGTGATTTACTCACTGACTGACCGTCTGTATCGATTACAGATGTAATTGCTAGTAGCGGGTCTTTATAGAAAACGGCTAGTGCTGGCCTCATTTGGGGGAGGGGGGGGGGGTAATAGAATAGAGTGTTTAGAATAGATTTAATATTCAGGTAGCAGTAGGACTGTGACAGACATCCATTCCTGTAGTCAGTGCATCCATCCATCCATCTATCCATCATTTTAGGCAGGGATGGCAGAGAGAGAGAGAGAGAGAGAGGACCGTCATTCATTTTTACATCAGTGTCAGCTCTGACAATTCATCCTAACAAACTGAATCTGAAAAATATATAGTTTATACAGGAATATGTCATGTAAAATGTATGGCCAATTATAATGTCATAGGTATGTCTATTGGGCAGTGGTGGAAAAAGTACCCCATTGTCATACCTGAGTAAAAGTATGAGTACCTTAACAGAAAGTTACTCAAGTAAAAGTCACCAGTCCCCCAGTAAAATACTACCTGAGTAAATGTCAAAGTATTTGGTTCTAAATATACTTAAGTATAAATCATTTCAAATTCCTTAAATGAATCAAAGAAGACGGCACCATTTTCTTGTTTTTAAAATGTACGGATAGCCAGGGGCACACTCCAACACTCAGACATAATTTACAGATAGCCAGGGGAACACTCCAACACTCAGACATCATTTACAGATAGCCAGGGGAACACTCCAACACTCAGACATCATTTACAGATAGCCAGGGGAACACTCCAACATCATTTACAGATAGCCAGGGGAACACTCCAACACTCAGACATCATTTACAGATTGCCAGGGGAACACTCCAACACTCAGACATCATTTACAGATAGCCAGGGGCACACTCCAACACTCAGACATAATTTACAGATAGCCAGGTGCACACTCCAACACTCAGACATCATTTACAGATAGCCAGGGGAACACTCCAACACTCAGACATCATTTACAGATAGCCAGGGGAACACTCCAACACTCAGACATCATTTACAGAAAGCCAGGGGCACACTCCAACACTCAGACATCATTTACAGATAGCCAGGGGCACACTCCAACACTCAGACATCATTTACAGATAGATTTACTTGTAGCCTCGTCAATCTGCCTTGTTGCCTCGTCTGTCTGCCTTGTTGCCTCGTCTGTCTGCCTTGTTGCCTCGTCTGTCTGCCTTGTTGCCTCGTCTGTCTGCCTTGTTGCCTCGTCTGTCTGCAAATCTCTCCTGTTTCTTATTACGTCGGATTATTTCACATTACGTTGCACTGATTATGTCTTCACCTTCGATGTGGCAGTTTCATTACGGTGGAGTGATATTGTATGTTACTGCGATAGACCTCCGTTCTGGAGAGACACATACAAAGTATGTGGACACCCCTTCAAATGAGTGGATTCCACTGTTTTCAGCCACATCCGTTGCTGACAGGTGTGTAGAAAATCGAGCACACAGCCATGCAATCTCCATACACATACATTTTCCAGCAGAATGGCCCGTACTGAAGAGTTCAGTGACTTTCAACGTGGCACCATCATAGGATGCCACCTTTCCATCAAGTCAACAGTGTAAAATTTCTGCCCTGCTAGAGCTTCCCCCCGGTTCAACTGTAAGTGCTTTTATTGTGAAGTGGAAACGTCTACGAGCAACAACGGCTCAGCCGCGAAGTGGTAGGCCACGGAAGCTCACAGAATGGGACCGCTGAGTGCTGAAGCGCGTAAAAATTATTTGTCTTCGGTTGCAACACTCACAATCGAGTTCCAAACTGCCTCTGGAAGCAACGTCAGCACAAGAACTGTTCGTCGGGAGGTTCATTAAATGGATTTCGGGGAGAAAACGGGGTATACATTTTTTATTTTGTATTATTGGGGAATCATCCAAAGTGATATGCTATTACGACAAGTCTTTCCAGAGCCACAAGTCATAGGCTTTAAGAGATGTCCTACCCGAAATGACAGATGAGTCCACGGCTATCTTCCGGGTGACTCTCAAAAGGCTTGGCTAGACCACAAACCCAGGGGCTCTTTTACTGTCCATGCAACCATTACAGAAATATTGCAGAGAACAAGTATTTTGGTGACACAGCTACTAAAACAGAGTATCAAGTCAAGAATTTAACTAATTGCACAACCAATCACTTCATCTACAGATTGGAACGTCCACACTGCAAGATGTTCCACGTTGGACGGACAAAGAGACGCCGTTTAGCGGAACACAAGTACGCCACACGGGCAGGCAATGAAGACTACCCCATGGCAAGGCACTTACAAGTCCCTACACCATGGCAAGGCACTACAAGTCCCTACACCATGGCAAGGCACTACAAGTCCCTACACCATGGCAAGGCACTACAAGTCCCTACACCATGGCAAGGCACTACAAGTCCCTACACCATGGCAAGGCACTACAAGTCCTTACACCATGGCAACCCTGCCTCCCTTCAAGCTATGGGTATTGATCGTGTTCCGGCCTCAATTACAAAAGGGGACCGTCTTAAACAGTTAAACCAAAGGAAAAGATTTGGGATTTACAAACTACAGGCCGCTAAGAACCCTGGTTTAAATGAGGATTTGGATTTACAAACTACAGGCCACTAAGTACCCTGGTTTAAATGAAGATATGGATTTACAAACTACAGGCCACTAAGTACCCTGGTTTAAATGAGGATTTGGATTTCTCACCTTTCCCTGCAGGGATGTGATAGGTCCCTCTACTGTCATCTAGTGGACATATTGCTCTACTGCGCTCAGCTATGTTTAGACTGATCTAGTTTGCTGTGATCTAGTAGACATATTGGGAAATGGGGATATCTAGTCAGTTGTCTAACTGAATACATTCAACTGAAATGTATCTTCCTTCCACATTTAATCCCAACCCCTCTAAATCAGAGAGGTGCGGGAGGGGTTGCCTTAACATCGACATCCACGTCTCCGGCACCCGGGGAACAGTGGGTTAACCACCTCACCGTGGTCCATGTTTGCTGCGTTCTAGTGTACTATAAAATAGATGTCTCTCCTATTCTTAACACTTTGTCCAGTCATATTCAAGGTTAGAACTACCTTTCTATGGGTTCTGATGCTTCTAGCCTTGATTTGCATTTTTGATAACATATCTACAGTATTTCACTTCTTTACATGTGTACAGTATGTGTACAGTATTGTGTACAGTATGTGTACAGTATTGCTTACTAGGTGTTGTTCAATGAATTCTCTCACCACTCCCTCTTCAAATCAGGGTTGATTGGAAAAAGTTTTCAAAAGAGGACATTGTATTGTCATACCTTTGCTCTCCCTGGCGAAGGCTGGCATTTTAATTCATTATATGAAGAGTGGAGGCTGTTATAGTAGCAAAGGGGGGACGAACTCCATATTAATGCTCGTGATTTTGTTTGATAGTGGAGGCTGTTATAGTAGCAAAGGGGGGACCAACTCCATATTAATGCTCGTGATTTTGTTCGATGTTCGATTAGCAGGTGTCCACATACTTTTGGTTGTGTGTACCCCCACACACAAACAGCCAGCCCTTGTTTGTGTGCATTTGGTCTCTCTCTCTCTCTGTGTCTCTGTGTGTGTCTCTCTCTCTCTGTGTGTGTGTCTCTCTCTCTCGGTGTGTGTCTCTCTCACTCTCTGTGTGTCACTCTCTGTGTGTTTCTCTCTCTCTCTGTGGGTCTCTCTCTCTCTCTGTGTGTCTCTCTCTGGCTCTCTCTGTGGGTCTCTCTCTCTCTCTCTGTGGGTCTCTCTCTCTCTCTCTGTGGGTCTCTCTCTCTCTCTGTGGGTCTCTCTTACTCTCTCTCTGTGGGTCTCTCTCACTCTGTGGGTCTCTCTCTCTCTCTGTGGGTCTCTCTCTCTCTGTGGGTCTCTCTCTCTCTGTCTCTCTCTGGGTCTCTCTCTCTCTCTCTGTGGGTCTCTCTCTCTCTCTCTCTCTCTCTCTGTGGGTCTCTCTCTCTCTCTCTCTCTCTCTGTGGGTCTCTCTCACTCTGTGGGTCTCTCTCTCTCTGTGGGTCTCTCTCTCTCTCTCTCTGGGTCTCTCTGTGTGTCTCTCTCTCTCTCTGTGGGTCTCATTCTGTGTGTCTCTCTCTCCCTCTGTGTGTCTCTCTGTCTCTCTGTGTGTCTCTCTGTGGGTCTGTCTCTCTCTGTGGGTCTCTCTCTCTCTCTCTCTCTCTCTCTTGTTCTGTCTTTCTCTCTCCGTCTTTCTCTCTCTGTCTGAAGGTAAACTCAGATAACCCTCATTACACAGCTACTGGGCTACAGTATAACACCCTCTCTTAGCTGGTGTCAGTCGGGGTGAACAGTGTGTCGGACAAGGTGTCGCCCAGGTGCCTCTGACTGACTCCAAGGACAAACACCCCTCTCACTTCCAGCTCCTCTGTCTGTCCATCTGCATCAGACGTCTACTCCGCCAGGTCAGATCTCGATCTCTCGATCTCTCTCTGAGATAAATAACAAAGAACGCGCTTTCACCCACACGCATGGAAACACTACAGCCAAAATGGAGCCACTTAGAAAAACTACAACTTCTAGCTCATTTTTCCAAGAAACAGCCTGAAACTTTTTCTAAAGACTGTTGACATCTAGTGGAGGCTCTAGGAACTGCAATAATAATATAAAACACGAAAGTCATTGGAAACAATTATTCTTTTTTTGGGATGGTTTGTCCTCTGGGTTTCGCCTGCCATATCAGTTCTGTTATAGTCACAGACATCATTTGAACAGTTTTAGAACTGTAGAAGAGTGTTTTCTATCCAAATCTACCAATTATATGTATATCCTAGCTTCTGGGCCTGAGTAACAGGTAGTTTACTTTGGGCACGCTTTTCATCCGGACGTAAAAATACTGCCCCCTACCCAAGAGAGGATAAAGTTAGTGAGGGAGATATAAGTCTCCAACTTCAGCGATTTTTTGGCAATTTGTTCCAGTCATTGGCAGCAGAGAACTGGAAGGCGGCCAAAGGTGATGTTGGCTTTGGGGATGACCAGTGAGATATACCTGCTGGAGCGCGTACTACGGGTGGGTGTTGTTATGGTGACCAGTGAGATATACCTGCTGGAGCGCATGCTACGGGTGGGTGTTGTTATGGTGACCAGTGAGATATACCTGCTGGAGCTCGTGCTACGGGTGGGTGTTGTTATGGTGACCAGTGAGATATACCTGCTGGAGCGCGTGCTACGGGTGGGTGTTGTTATGGTGACCAGTGAGATATACCTGCTGGAGCGCGTGCTACGGGTGGGTGTTGTTATGGTGACCAGTGAGATATACCTGCTGGAGCGTGTGCTACGGGTGGGTGTTGTTATGGTGACCAGTGAGCTGAGATAAGGAGGAGCTTTACCTAGCAAAGACTTATAGATGACCTGGAGCCAGTGGGTGGCTCTGGCGACAAATATGAAACGAGGGCCAACCAACGAGAGCATACAGGTCGCAGTGGTGGGTGGTATAAGGTGATTAACAAAACGGATGGCACTATGACAGACTGCATCCAGTTTGCTGAGTAGAGTGTTGGAGGCTATTTTGTAAATGACATGCCGAAGTAGAGGATAGGTAGGATACTCAGTTTTACGAGGGTATGTTTGGCAGCGTGAGTAAAGGAGGCTTTGTTGCGAAATAGGAAGCTGATTCTAGATTTAATTTTGGATTGGAGATGCTAAATATCAAATCAAATCAAAATGAAATGTATTTATATAGCCCTTCGTACATCAGCTGATATCTCAAAGTGCTGTACAGAAACCCAGCCTAATACCCCAAACAGCAAGCAATGCATGTGTAGAAGCACGGTGGCTAGGAAAAACTCCCTAGAAAGGCCAAAACCTAGGAAGAAACCTAGAGAGGAACCAGGCTATGAGGGGTGGCCAGTCCTCTTCTGGCTGTGCCGGGTGGAGATTATAACAGAACATGGCCAAGATGTTCAAATATTCATAGATGACCAGCAGGGTCAAATAATAATAATCACTGTGGTTGTAGTGGGTGCAGCAAGTCAGCACCTCAGGAGTAAATGTCAGTTGGCTTTTCATAGCCCGATCATTAAGAGTATCTCTACCGCTCCTGCTGTCTCTAGAGAGTTGAAAACAGCAGGTTCCGGACAGGTAGCACGTCCTGTGAACAGGTCAGGGTTCCATAGCCGCAGGCAGAACAGTTGAAATATGAGTCTGGAAGGAGAGTTTACAGTCTAGCCAGACACCTAGGTGTTTGTAGTTGTCCACATATTCTAAGTCAGAGTAGTGATGCTGGACGGGCGGCCGGGTGCGGGCAGCGATCGGTTTGGAGGTTTGTTAACACTGTGTCCAAAGAAGGGCCAGATGTATACAGAATGGTGTCGTCAGCGTAGAGGTGGATCAGAGAATCACCAGCAGCAAGAGCAACATCATTGATATATACAGAGAAGAGTCAGCCCGAGAATTTAACCCTGTGGCACCCCCATAGAGAGTGCCAGAGGTCTGGACAACAGGCCCTCCGATTTGATACACTGAACTCTATCTGAGAAGTAGTTGATGAACCAGGCGAGGCAGTCAATTGAGAAACCAAGGCGGTTGAGTCTGCCGATAAGAATACTCTGATTGACAGAGTCGAAATCCTTGGCCAGGTCCATGAAGACGGCAGGGCAGGATGGATATAGGTCTGTAACAGTTTGGGTCTAGAGTGTCAACCCCTTTTAAGAGGGGGATGACCACGGAAGCTTTACAATCTTTAGGAATCTCGGACGATACGAAAGAGAGGTTGAACAGGCTAGTAGTAGGGGTTGCAACAATGGCGACGGATAATTTTAGAAAGAGAGGGTCCAGATTGTCTAGCCTGGCTGATTTGTACAGGTCCAGGTGTTACAGCTCTTTCAGAACATCTGCTATCTGGATTTGAGTGGAGGGAAGCTGGGGAGGCTTGAGCAAGTAACTGCGGGGGTGCGGAGCTGTTTGCAGGGGTTGGGGTAGCCAGGAGGAAAGCCTTAGAGAAATGCTTATTGAAATTCTCGATTATTGTGGATTTATCTATGGTGACAGTGTTTCCTATCTTCAGTGCAGTGGGCAGCTGGGAGGAGGTGTTCTTATTCTCCATGGACTTTACAGTGTCCCAAAAATGTTTGCGTTAGAGCTACAGGATGCAAATTTCTGTTTGAAAAAGCTACCCTTAGCTTTCCTAACTGACTGCGTGTATTGGTTCCTGACTTCCCTGAAAAGTTGCATATCGCGGGGACTATTCGATGCTTGTGCAGTCCAACACAGGGTGTTTTTGTGCTGGTCGAGGGCAGTCAGGTCTGGAGTGAACCAAAGGCTAAATCTGTTTTTAATTCTACATCTTTTGAAAGTGGCATGCTTATTTAAGATGGTGAGGAAATTACTTTTAAAGAACAACCAGGCATCCTCTACTGTCGGGATGAGGTCAATATCCTTCCAGGATACCCTGGCCAGGTCAATTAGAAAGGCCTGCTTGCAGAAGTGTTTCAGGGAGCGTTTGACAGTGATGAGGCCTAGCCTCATTTGACCGCGGACCCATAACGGATGCAGGCAATGAGGCAGTGATCGCTGAGATCCTGATTGAAAACAGCAGAGGTATATTTGGAGGGCACGTTGGTTAGGATGATATCTATGAGAGTGCTCACTACCATCCTTCTCTACCATGTCTTCTCACTACCATGCTGTGAGGACAGGTCTTTCATTCTCTCTGTCTTCTCACTACCATGCTGTGAGGACAGGTTTTTTCTTCTCACTACCATGCTGTGAGGACAGGTCTTTCATTCTCTCTGTCTTCTCGGTCTTCTCACTACCATGCTGTGAGGACAGGTCTTTCCTTCTCTCTACCATGCTGTGAGGACAGGTCTTTCATTCTCTCGGTCTTCTCTCTACCATGCTGTGAGGACAGGTATTTCATTCTCTCGGTCTTCTCACTACCATGCTGTGAGGACAGGTCTTTCATTCTCTCGGTCTTATCTCTACCATGCTGTGAGGACAGATCTTTCTTCCTCTCGGTTTTCTCTCTACCATGATGTGAGGACAGGTTTTTCCTTCTCTCTACCATGCTGTGAGGACGGGTCTTTCATTCTCTCGGTTTTCTCTCTACCATGATGTGAGGACAGGTTTTTCCTTCTCTCTACCATGCTGTGAGGACAGGTCTTTCCTTCTCTCTACCATGCTGTGAGGACAGGTCTTTCATTCTCTCGGTCTTCTCTCTACCATGCTGTGAGGACAGGTCTTTCATTCTCTCGGTTTTCTCTCTACCATGCTGTGAGGACAGGTCTTTCATTCTCTCGGTCTTCTCTCTACCATGCTGTGAGGACAGGTCTTTCATTCTCTCGGTCTTCTCTCTACCATGCTGTGAGGACAGGTCTTTCATTCTCTCGGTTTTCTCTCTACCATGCTGTGAGGACAGGTCTTTCATTCTCTCGGTTTTCTCTCTACCATGCTGTGAGGACAGGTCTTTCCTTCTCTCTACCATGCTGTGAGGACAGGTCTTTCCTTTTCTCTGTCTTCTCTCTACCATGCTGTGAGGACAGGTCTTTCATTCTCTCTGTCTTCTCACTACCATGCTGAGGACAGGTATTTCCTTCTCTCTGTCTTCTCACTACCATGCTGA
Source organism: Oncorhynchus clarkii lewisi (assembly GCF_045791955.1). NCBI lineage: Eukaryota > Metazoa > Chordata > Actinopteri > Salmoniformes > Salmonidae > Oncorhynchus > Oncorhynchus clarkii. The sequence continues at coordinate 6,664,783 of NC_092156.1, read as the reverse complement.
GGACAGGTCTTTCCTTCTCTCTGTCTTCTCACTACCATGCTGAGGACAGGTCTTTCATTCTCTCTGTCTTCTCACTACCATGCTGAGGACAGGTCTTTCCTTCTCTCTGTCTTCTCACTACCATGCTGTGAGGACAGGTATTTCATTCTCTCGGTCTTCTCTCGGTCTTCTCACTACCATGCTGTGAGGACAGGTCTTTCATTCTCTCTTCTGTTAGTATGACTGACTAAGAGGTTATAGGAGTTCAGTGCCAGCCAGACTGTGGTGGGCTAATTGAACCCTTCCTAATGAGACTCATTGAGCTGTCATCTGTCATCCACTACCCTGTGAGCAGCAGCATTCGTTAGAGACTCTGCAGTACAAACACAACAACAGTGGGGGAAAACACTGTGAGAGGAGAGAGAGGAGGCTGAGTAATAGATATGGGAGTATGGAGGGAGAGGGGCTGTATAGTGACTATGGGAGTATGGAGGGAGAGGGGCTGTATAGTGACTATGGGAGTATGGAGGGAGAGGAGCTGTATAGTGACTATGGGAGTATGAAGGGAGAGGAAGGAGGCTGTATAGTGGCTATGGGAGTATGAGGGAGAGGGGCAGTATAGTGGCTATGGGAGTATGGAGGGAGAGGGGCTGTATAGTGGCTATGGGAGTATGGAGGGAGAGGGGCTGTATATTGACTATGGTAGTATGGAGGGAGAGGGGCTGTATAGTGGCTATGGGAGTATGGAGGGAGAGGGGCTGTATAGTGGCTATGGGAGTATGGAGGGAGGCAGTATAGTGGCTATGGGAGTATGAAAGAGAGGGGCAGTATAGTGGCTATGGGAGTATGAAGGGAGAGGAAGGAGGCTGTATAGTGGCTATGGGAGTATGGAGGGAGAGGAGGGAGGCTGTATATAGTAGCTATGGGAGTATGGAGGGAGAGGAGGGAGGCTGTATATAGTGGCTATGGGAGTATGGAGGGAGAGGAGGGAGGCTGTATAGTAGCTGTGGGAGTATGGAGAGAGAGGAGAGAGGCTGTATAGTGGCTATGGGAGTATGGAGGGAGAGGAGGGAGGCTGTATAGTAGCTGTGGGAGTATGGAGAGAGAGGAGAGAGGCTGTATAGTGGCTATGGGAGTATGGAGAGCAAAGAGGAGAGAAGGACTGTGGGAGTATGGAGGGAGAAGGGGAGAGGTGAGAAGGACTGTGGGAGTATGGAGGGAGAAGAGGAGAGGTGAGAAGGACTGTGGGAGTATGGAGGGAGAAGAGGAGAGGTGAGAAGGACTGTGGGAGTATGGAGGGAGAAGAGGAGAGGTGAGGCCTGTGGGAGTATGGAGGGAGAAGAGGAGAGGTGAGGCCTGTGGGAGTATGGAGGGAGAAGGGGAGAGGTGAGAAGGACTGTGGGAGTATGGAGGGAGAAGAGGAGAGGTGAGAAGGACTGTGGGAGTATGGAGGGAGAAGAGGAGAGGTGAGGCCTGTGGGAGTATGGAGGGAGAAGGGGAGAGGTGAGAAGGACTGTGGGAGTATGGAGGGAGAAGAGGAGAGGTGAGAAGGACTGTGGGAGTATGGAGGGAGAAGAGGAGAGGTGAGGCCTGTGGGAGTATGGAGGGAGAAGGGGAGAGGTGAGGCCTGTGGGAGTATGGAGGGAGAAGGGGAGAGGTGAGAAGGACTGTGGGAGTATGGAGGGAGAAGAGGAGAGGTGAGAAGGACTGTGGGAGTATGGAGGGAGAAGAGGAGAGGTGAGGCCTGTGGGAGTATGGAGGGAGAAGAGGAGAGGTGAGGCCTGTGGGAGTATGGAGGGAGAAGGGGAGAGGTGAGAAGGACTGTGGGAGTATGTTTCTCCTGGAGAAAGCAGTTGAATGTTAATGAACCAACACTATGAGAATGTGGTCTGGAAGCATTAACCAATCTACCGCACTACAGAGATGAATCATAGGCTCCAAAAGGTAGCCCCGCAACTGGTTTTCTAGCAAGCTGAAATGCTTATGGAACAGCAGTAAATATTGAAGATTCTACCTTTAAAGAACCTTAATGTATTAGTCTGGCAAGACCTGTACATGTTGAGTGGAAGCGATAAGGTTGCTAATGTGTTCATGGTGTTGATACGTTGTGTTCCGTCTCTGTGTTCCAGAATGGCACTGACTATAGGTTCTAGAGTTGATACGTTATGTTCTGTCTCTGTGTTCCAGAATGGCACTGACTATAGGTTCTAGAGTTGATACGTTGTGTCTCTGTGTTCCAGAATGGCACTGACTATAGGTTCTAGAGTTGATACGTTATGTTCTGTCTCTGTGTTCCAGAATGGCACTGACTATAGGTTCTAGAGTTGATACGTTGTGTCTCTGTGTTCCAGAATGGCACTGACTATAGGTTCTAGAGTTGATACGTTATGTTCTGTCTCTGTGTTCCAGAATGGCACTGACTATAGGTTCTAGAGTTGATACGTTATGTTCTGTCTCTGTGTTCCAGAATGGCACTGACTATAGGTTCTAGAGTTGATACGTTATGTTCTGTCTCTGTGTTCCAGAATGGCACTGACTATAGGTTCTAGAGTTGATACGCTATGTTCTGTCTCTGTGTTCCAGAATGGCACTGACTATGGCTTCCTGGTGCGTCAGAACTCAGAACTGCTGCGATCTCTGGATGAGATGGAGAAGACCTGCAACCACCTGAGAGAGGAGAACGGCCTGCTGGTAAAACACTGTTAACTCTATGGAGGGGCTAGACTACCCTAAAACTGGACTAACAGACTACAGGAGGGAGCTAGAGGCCTGGACTACACTACTCTACTGAGTTTAGGACACAGGGCAATTCCACAATGCTGAGACTCAGATTATTCACATTAAGGCCAGGCACCAAGTGGTGAAATGGTGTGATATGTGTGATATTTTAGTCCATTAATATTAGAAAATGTCTAAACAGTTATATACATTTTATTGCCGATTTTGTGCGTTTATCAGAGTGCCATCAGGTAGCTTGATTTCAGATGTGTCATGTATACAGATTAATAGGGAAATCTTTCTTCTTGCACAGCATGTAGGATAAATGTTTAAATCAAACAATTATATGAATCTGACTACTCACAATTGTATTATTGTTTATTATAATATTATCGTAGTATTGACTGCGTACTCAGTGCCGGCTGTGTTCATATTGGTCAATTACCATCAGGTAACTCACCAGCCCCACGCGGCTCGTAACACCAGCCAAACGTAACACCAGCCCCACGCGGCTCGCAACACACCAGCCCCACGCGGCTCGCAACACACCAGTCCCACGCGGCTCGCAACACACCAGCCCCACGCGGCTCGCAACACACCAGCCCCACGCGGCTCGCAACACACCAGCCCCACGCGGCTCGCAACACACCAGCCCCACGCGACTCGCAACACACCAGCCCCACGCGGCTCGCAACACACCAGCCCCACGCGGCTCGCGACACACCAGCCCCACGCGGCTCGTAACACCAGCCAAACGTAACACCAGCTCCACGCGGCTCGTAACACCAGCCAAACGTAACACCAGCTCCACGCGGCTCGTAACACCAGCCACACGCGGCTCGTAACACTAGCCCCACGCGGCTCGTAACACCAGCCAAACACGATAAAGGCAAACAAATCTTAAACTGCTAGAACTTTGTCAGAGCCTACGACCGCATGTAGTAGTACTTAATCACGTAGTGGTACTGAACCAGCAGACCTAGACCCTGTCACACTGAATGAGCCAAGACGTAGTGGTACTGAACCAGCAGACCTAGACCCTGTCTCACTGAATGAGCCAAGACGTAATGGTACTGAACCAGCAGACCTAAACCCTGTCACACTGCTTTCAATACTCTTCCAATTCTCTACTCAGCAAACTGGATGCAGTTTATCACAGTGCCATCCGTTTTGTTACTAAAGCACCTTATACCACCCACCACTGCGACCTGTATGCTCTAGTCAGCTGGCCCTCGCTACATATTCGTCGCCAGACCCACTGGCTCCAGGACATCTGCAAGTCCATGCTAGGTAAAGCTCTGCCTTTTCTCAGTTCACTGGTCACGATGGCAACACCCACCCGTAGCACGCGCTCCAGCAGGTGTATCTCACTGATCATCCCTAAAGCCAACACCTCATTTGGCCGCCTTTCCTTCCAGTTCTCTGCTGCCTGTGACTGGAACGAATTGCAAAAATCGCTGAAGTTGGAGACTTATCTCCCTCACCAACTTTAAACATCTGCTATCTGAGCAGCTAACCGATCGCAGCATCTGTACATAGTCCATCGGTAAATAGCCCACCCAATTTACCTACCTCATCCCCATACTGTTTTTATTTATTTACTTTTCTGCTCTTTTGCACACCAGTATCTCTTCCTGTACATGACCATCTGATAATTTATCACTCCAGTGCTAATCTTCTAAATTGTAACTATTCGCCTACCTCCTCATGCCTTTTGCACACAATGTACAGTATATAGACTCTAAGCCTTTATGGTACAATGGCCAGACGGAAGCCACTCCTCAGTAAAAGGCACACGGCAGCCCACTTGGAGTTTGCCAAAAGGCACCTAAAGACTCTCAGACCATGAAAAGCAAAAGTCTCTGGTGTGATGAAACCAAAATTGAATTCTTGGCCTGAATGCTAAGCGCCACGTCTGGAGGAAACCTGGCACCATCCCTACGGTGAAGCATGGTGGTGGCAGTATCATGCTGTGGGGATGTTTTTCAGTGGCAGGGACTGGGAGACGAGTCAGGATCGAGGCAAAGATGAATGGAGCAAAGTACAGAGAGATCCTTGATGAAAACCTGCTTCAGAGCGCTTAGGACCTCAGACTGGGGGGGAAGGTTCACTTTCCAACAGGACAATGACCCTAAGCACACAGCCAAGACAACGCAGGAGTGGCTTCTGGACAAGTCTCTGAATGTCCTTGAGTGGCCCAGCCAGAGCCCGAACTTGAACCCGATCAAACATCTCTGGAGAGACCTAAAAATAGCTGTGCAGCAATGCCCCCCAAATACAACCTGACAGAGCTTGAGAGGATCTGCAGAGAAGAATGGGAGAAACTCCCCAAATACAGGTGTGGCAGCCTTGTAGCGTCATACCCAAGAAGACTCGAGGCTGTAATCGCTGCCAGGTTCTTCAAAGTACTGAATAAAGGGTCTGAATATTTATGTCAATTTGATATTTCATTATTTTTTTTATTATTATAAATTAGCAAAAATGTCTAAACTTGTTTCTGCTTTGTCGTTATACTGCATTGTGTGTAGATTGATGAGGAAAAAAACGTTGTAATACATTTTAGAATAAGGCTGTAACCTAACAAAATGTGGAAAAAGGTCAAGGGGTCAGAATACTTTCCTAAAGCACTGTATTTTCTCCCAGAGGGAATTGTTGATATGTTATCTTCTTTAATAAAAAATGTATTTAGTACTTGACAGATAGAAAGATGAAAATAGTAATTATCCACAATCTGCTCTGGACAAGTCCGGTCCTGCATGTCTTAACAAAATGAAATTAGAATATTTACTTTAGCCGGTGTTAGGAAAAGTTCATTTGCATGGTATGCAAATATGTAATTAATGACATATCGCTTCATTTGTACATTTATAAAAAATACTTATGAACTGTTTCTACAAAAAAAATAAGTATATTTGTCTACATTCAACTGGTAAAAGTTGATTGTGATCTGATTAAGTGGAACAAAACTCCCTATTACAGTGTGTTGCCTGGCCTTAAAATGTATGTCAAGCAAAAAACAATGATTGCAAACCGTAACTCTATGCTCAAGGACTACTTTTAACCATTTCCACTGAACATTTTACAAAAGCACATTTACTTGAGCAGTGCAGATGCAAAGTTTGTTCAACAGAAGACGGCACAAACCGTTTTTGTCAAATGTTCTGTGGAAGTAGAGTTGGTATGGCTTGTTTAACATTGTAAATCGTTGTTTTTGTTTGTTTGTTGGACACACATTTTAAAGGGAACGATGGTATTCTCAGCGTCACTCTGTTACAGTGGAATTGCCCCCCCACAAAAGACCAAGTTTCAAAGGTCTTGGGAAAAAGTTTCCAGAGCTGTGGAGTTAAAACTTAAAACCAGAACTAGCTTTTGAGCTCTTCTCTTCAGTTCCAGCTACTGTACTATTTTTGGTCCTGTTCTCACAACACCTGTCCTGTCCTGCTGTGTCAGACAGAGCTGCAGGCCTGTGGAGGAGGGTTTTGATACATCTCTCTCACACGGTGTTGGTGGCACCTTAATTGGGGAGGACGGGCTCATGGTAACGGCTGGAGCAGAATAAATGGAATGGTATCAAATACACCAAACACATGGTCTCCATGGTTTCCATGGTCTCCATGGTTTCGATGCCATTCCATTTGCTCCGTTCCAGGCATTATTATGAGCCCCGTCCTCCCCTCGGCAACTACCACTGACCTCTCTCTTTATCCTTCTCTCACACTGCAGCGTAAGAGCAGCGCCCCGGAGACGGAGGAGAAGGTGAAGCGTTTGAGGAGGAAGAACATAGAGCTGGCTGTCATCGCTAGGAGGCTGGAGGACAGAGCACACAAACTACAGGAGGCTAACCTCAAAGTGGTACACTACACCTACTCTACAGATATAGTCTAGACTCTAGTGTCTTACTCTTTACACGTACAGTCTAGACCAGTGGTCACCAACCTTTTCTGAGTCAAGATCACTTTCAGTCAAAAAGCAAGCTACTGCTCAGATTTTATTTATTTTTTACATTTAACCTCACACAAAACAGTTTTGTAGGAATGAGGTTTGGGCAGTTGGCCTAATACATTATCACAGCATATTGGCTATATGATTGGCCTGCCAATATTGTTATTAAATCAGACGATATTATATTTAAAAACTCGAGCTTTGATAACAAAATAGATCAGTTGGTTTGGCACTGTGCAGGTAGGTCTATGATGAATTGAAATCATTTGATTTTTGTTTTACTGGACTGGTGTTACCTGCATCTGATGGTCAACAAAGAAAAATCACGACGTCAGTGGTCTTCACGTCGAAAAGTCGGAGCTCTAGAAAGATGATCCAGTTTCTGACTTTTCCCAACCGCATCTCAGGGTCCCTGCTCTCTCCTTCCTTTCCTCCGTTGAGACTGACCAGAGAGAGGGGACACCGTCTTCCACCTGCTCTCTCCTTCCTTTCCCCCTGTGAGACTGGCCAGAGTGAGGGGACACCGTCTTCCACCTGCTCTCTCCTTCCTTTCCTCCGGTGAGACTGGCCAGAGTGAGGGGACACCGTCTTCCACCTGCTCTCTCCTTCCTTTCCTCCGGTGAGACTGACCAGAGTGAGGGGACACCGTCTTCCACCTGCTCTCTCCTTCCTTTCCTCCGGTGAGACTGGCCAGAGGGGGGACACCGTCGTCCACCTGATGCCGAAACTCAAGTCGCACCGCATCTACCTCATGTACAAATTCATGTTGTTCCTATGACCAGAGAAAGTTAAATATTCCTTAATATTAAAATCAACACGATGAGCTGCTAATAATAATAAAACGCAAGGCTATCGATACTTGGCTACTCATTCATTGCAGGTGCAGCCCGAGCGGAAGTACGGAGAAGCTCGTTTTCTAATATCGTTGAATAAAAACAATGACAGTGCTGAATATAAACTTAAACATGAACTCACTCATAAAAACAGCAGCTATTTTCTGTGTTCGTTGTCAGTCTCTCTGTGGTCATGGTTTTAAAAGTGATTAAATCTTACGCAGGCTAGTAGCCTATTAAACTTGTCTGTAGCCAGGGTCATGGAAGCGCTGTAGCCACGGTGATTTGAGCTATCCGATTGGACAGAGCAGTAGGTTAACTCGATTTAGTCACAGATTTGAAGGTCTACCGGGTACGCGGTGAGTTTGTCTCATAGGAACACTTTGCTTACTCGGTGCGCAGGACTTTTGAATCAAGTGCACCTAACGGCAACAGCTCAACACGATTTAAAAAAAGGAGCGCAAGCCTTTATCGTTTCTTGGCTTTTCTACAGAAATATCGCTATTGACTGGTTGGCAACCACTGGTCTAGACTCTGGTGCCTCACTCTGTACACATATAGTCTAGACCATACCTCAGTGGTACATACAGAGACGCCTATCCCTGTTTACAGATACGTCAAACGGGTACCCCGAGCTGACAAGGTAAACATCTGTCGTTAACCCACTGTTCCTAGGCTGTCATTGTAAATAAGAATTTGTTCTCTAAGCCTTGCAGTAAGGCAATAGATATATCTGTAAACGGTAATGGGCCTGCTTGTACCCGTTTGAGGTATCTGTAAACGGCAATAGGCCGCGTGTACCAGATTCAGGTATCTGTAAATGTAATTTATTTTCGTTTACCTTAATTTAACTAGGCAAGGGTCCTTTTTTCAGAATTCAGATGTACCCAAAGTAAACTGCCTGTTAATCAGGCCCAGAAGCCAGGATATGAATATAATTAGTATCATTGGGTAGAAAACACTTTGAAGTTTGTAGAAATTTTAAAATAATGTATGAGACTATAACACAATTGATATGGTAGGAGAAAATCCAAAGAAAAACCACGCCGGAATATTTTCTTTTGAAGTCCCAGGCTCTTATAATGGAAAGCTATGGGTCCTATGCAATTCCAGCTCCCAGATTGCAATTTCTATGGCTTCCACTAGGTGTCAGTCTTTGTTCAAGGTTTCAGGCGTGTTTCTTCCAAAACGAAGAAGAATTTGGAGTTTTGGTACAAAGAGTCACAGTGGAAAAATCAGTCTGTCGGCGCGCGAGGAAGAGGACGCGAGGAAGAGGACGCGTTAATTTAACTTTTCTATTGAACATACTTTATGAAATATTATAGTTTATTTTAGGCGGACACTTGGAAAATGTAGTCTCTTATGGTCAATCTTCCAATGATATGCCTACAAATACGTCAGAATGCTGCCGACATCTTGGGGAAACGGCAGAAGGTCTAAGCTTATTCCTGTCGCATTCACAGCCATATAAGGAGACATTAGAAAACAGAGCTTCAGAAATTCTGCTCATTTCCTGTTTGACGTATCATCTTGGTTTCGCCTGTAGAATGAGTTCTGGGGCACTTACAGACAAAATCTTTGCAGATTCTGAAACTTCAGAGTGTTTTCTTTCCAAAACTGTCAAGAATATGCATAGTCGAGCATCTTTTCGTGACAAAATATCGCGCTTAAAACAGGAACGTTTTTTATCCAAAAATGAAATAGCGCCCTTAGAGATGCAACTGGTTTTAATTTAACTTTTCTATTGAACATACTTTATGAAATATTATAGTTTATCTACATTTTAGGGTACCTGACGATTAAATAGAAACCTTGTTTGAACAAAGTTTAAGCGGTAGCTTTTTGGATTCCTTTGTCTGCATGTTGAATGAGTGGATTACGGAAATCGATGGCACCAACTAAACTGACTTTTTGCGATATAAAAAAAGGATTTTATCTAACAAGACGACCATTCATGTTGTAGCTGGGACCCTTGGGATTGCAAACAGAGGAAGATTTTCAAAAAGTAAGTGATTATTTAATCGCTATTTGTGATTTTATGAAGCCTGTGCTGGTTGAAAAATATGTTGATGTGGGGCGCTATCCTCAAACAATCAGATGATATGCTTTTGATGTAAAGCCTATTGTATGTCGTACAATGCAGTTAGCGTTTCCCGAATTTAAGCTTTTAACCGATATAACATACTTGTATGTTCATAAATGTTTAATATTCCGATTATTTATTTGAATTGCGTGCCCTCCAATTTCACCGGATGTTGTCGACAGGTGTCCCGCTAGCAAGTGTTAACCTCTTCACAGTTCTCACTGCTCTGCAGACTTGGGCTCAAGTAGTAGTTTTCTTTCAAACACTTTGAGCTATGCTTGATTGAGTTGCCTGGCACATTTGAACCAATGGAATAGTTCCAAAAGTGCAAACCCTGCATCAGGAAGGCTCATAGAAACGGTCAAAGAAAACAATACAGGCTCTGCTTGCCACTGCTCTGCACCAATGATGGAAGGGCGTGACTGCTTGAAGAACCCAGCTCTGCACCAATGATGGAAGGGCGTGACTGCTTGAAGAACCCAGCTCTGCACCAATGACGGAAGGGCGTGACTGCTTGAAGAACCCAGCTCTGCACCAATGATGGAAGGGCGTGACTGCTTGAAGAACCCAGCTCTGCACCAATGATGGAAGGGCGTGACTGCTTGAAGAACCCAGCTCTGCACCAATGATGGAAGGGCGTGACTGCTTGAAGAACCCAGCTCTGCACCAATGACGGAAGGGCGTGACTGCTTGAAGAACCCAGCTCTGCACCAATGACGGAAGGGCGTGACTGCTTGAAGAACCCAGCTCTGCACCAATGACGGAAGGGCGTGACTGCTTGAAGAACCCAGCTCTGCACCAATGACGGAAGGGCGTGACTGCTTGAAGAACCCAGCTCTGCACCAATGACGGAAGGGCGTGACTGCTTGAAGAACCCAGCTCTGCACCAATGATGGAAGGGCGTGACTGCTTGAAGAACCCAGCTCTGCACCAATGATGGAAGGGCGTGACTGCTTGAAGAACCCAGCTCTGCACCAATGACGGAAGGGCGTGACTGCTTGAAGAACCCAGCTCTGCACCAATGACGGAAGGGCGTGACTGCTTGAAGAACCCAGCTCTGCACCAATGACGGAAGGGCGTGACTGCTTGAAGAACCCAGCTCTGCACCAATGACGGAAGGGCGTGACTGCTTGAAGAACCCAGCTCTGCACCAATGATGGAAGGGCGTGACTGCTTGAAGAACCCAGCTCTGCTTGACACTGCTCTGCACCAATGACGGAAGGGCGTGACTGCTTGAAGAACCCAGCTCTGCACCAATGATGGAAGGGCGTGACTGCTTGAAGAACCCAGCTCTGCACCAATGACGGAAGGGCGTGACTGCTTGAAGAACCCAGCTCTGCACCAATGATGGAAGGGCGTGACTGCTTGAAGAACCCAGCTCTGCACCAATGATGGAAGGGCGTGACTGCTTGAAGAACCCAGCTCTGCACCAATGATGGAAGGGCGTGACTGCTTGAAGAACCCAGCTCTGCTTGACACTGCTCTGCACCAATGACGGAAGGGCGTGACTGCTTGAAGAACCCAGCTCTGCACCAATGATGGAAGGGCGTGACTGCTTGAAAGAATAGATAAACACTGTTCCTGCTAGTGTCACTGTTTTTATTAAAGCTTACGTGTCCACTGTCTTGGCCTTCACCAGAGGGCCTGCCTCCTTAACAAGTGGCAACCACTCGCTCCACCAGGCCTGGGCTAATCAGCCACTCCCTCCCCCTCCCTCCCCCAGGTCTGGGCTAATCAGCCACTCCCTTCCCCCTCCCCCAGGCCTGGGCTAATCAGCCACTCCCTTCCCCCTCCCTCCCCCAGGCCTGGGCTAATTAGTACAACCTCCTGCCTCAATCCAGGCCACCAGGCCAGCCACCATTGGCTGCCTCAGTATTCCACACAGGACCTGTTCACTAGCCTGAGAAATACCCTCTCCCTCTCTATAGCCCTCTTTCTCTTTCCCCCTCTCAACCTCCCTCTCTTTCTCCCTCTCAACCTACCTCTCTCTAGCCCTCTCAATTCAATTCAAGGGCTTTATTGGCATGGGTAACATGTGTTAACATTGCCAAAGCAAGTGAGGTAGATAATATATAAAGTGAAATAAACAATACAAATTAACAGTAAACATTACACATACAGAAGTTTCAAAACAATAAAGACATTTCTCCCTCTCAACCTCCCTCTCTCCAGCCCTCTCTTTTTCTCCCTCTCAACCTACCTCTCTATAGCCCTCTTTCTTCCTCTCAACCTCCCTTTCTATACCCCTCTTTCTCCTACTCAACCTACCTATCTCTAGCCCTCTTTCTCTTTCTCCCTCTTTCTCCCTCTCTCTAGCCCTCTTTCTCTTTCTCCCTCTCAACCTCCCTCACTCTAGCCCTCTTTCTCCCTCTTTCTCCCTCTCTCTAGCCCTCTCTCTTTCTCCCTCTCAACCTCCCTCACTCTAGCCCTCTTTCTCCCTCTCAACCTCCCTCTCTCTAGCCCTCTCTCTTTCTCCCTCTCAACCTCCCTCTCTCTAGCCCTCTCTCTTTCTCCCTCTCAACCTCCCTCTCTCTAGCCCTCTTTCTCTTTCTCCCACTCAACCTCCCTCTCTCTAGCCCTCTTTCTCCCTCTCAACCTCCCTCTCTCTAGCCCTCTTTCTCCCTCTCAACCTCCCTCTCTCTAGCCCCCTCTCTTACTCCCTCTCAACCTCCCTCTCTCTAGCCCTCTCTCTTTCTCCCTCTCAACCTCCCTCTCTCTAGCCCTCTTTCTCTTTCTCCCTCTCAACCTCCCTCTCTAGCCCTCTTTCTCTTTCTCCCTCTCAACCTCCCTCTCGCTCTCCCTCTCATCCTCCCCCTCTCTATCCCCCTCTCTCTCTCTATCCCCCCTCTCCCTCTCTATCCTTCTCTCTATCCTTCTCTCTATCTCCCTCTCACTCTCACTCTCCCTCTCACCCTCCCTCTCTCTATCCCTCTCTCTCGCTCTCCCTCTCACCCTCCCTCCCTCTCTATTGCTCACCATCCCTCTCTCTCTCTCTCTCTCTCTCTCCTCATTCTTTCTCCCCTTATCTCTCTTCTCCCACCCCGTTCTCCTTTTCCTAGAGCAGCACAGCACAATCAATAGTAAAGCCTCAGCCATCAAATGAGAAGCAAAAGACAGACCTTTCAGAGTGTCCAAAGCTATTTCTTCTTCGTTTGTACTTGACTTTTGAACAGGGCTGACCGAAATGTTATTTATAGACTGTCTTTGATATTTAATTAAAACACTTTGAAATGATAGTTACGTGCTGAGCTCTCCGTCTCCACAACGCACGTCTGCGTGCTTATGTTGATTTTCGTCTATCTCCATCAGACACGTTCATGGTACAACAGGTTCAAACACCAAAACCAACTATGACACCAACTATCTTAATTTGAGGACAGGTCGAAACACGTGAAACATTCATGGATATTTAGCTCGCTTTCTGTTGCTAGCTACTTTGTCCCCAGAGAGATGAGATTCTTCAAAGTAGCCACAATTTTCCTTGACAGCTTTGCACACTCTTGGCATTCTCTCAAATCACATTACCTGGAATGCTTTTCCAACAGTCTTGAAGACGTTCCCACATATGCTGAGCACTTGTTTGATGCTTTTCCTTCACTCTGCTGTCCGACATATCTCAAACCATCTCAACTGGGTTGAGGTCGGGTGATTGTGAAGGCCAGGTCATCTGATGCAGCGCTCCATCACTTCTTTCTTGATCAAATAGCCCTGACACAGCCTAGAGGTGTGTTTTGAGTCAATATCCTGTTATAAAACAAATTATAGTCTTTGCAGCAATTCAACCACGAAGGCCTGATTCATGCAGTCTCCTCTGAACAGTTGATGTTGAGATGTGTCTGTTACTTTAACTCTTGTTTGGCATTTATTTGTCTGCAATTTCTGAGGTTAGTAACTTAACTCTAATGAACTTATCTTCTGCAGCAGAGGTAACTCTGGGTCTTCCTTTCCTGTGGTGGTCCTCATGAGAGCCAGTTTCATCATAGTGCTTGATGTTTTTTGCAACTTCACTTGAAGAAACTTTAGAAGTTCTTGAAATTTTACAGATTGACTGACCTTCTTGTCTTAAAGTAATGATGGACTGTCGTTTCTCTTTGCTTATTTGAGCTGTTCTTGCCATAATATGGACTAGGTCTTTTACCAAATAGGGCTATCTTCTGTATACCACCCCTACCTAGTCACAACACGACTGATTGACTCAAACACATTAAGAAGGAAAGAAATTCCACAAATTAACTTTTTAACAAGGCACACCTGTTAATTAAAATGCATTCCAGGTGACTACCTCATGAAGCTGGTTGAGAGAATGCCAAGATTGTGCAAAGCTGTCATCAAGGCAAATGGTGGTTACTTTAAATAAACCTTTAAAATATTTGATTTGTTTAACACTTTGTTGGTTACTACATGATTCCATATGTGTTATTTAATGCATAGTTTTGATGTCTTCACTATTATTCTACAATGTAGAAAATAGTTGTAAAAAAAAAAAAAAAAACTTGAATGAGTAGGTGTGTCCATGCTTTTGACTGGTACTGTATATATTTCACAAAAGTAGTTCACTGGGCCTTTAATAGTACATTATTAGAGGAAAAAATTATAATTTGAAAATGTTGATTTTTGACTGAGAGTTGGAACCTTGAATGACTAGCCTACAGGGAATAGCTAGACTTTAACTATATAATACTTACTGAAAAGGTCAAGGGGTATAAGTCCACTATATAACATGAGAACACGACCAGTCAGAACTGGGGTATTTGTGATGAACAGTCCTTCTTTGTGTTGACCCTTAACCTCTAGCCCTTCCCGTCTGTCTAGGTGAATGCCCCAGCTCCGGTGGAGCTGTACAAGCGGGCGTTCGCCCGTCAACGAGCCCGTGACCTGGCGCAGCACGCAGACACATTGCTCTCCAAGGACAAGGAGATCGCCGCCCTGCAGCAGGAGTGTAGGGAGATGGAGACGCGCTTGGGCACAGCCAAGGTACACAATACCATATCCCAGCAGCAGCCAATTCATCCCCTGAACACGGTCTTTCAATAACAAACTGGAGTATGTGTTTTAGATGGACTACTTTGCAGACATAGTAGAATAATCCCTGATCTAAAAATCCCCTTGCATGTCAAATAACTAGTCACTCATTATGTAATCAATAACTAACTGGTGGTTCTGCTCCTCTTCTTGCTCAAACTCATCCAAAGCACTGAACATTTCAATAAGAAACCCTATTATCTAAGAGGAGCAGTAGGCCCACTGAAGGATCACTGTATCATCCATTGTAGTCAGTCCTAGTCACCAACCTCATCGAAGGTCTATAATGCCTCAGTTCTGCCCTCTGCTGGGCAGGATAAACCCTCTCTCTAAGCCTGAACTGGTGACTGGGCTGTACTGATGCACATGTGTAGATAGATGTCAGTGGTGAGAAGAGGGAGGTTGTAAATAACTATTTTAAAAGTATTTCTCTCTTTGACTGTCTGCGACTAAGATCTCATTTTCCTGGACTTAACATCTGCTTGGGAGTATTACCCCAGGGTGAACTGGATTGATGATAGGTAGTTTTATCCAGCAGTAATGTATATTAGCCTGTGAAGCAGTTGTTGTGGGGGTAATACTCCCAAGCAGATGTTAAGTCCAGGAAAATTAGATCTTAGTCACAGACAGTCAAAGAGAGAAATAATTTAAAAATAGGCATTTACAACCTCCCTTTCCACAAGGGCTCAACGGCAGACAATGGGCATCTAGGATTTGCCAGCTCACTTCCCGCCAGAACGAACCCGAGTGAACAAATAACATAACAATTACATTCTTGTTTAATTTAATGAATTAACTATTTCAGAAACAAAGTTATGCAACACCCAATGCCCCTGTGTGAAAAAAGTAATTTCCCCCTTATACTCATCAACATGTCGTCAAAAAAAAAAAAACTTCTGACTCATCTCTCCATGGAACATTCTTCCACGAGTCTTGATGATCATCCAGGTTCTTTCAGGTGCTTTTGTGGCAAATTTGAGTCAACTTTTTGGATGACATGGGTCCCATTATGTCTGGTGAAAACCAAACAGTGCATTCCACAGTAAGAACCTCCGTACTAACGGTCAAGCATGGTGGTGGGAGTGTGATGGTTTGGGGATGTTTTGCTGCCTCAGGACCTGGACGACTTGCCTTAAAATATAAGGAATGCTCTGTATCAGACACGTCTACAGGATAATGTCAGGCCATCTGTCTGTGAGCTGAAGCACAGCTGGGTCATGCAGCAAGATAATTATACAAAATACACAATCAAGTCTACGTGAAAATGGCTTAAAAAGCAACAAATTTGACATTTTTTGAATGGCCTAGTCCAAGTCCAGACCTAATCCCATTTGAGATGTTGTGGCAGGACTTTAAACGAGCAGTTCATGTATGAAAACCCACAAATGTCGCTCAGTTAAAACAGTTCTGCATGGAAGAGTGGGACAAAATTCCTCCACAGCGAAGTGAGAGACTGATCAACAACTACAGGAAGTGTTTGGTTGGAGTCATTGCAGCTAAAGGAGGAACAACCAGTTATTGAGTATAAGGGGGGCAAGTACTTTTTCACACAGGGGCATTGGGTGTTGCATAACTTTGTTCATGAAATAAATTAAATAAGTATGTAATTGTTGTGTTATTTGTTCACTCCGGTTCCTTTAATCTAATATTAGGTTTTGGGTTGAAGATCTGATACTATTCATTGTCAAAAATATGCAAAAATAGAGAATATATATATTTCTGTATGTTGAAATATCTTTGACCTCTGTGTTGCAGGGCTCCCCAGTCCCGTCTGGCGTAGTGGAGTTTGAGAGGCTGCTAAGGGAGTCCCAGAAGGAGGTGCTGAGGCTCCAGAGGCAACTGTCAATCTCCTCCTCCAGAGTCATCTCCTCCAGAGTCATCTCCCCTAAAGACACTTCCTGTAAAGACACCTCCTGTGAAGACACCTCTTTCAGAGTCACCTCCCCTAAAGACATCTCCTCCAGAGTCATCTCCCCTAAAGACACTTCCTGTAAAGACACCTCCTCCAGAGTGACCTCCTGTAAAGACACCTGCTGTAAAGACACCTCCTCCAGAGTCACATCCTCTAAAGACACCTCCTCCAGAGTCACATCCTCTAAAGACACCTCCTCCAGAGTCACCTCCTATAAAGACACCTCCTGTAAAGACACCTCCCCTAAAGACATCTCCTCCAGAGTCACCTCCTATAAAGACACCTCTTATAAAGACACCTCCGGGAAAGACACCTCCAGAGTCACCTCCCCTAAAGACACCTTCTCCAGAGTCACCTCCCCTAAAGACCCCTCCTCCAGAGTCACCTTCCTTAAAGACGCCTCCTGGAAAGACACCTCCTCTAAAGACGCCTGTTGCAGAGTCGCCTCTTGTAAAGACACCTCTTGTAAAGACACCTCCTGTAAAGACACCTCCTGTAAAGACACCTCCTGTAAAGACACCTCCTGTAAAGACACCTCCTGTAAAGAGCCCTCCGGCAGGAAACACAACGGACACGAAAGGCCCTGCATAACAAAGGAGGTAAGGAAGGATTGGATCTATTTCCTCTCTGTCAGCCATAGGCTGCTCTGCCCAGCTACAGCACTAACCCCTGGCTCTCTCACAGCAATAGGCTGCTCTGCCCAGCTACAATACGAACCCCTGGCTCTCTCTCAGCCATAGGCTGCTCTGCCCAGCTACAATAAGAACCCCTGGCTCTCTCTCAGCCATAGGCTGCTCTGCCCAGCTACAATACTAACCCCTGGCTCTCTCTCAGCCATAGGCTGCTCTGCCCAAATACAATACTAACCCCTGGCTCTCTCTCAGCCATAGGCTGCTCTGCCCAGCTACAATACTAACCCTTGCTGGCTCTCTCTCAGCCATAGGCTGCTCTGCCCAGTTACAACACTAACCCCTGGCTCTCTCTCAGCCGTAGGCTGCTCTGCCCAGCTACAAACCTAACCCCTGGCTCTCTCTCAGCCATAGGCTGCTCTGCCCAGCTACAAACCTAACCCCTGCTGGCTCTCTGTCAGCCATAGGCTGCTCTGCCCAGCTACAGCACTAACCCCTGGCTCTCTCTCAGCAATAGGCTGCTCTGCCCAGCTACAATACGAACCCCTGGCTCTCTCTCAGCCATAGGCTGCTCTGCCCAGCTACAAACCTAACCCCTGCTGGCTCTCTCTCAGCCATAGGCTGCTCTGCCCAGCTACAAACCTAACCCCTGGCTCTCTGTCAGCCATAGGCTGCTATGCCCAGTTACAATACGAACCCCTGGCTCTCTGTCAGCCATAGGCCGCTCTGCCCAGTTACAACACTAACCCCTGGCTCTCTCTCAGCCATAGGCTGCTCTGCCCAGCTACAATACTAACCCCTGGCTCTCTCTCAGCCATAGGCTGCTCTGCCCAGCTACAATACTAACCCCTGGCTCTCTCTCAGCCATAGGCTGCTCTGCCCAGCTACAATACTAACCCCTGCTGGCTCTCTCTCAGCCATAGGCTGCTCTGCCCAGTTACAACACTAACCCCTGGCTCTCTCTCAGCCGTAGGCTGCTCTACCCAACTACAAACCTAACCCCTGGCTCTCTCTCAGCCATAGGCTGCTCTGCCCAGCTAAAAACCTAAGCCTTGGCTCTCTCTCAGCCATAGGCTGCTCTGCCCAGCTACAGCACTAACCCCTGGCTCTCTCTCAGCCATAGGCTTCTCTGCCCAGTTACAACACTAACCCCTGGCTCTCTCTCAGCCATAGGCTGCTCTGCCCAGTTACAACACTAACCCCTGGCTCTCTCTCAGCCATAGGCTGCTCTGCCCAGTTACAACACTAACCCCTGGCTCTCTCTCAGCCATAGGCTGCTCTGCCCAGCTACAAACCTAACCCCTGGCTCTCTCTCAGCCATAGGCTGCTCTGCCCAGCTACAGCACTAACCCCTGGCTCTCTCTCAGCCATAGGCTGCTCTGCCCAGCTACAAACCTAACCCCTGGCTCTCTCTCAGCCATAGGCTGCTCTGCCCAGCTACAGCACTAACCCCTGGCTCTCTCAGCCATAGGCTGCTCTGCCCAGCTACAGCACTAACCCCTGGCTCTCTCTCAGCCATAGGCTGCTCTGCCCAGCTACAGCACTAACCCCTGGCTCTCTCTCAGCCATAGGCTGCTCTGCCCAGCTACAGCACTAACCCCTGGCTCTCTCTCAGCCATAGGCTGCTCTGCCCAGCTACAAACCTAACCCCTGGCTCTCTCTCAGCCATAGGCTGCTCTGCCCAGCTACAAAACTAACCCCTGGCTCTCTCTCAGCCATAGGCTGCTCTGCCCAGCTACAAACCTAACCCCTGGCTCTCTCTCAGCCATAGGCTGCTCTGCCCAGCTACAATACGAACCCCTGGCTCTCTCTCAGCCATAGGCTGCTCTGCCCAGCTACAATAAGAACCCCTGGCTCTCTCTCAGCCATAGGCTGCTCTGCCCAGCTACAAACCTAACCCCTGGCTCTCTGTCAGCCATAGGCTGCTCTGCCCAGCTACAATACGAACCCCTGGCTCTCTCAGCCATAGGCTGCTCTCAGCCATAGGCCTGCTCTGCCCAGTTACAACACTAACCCCTGGCTCTCTCTCAGCCATAGGCTGCTCTGCCCAGCTACAATACTAACCCCTGGCTCTCTCTCAGCCATAGCTGCTGCTAACCCCTGCTACAAACCTAACCCCTGGCTCTCTCTCAGCCATAGGCTGCTCTGCCCAGCCCTAACCCCTGCTGGCTCTCTCTCAGCCATAGGCTGCTCTGCCCAGCTACAAACCTAACCCCTGGCTAGCCAAGCTACTAACCCCTGCTGGCTCTCTCTCAGCCATAGGCTGCTCTGCCCAGCTACAAACCTAACCCCTGGCTCTCTCTCAGCCATAGGCTGCTCTGCCCAGCTACAAACCTAACCCCTGGCTCTCTCTCAGCCATAGGCTGCTCTCAGCCATAGGCTGCTCTGCCCAGCTACAATACTAACCCCTGCTGGCTCTCTCTCAGCCATAGGCTGCTCTGCCCAGTTACAACACTAACCCCTGGCTCTCTCTCAGCCGTAGGCTGCTCTACCCAACTACAAACCTAACCCCTGGCTCTCTCTCAGCCATAGGCTGCTCTGCCCAGCTAAAAACCTAAGCCTTGGCTCTCTCTCAGCCATAGGCTGCTCTGCCCAGCTACAGCACTAACCCCTGGCTCTCTCTCAGCCATAGGCTTCTCTGCCCAGTTACAACACTAACCCCTGGCTCTCTCTCAGCCATAGGCTTCTCTGCCCAGTTAGGCTGCTCTACCCAACTACAAACCTAACCCCTGGCTCTCTCTCAGCCATAGGCTGCTCTGCCCAGCTAAAAACCTAAGCCTTGGCTCTCTCTCAGCCATAGGCTGCTCTGCCCAACACTAACCCCTGGCTCTCTCTCAGCCATAGGCTGCTCTGCCCAGTTACAACACTAACCCCTGGCTCTCTCTCAGCCATAGGCTGCTCTGCCCAGCTACAAACCTAACCCCTGGCTCTCTCTCAGCCATAGGCTGCTCTGCCCAGCTACAGCACTAACCCCTGGCTCTCTCTCAGCCATAGGCTGCTCTGCCCAGCTACAAACCTAACCCCTGGCTCTCTCTCAGCCATAGGCTGCTCTGCCCAGCTACAGCACTAACCCCTGGCTCTCTCTCAGCCATAGGCTGCTCTGCCCAGCTACAGCACTAACCCCTGGCTCTCTCTCAGCCATAGGCTGCTCTGCCCAGCTACAGCACTAACCCCTGGCTCTCTCTCAGCCATAGGCTGCTCTGCCCAGCTACAGCACTAACCCCTGGCTCTCTCTCAGCCATAGGCTGCTCTGCCCAGCTACAAACCTAACCCCTGGCTCTCTCTCAGCCATAGGCTGCTCTGCCCAGCTACAATACTAACCCCTGGCTCTCTCTCAGCCATAGGCTGCTCTGCCCAGCTACAAACCTAACCCCTGGCTCTCTCTCAGCCATAGGCTGCTCTGCCCAGCTACAATACGAACCCCTGGCTCTCTCTCAGCCATAGGCTGCTCTGCCCAGCTACAATACTAACCCCTGGCTCTCTCTCAGCCATAGGCTGCTCTGCCCAGCTACAAACCTAACCCCTGGCTCTCTCTCAGCCATAGGCTGCTCTGCCCAGCTACAATACGAACCCCTGGCTCTCTCTCAGCCATAGGCTGCTCTGCCCAGCTACAAACCTAACCCCTGGCTCTCTCTCAGCCATAGGCTGCTCTGCCCAGCTACAAACCTAACGCCTGGCTCTCTCTCAGCCGTAGGCTGCTCTGCCCAGCTACAATACTAACCCCTGGCTCTCTCTCAGCCATAGGCTGCTCTGCCCAGCTACAAACCTAACCCCTGCTGGCTCTCTCTCAGCCATAGGCTGCTCTGCCCAGCTACAAACCTAACCCCTGGCTCTCTCTCAGCCATAGGCTGCTCTGCCCAGCTACAAACCTAACCCCTGGCTCTCTCTCAGCCATAGGCTGCTCTGCCCTGCTACAAACCTAACCCCTGGCTCTCTCTCAGCCATAGGCTTCTCTGCCCAGCTACAATACTAACCCCTGCTGGCTCTCTCTCAGCCATAGGCTGCTCTGCCCAGCTACAAACCTAACCCCTGGCTCTCTCTCAGCCATAGGCTGCTCTGCCCAGCTGCAAACCTAACCCCTGCTGGCTCTCTCTCAGCCATAGGCTGCTCTGCCCAGCTACAAACCTAACCCCTGGCTCTCTCTCAGCCATAGGCTGCTCTGCCCAGCTACAAACCTAACCCCTGGCTCTCTCTCAGCCATAGGCTGCTCTGCCCAGCTACAAACCTAACCCCTGCTGGCTCTCTCTCAGCCATAGGCTGCTCTGCCCAGCTACAAACCTAACCCCTGGCTCTCTCTCAGCCATAGGCTGCTCTGCCCAGCTGCAAACCTAACCCCTGCTGGCTCTCTCTCAGCCATATGCTGCTCTGCCCAGCTACAAACCTAACCCCTGGCTCTCTCTCAGCCATAGGCTGCTCTGCCCAGCTACAAACCTAACCCCTGGCTCTCTCTCAGCCATAGGCTGCTCTGCCCAGCTACAAACCTAACCCCTGCTGGCTCTCTCTCAGCCATAGGCTGCTCTGCCCAGCTACAAACCTAACCCCTGGCTCTCTCTCAGCCATAGGCTGCTCTGCCCCGCTACAAACCTAACCCCTGGCTCTCTCTCAGCCATAGGCTGCTCTGCCCAGCTACAAACCTAACCCCTGCTGGCTCTATCTCAGCCATAGGCTGCTCTGCCCAGTTACAATACGAACCCCTGGCTCTCTCTCAGCCTTAGGCTGCTCTGCCCAAGTCCTAACACTGCCCCCTGTTGATGATAAAGTGCACTACATCAGACTGAGGTATAAGATGGCAAGCTCAAATCAACAGACCTGGGTTCAAAAACGATTTGAAATCATTTCAAATACTTTAGCTGTGCTTGATTGAGCTTCACTGTTGCAGTGTAACCAATAGAAAGCTCCTAAATGCACAAACCACGCCCACATTTTCCAATTATTTTTTTAATATTTCAAATGGTATATTCCCACCTTATGTCAGTCATTAGAATCTTATGTAAAACATTACTACAAGCCCCAGAAACATGTACAACCTAGAAGTACCAGCTGTCTATCTAAGTGTCCATCTAAGTGCTATTTATCCCCAATCACCACATTTTGCCTCCAGTTTTCCTCCGTCCAGATGTTGAGATTTTAAACCATCCAGCTGCTCTGGAGTGAGTACAGCAAGTTCTGTAGCGTTTCCCAAAAGGCAGTGCAAGCAGTGATGTGACGCACCGTGTTTAGGGCCAAATTTGAGAAGCTAACTGATAGACACGGACCGGGTCATGTGTCTTCACTACAAGGGGTGAATGGGTGTATGATGGGCCCTTAGTATCGTAGCCCCGCAGTCAGGCAGGACAGTTAGGATTATGTGCTGTGCGTTTGCATTTGTTAATTTGGAATTTGGTTCGCTGGGGGTTTTTCTTGGCTTAGTGTCTGTTTACGTTGGCATTAGCTGCTGTTATATAATGGGTATGTGTGCTGTGCTGACTACAGTGATCTGCCTGACTGCCAGAGGACATAATGAGATGATTCCCTGTCTTGAATTTCGGCCAGATCAAGAGACACAAGTCACATGCTTCCTCGGCTCTCTCTCTCTGCAACACCGATGACTAAAGAGTTCTTCGAAATGATTCTTTCCCGCACATTCACTCCACTACACCTAGACGTAACACCATTATACACCACACAGGGGCGGCAGCGTAGCCTAGTGGTTAGAGTGTAGGGGCGGTAGGTAGCCTAGTGGTTAGAGTGTAGGGGTGGTAGGTAGTCTAGTGGTTAGAGCGTTGGACTAGTAACCGGAAGGTTGCAAATTCAAACCCCCCGAGCTGACAAGGTACAAATCTGTCGTTCTGCCCCTGAACAGGCAGTTAACCCACTGTTCCTAGTTCCTAGGCCGTCATTGAAAATAAGAATTTGTTCTTAACTGACTTGCCTAGTAAAATAAAGGTACACTAAAAAAATCAGGAAATATTCACATTTTGGTTGCAGGCTCATTAAGACCGTAGAGAGTCACCTCCTATAAAGACACCTCCTGTAAAGACACCTCCAGAGTCACTTCCTCTAAAGACACCTCCTCCAGAGTCACCTCCCCTAAAGACCCCTCCTCCGGAGTCACCTTCCTTAAAGACTGATTTAAAAATAAATTAATCTTGGGCCTCCCGAGTGGCACAGCGGTCTAAGGAAATGCATCGCACTGCTAGAGGCGTTACTACAGCCCCGGGTTCATTCCCGGGCTGTGCTACAACCCAGCCCGGGATGACGCACAATTGGCCCAGCGTCGTCCAGTTTAGGGGAGAGTTTTGCCGGGGGTCTTTACTTGGCTCATCGCACTCTAGCGACTCCTTGTGGCGGGTCGGGTGCCTGCAGGCTGACCTCGGTTGCCAGTCGAACGGTGTTTCCTCCGACACATTGATGCGGCTGGCTGGCGGGTGTTAAGGAGCGCGGTTAGGCGGGTCACGTTTTGGAGGATGCATGACTCCACCTTCGCCTCTCCCGAGCCCTTTGGGGAGTTGGAGCAATGAGACATCAAAAAAAGGGGACAAAAATAATAATAATAATAATAATAATAATAATAATAATAATAATAATGATAAATTGTATTTAGAATTGTACATAAAGTTTCTGAGTTAAAATTCACTTCTCTCTTTGCAGCTTAGATGAGAATTCTGGTTGTGGTAATCTGTAATTTGTGGGACACACACACACACACACACACACACACACACACACACACACACACACACACACACACACACGGATGCCACAGAAAGGGGCCATGTTGTATGGCTGTGCACTCTAATTCCCTCTCTAGCAACAGAATGGTACAGTCCAGTAATCCTCTCTCTGTTGCCGTGGTAGCGGTGAGAGGGTTTTGGATGGTAGGTAATGTTAAGACTCCTGCCGACTCTCCAACCAAAGACTTTCCTGGCTGCTTTGCCCTGCCTTGCCCTGTCTCATCCTGCTCTGGATAATTGGGGGCTGGGGATATCTTGACGTTGCCACAGATCACTGGAAAGGGGTAGGTTGTATTTAGTGAGGGTGTGTTTTGGTGTGTTTAGGTCCCAGTGGCTCTGTGTGTGTGCGGTTAATCTTGGGCTATACCCCTTATGGACTGTAGGACTGTGGCTAGGCTATACATGATATTAATATAACACTATGGAATGTAGGACTGTGGCTAGGCTATACAGGATTTGAATATAACACTATGGACTGTAGGACTGTGGCTAGGCTATACAGGACATTAATATAACACTAAGGACTGTGGCTAGGCTATACAGGACATTAATATAACACTAAGGACTGTAGGACTGTGGCTAGGCTATACAGGAAATTAATATAACCCTAACACTAAGGACTGTAGGACTGTGGCTAGGCTATATAGGATATTATCGTGACACTAAGGACTGTAGGACTGTGGCTAGGCTATACAGGACATTAATATAACACTAAGGACTGTAGGACTGTGGCTAGGCTATACAGGACATTAATATAACACTAAGGACTGTAGGACTGTGGCTAGGCTATACAGGATATTAATATAACACTAAGGACTGTAGGACTGTGGCTAGGCTATACAGGACATTAATATAACACTAAGGACTGTAGGACTGTGGCTAGGCTATACAGGACATTAATATAACACTAAGGACTGTAGAACTGTGGCTAGGCTATACAGGACATTCATATAGCCCTAACACTAAGGACTGTAGTTAGTTAAGGTTTAGGGTATCCAGATGTGTTGTGTTATTATGGTCAGAGGTAACGATGACCACAGACTGCAGCATCAGTTTAGCTGCTCTGACCGTAGACTTCAGCATCAGTTTAGCTGCTCTGACCGTAGACTTCAGCATCAGTTTAGCTGCTCTGACCGTAGACTTCAGCATCAGTTTAGCTGCTCTGACCGTAGCTGCTCTGACCGTAGACTGCAGCATCAGTTTAGCTGCTCTGAGCATCAGTTTAGCTGCTCTGACCGTAGACTGCAGCATCAGTTTAGCTGCTCTGACCGTAGACTTCAGCATCAGTTTAGCTGCTCTGACTGTAGACTGCTGCAACAGCAACAGTTTAGCTGCTCTGACCGTAGACTTCAGCATCAGTTTAGCTGCTCTGACCGTAGACTGCAGCATCAGTTTAGCTGCTCTGACTGTAGACTTCAGCATCAGTTTAGCTGCTCTGACCGTAGACTGCAGCATCAGTTTAGCTGCTCTGACCGTAGACTTCAGCATCAGTTTAGCTGCTCTGACTGTAGACTGCTGCAACAGCAACAGTTTAGCTGCTCTGACCGTAGACTTCAGCATCAGTTTAGCTGCTCTGACCGTAGACTTCAGCATCAGTTTAGCTGCTCTGACTGTAGACTGCAGCATCAGTTTAGCTGCTCTGACCGTAGACTTCAGCATCAGTTTAGCTGCTCTGACCGTAGACTGCAGCATCAGTTTAGCTGCTCTGACCGTAGACTTCAGCATCAGTTTAGCTGCTCTGACCGTAGACTGCAGCATCAGTTTAGCTGCTCTGACCGTAGACTGCTGCAACAGTTTAGCTGCTCTGACCGTAGACTGCTGCATCAGTTTAGCTGCTCTGACTGTAGACTGCTGCAACAGCAACAGTTTAGCTGCTCTGACCGTAGACTGCAGCATCAGTTTAGCTGCTCTGACTGTAGACTTCAGCATCAGTTTAGCTGCTCTGACCGTAGACTTCAGCATCAGTTTAGCTGCTCTGACTGTAGACTGCAGCATCAGTTTAGCTGCTCTGACCGTAGACTTCAGCATCAGTTTAGCTGCTCTGACCGTAGACTTCAGCATCAGTTTAGCTGCTCTGACCGTAGACTTCAGCATCAGTTTAGCTGCTCTGACTGTAGACTTCAGCATCAGTTTATCTGCTCTGACTGTAGACTGCAGCATCAGTTTAGCTGCTCTGTTGTGTTGTCCATATTGTTGTTATTGCACGATGAGTCCCAACTAATTGGATTTCTCCTGCCGATCTGAAATCGTTATTGCTTTTCAATATTCATTTCACTAAATCCAACATTGTAACTCCCACCCGGTTTACGGAGGTGCCATAACACTCGCCTGCAAGCTGAAGGGGCGTGAGCAGAGATCTACTAGTCGAGTTACGGTGACACCTGTCCCCAAAACCTATTTTGTAACTGTTGACTTAGTTACCGCCAGGCCAGGACTGGGGACATAGCAGCATAATATCAGTGACTTAGTGACCACCAGGACTGGGGACATAGCAGCATATTGTCTGTGACTTAGTGACCGCCATTACTGGGGACATAGCAGCGTATTGTCTGTGACTTAGTGACCACCAGGACTGGGGACATAGCAGCATATTGTCAGTGACTTAGTGACCACCAGGACTGGGCTACACCCCTTATGGACTGTAGGACTGTGGCTAGGCTTTACAGGATATTAATATAACACTAAGGACTGTAGGACTGTGGCTAGGCTATACAGGACATTCATATAGCCCTAACACTAAGGACTGTAGTTAGTTAAGGTTTAGGGTATCCAGATGTGTTGTGTTATTATGGTCAGAGGTAACGATGACCACAGACTGCAGCATCAGTTTAGCTGCTCTGACCGTAGACTTCAGCATCAGTTTAGCTGCTCTGACCGTAGACTTCAGCATCAGTTTAGCTGCTCTGACCGTAGACTTCAGCATCAGTTTAGCTGCTCTGACCGTAGACTTCAGCATCAGTTTAGCTGCTCTGACTGTAGACTTCATCATCAGTTTAGCTGCTCTGACCGTAGACTTCAGCATCAGTTTAGCTGCTCTGACTGTAGACTGCAGCATCAGTTTAGCTGCTCTGACCGTAGACTTCAGCATCAGTTTAGCTGCTCTGACCGTAGACTTCAGCATCAGTTTAGCTGCTCTGACTGTAGACTTCATCATCAGTTTAGCTGCTCTGACCGTAGACTTCAGCATCAGTTTAGCTGCTCTGACTGTAGACTTCAGCATCAGTTTATCTGCTCTGACTGTAGACTGCAGCATCAGTTTAGCTTCTCTGTTGTGTTGTCCATATTGTTGTTATTGCACGATGAGTCCCAACTAATTGGATTTCTCCTGCCGATCTGAAATCGTTATTGCTTTTCAATATTCATTTCACTAAATCCAACATTGTAACTCCCACCCGGTTTACGGAGGTGCCATAACACTCGCCTGCAAGCTGAAGGGGCGTGAGCAGAGATCTACTAGTCGAGTTACGGTGACACCTGTCCCCAAAACCTATTTTGTAACTGTTGACTTAGTTACCGCCAGGCCAGGACTGGGGACATAGCAGCATAATATCAGTGACTTAGTGACCACCAGGACTGGGGACATAGCAGCATATTGTCTGTGACTTAGTGACCGCCATTACTGGGGACATAGCAGCGTATTGTCTGTGACTTAGTGACCACCAGGACTGGGGACATAGCAGCATATTGTCAGTGACTTAGTGACCACCAGGACTGGGGACATAGCAGCATATGGTCAGTGACTTAGTGACCACCAGGACTGGGGACATAGCAGCATATTGTCAGTGACTTAGTGACCGTCAGGACTGGGGACAGAGCAGCATATTGTCAGTGACTTAGTGACCGCCAGGTCAGGACTGGGGACAGAGCAGCATATTGTCTGTGACTTAGTGACCACCAGGACTGGAGACATGGCAGCATATTGTCAGTGACTTAGTGACCGCCAGGTCAGGACTGGGGACAGAGCAGCATATTGTCAGTGACTTAGTGACCGCCAGGTCAGGACTGGGGACAGAGCAGCATATTGTCAGTGACTTAGTGACCGCCAGGTCAGGACTGGAGACATGGCAGCATATTGTCAGTGACTTAGTGACCGCCAGGTCAGGACTGGGGACAGAGCAGCATAATGTCAGTGACTTAGTGACCGCCAGGTCAGGACTGGGGACAGAGCAGCATATTGTCAGTGACTTAGTGACCGCCAGGTCAGGACTGGGGACAGAGCAGCGTGATGATATCAGTATAGCACCGACGATGCTATGTAATTGTATTAAAACTGAACACCAAACCAGTAACCAGGCCAATCCATTAAGGTGCTTTTAAAAGAAATGACCCAGTTAGTGGTTTCAGTAGTCCACCGCAGGGATTACACCAATGTGCTTAAGGCTTCCTGTCCATGCCCCCCGGGCTCCACTGACTGAATGGGATGTGACACTGCTGCAATAAGCATGGACGTATAGGACCTAAACCCATGGTATGTGTAGGGTTCTTGAGGAAGCAAGGGCCTGGCCTTGTCTATAGGACCTAAACCCATGGTATGTGTAGGGTTCTTGAGGAAGCAAGGGCCTGGCCTTGTCTATAGGACCTAAACCCATGGTATGTGTAGGGTGCTTGAGGAAGCATGGGCCTGGCCTTGTCTATAGGCTCTACACCTATAGAATGTGTAGGGTGCTTGAGGAAGCATGAACCTGGCCTCGTGTCAATGATAGGTATATGTGCTATAGTAAGCGTGAGCCATGCTTTGGCTATAGGCCATGTGTGCTTAAGTAAGTTGTAGTTGAGGTATAAATCAGGCTTTGTGTGTCGTGTTTACGCCCTCTGTTTAGCCATGTAACGGGCCTTGTGTTGCATTGTCCAGGTCGTATGTGTGTTGGCCTAGTTCCCATCATGCTTTAGGACGCATGGACCCAGGCTAGAAGGTAGGCTATATTGTGTGTTGGCCTAGTTCTCATCATGCTTTAGAAAGCATGGACCCAGGCTAGAAGGTAGGCTATATTGTGTGTTGGCCTAGTTCCCATCATGCTTTAGGAAGCATGGACCCAGGCTAGAAGGTAGGCTATATTGTGTGTTGGCCTAGTTCCCATCATGCTTTAGGACGCATGGACCCAGGCTAGAAGGTAGGCTATATTGTGTGTTGGCCTAGTTCCCATCATGCTTTAGGACGCATGGACCCAGGCTAGAAGGTAGGCTATATTGTGTGTTGGCCTAGTTCCCATCATGCTTCAGGAAGCATGGACCCAGGCTAGAAGGTAGACTATATTGTGTGTTGGCCTAGTTCCCATCATGCTTTAGAAAGCATGGACCCAGGCTAGAAGGTAGGCTATATTGTGTGTTGGCCTAGTTCCCATCATGCTTTAGAAAGCATGGACCCAGGCTAGAAGGTAGGCTATATTGTGTGTTGGCCTAGTTCCCATCATGCTTTAGGAAGCATGGACCCAGGCTAGAAGGTAGGCTATATTGTGTGTTGGCCTAGTTCCCATCATGCTTTAGGAAGCATGGACCCAGGCTAGAAGGTAGGCTATATTGTGTGTTGGCCTAGTTCCCATCATGCTTTAGAAAGCATGGACCCAGGCTAGAAGGTAGGCTATATTGTGTGTTGGCCTAGTTCCCATCATGCTTTAGAAAGCATGGACCCAGGCTAGAAGGTAGGCTATATTGTGTGTTGGCCTAGTTCCCATCATGCTTTAGGACGCATGGACCCAGGCTAGAAGGTAGGCTATATTGTGTGTTGGCCTAGTTCCCATCATGCTTTAGAAAGCATGGACCCAGGCTAGAAGGTAGGCTATATTGTGTGTTGGCCTAGTTCCCATCATGCTTTAGGACGCATGGACCCAGGCTAGAAGGTAGGCTATATTGTGTGTTGGCCTAGTTCCCATCATGCTTTAGAAAGCATGGACCCAGGCTAGAAGGTAGGCTATATTGTGTGTTGGCCTAGTTCCCATCATGCTTTAGGACGCATGGACCCAGGCTAGAAGGTAGGCTATATTGTGTGTTGGCCTAGTTCCCATCATGCTTTAGAAAGCATGGACCCAGGCTAGAAGGTAGACTATATTGTGTGTTGGCCTAGTTCCCATCATGCTTTAGAACGCATGGACCCAGGCTAGAAGGTAGGCTATATTGTGTGTTGGCCTAGTTCCCATCATGCTTTAGGAAGCATGGACCCAGGCTAGAAGGTAGGCTATATTGTGTGTTGGCCTAGTTCCCATCATGCTTCAGGAAGCATGGACCCAGGCTAGAAGGTAGACTATATTGTGTGTTGGCCTAGTTCCCATCATGCTTCAGGAAGCATGGACCCAGGCTAGAAGGTAGGCTATATTGTGTGTTGGCCTAGTTCCCATCATGCTTCAGGAAGCATGGACCCAGGCTAGAAGGTAGGCTATATTGTGTGTTGGCCTAGTTCCCATCATGCTTCAGGAAGCATGGACCCAGGCTAGAAGGTAGGCTATATTGTGTGTTGGCCTAGTTCCCATCATGCTTTAGGACGCATGGACCCAGGCTAGAAGGTAGGCTATATTGTGTGTTGGCCTAGTTCCCATCATGCTTTAGGACGCATGGACCCAGGCTAGAAGGTAGGCTATATTGTGTGTTGGCCTAGTTCCCATCATGCTTCAGGAAGCATGGACCCAGGCTAGAAGGTAGGCTATATTGTGTGTTGGCCTAGTTCCCATCATGCTTCAGGAAGCATGGACCCAGGCTAGAAGGTAGGCTATATTGTGTAGTTAAGTTACTCAGTAGCTATGAACTAGGTATTTTGAGCAGTTAATCAACTAAGACATCATTAATATCATAAACGACTGGTTTAATCAGATCAGACTATTTATTATTCTGTGTCTGGTATGGTGTGAGGGGTCCAGATGGTTGTCAAGACCTGGTGTTGGTAGTGTAGTACAAATCCTCATGGAGTAGAGCTTGTTGGTGGTGTAGTACAAATCCTCATGGAGTAGAGCTTGTTGGTAGTGTAGTACAAATCATCATGGAGTAGAGCTTGTTGGTAGTGTAGTACAAATCATCATGGAGTAGAGCTTGTTGGTTGTATAATAGACATAATCATGGAGTAGAGCTTGTTGGTAGTATAGTACAAATCCTCATGGAGTAGAGCTTGTTGGTAGTATAGTACAAATCCTCATGGAGTAGAGCTTGTTGGTAGTGTAGTAGACATAATCATGGAGTAGAGCTTGTTGGTAGTGTAGTACAAATCCTCATGGAGTAGAGCTTGTTGGTAGTGTAGTACAAATCCTCATGGAGTAGAGCTTGTTGGTAGTATAGTACAAATCCTCATGGAGTAGAGCTTGTTGGTAGTGTAGTACAAATCCTCATGGAGTAGAGCTTGTTGGTAGTGTAGTACAAATCCTCATGGGGTAGAGCTTGTTGGTAGTGTAGTACAAATCCTCATGGAGTAGAGCTTGTTGGTAGTATAGTACAAATCCTCATGGAGTAGAGCTTGTTGGTAGTGTAGTACAAATCCTCATGGAGTAGAGCTTGTTGGTAGTGTAGTACAAATCATCATGGAGTAGAGCTTGTTGGTAGTGTAGTACAAATCCTCATGGAGTAGAGCTTGTTGGTAGTATAGTACAAATCCTCATGGAGTAGAGCTTGTTGGTAGTGTAGTACAAATCATCATGGAGTAGAGCTTGTTGGTAGTGTAGTACAAATCCTCATGGAGTAGAGCTTGTTGGTAGTGTAGTACAAATCCTCATGGAGTAGAGCTTGTTGGTAGTATAGTACAAATCCTCATGGAGTAGAGCTTGTTGGTAGTGTAGTACAAATCCTCATGGAGTAGAGCTTCTTGGTAGTGTAGTAGACATAATCATGGAGTAGAGCTTGTTGGTAGTGTAGTACAAATCCTCATGGAGTAGAGCTTGTTGGTAGTGTAGTACAAATCATCATGGAGTAGAGCTTGTTGGTAGTATAGTACAAATCCTCATGGAGTAGAGCTTGTTGGTAGTGTAGTACAAATCATCATGGAGTAGAGCTTGTTGGTAGTGTAGTACAAATCCTCATGGAGTAGAGCTTGTTGGTAGTGTAGTACAAATCATCATGGAGTAGAGCTTGTTGGTAGTGTAGTACAAATCCTCATGGAGTAGAGCTTGTTGGTAGTATAGTACAAATCCTCATGGAGTAGAGCTTGTTGGTAGTGTAGTACAAATCCTCATGGAGTAGAGCTTCTTGGTAGTGTAGTAGACATAATCATGGAGTAGAGCTTGTTGGTAGTGTAGTACAAATCCTCATGGAGTAGAGCTTGTTGGTAGTGTAGTACAAATCCTCATGGAGTAGAGCTTGTTGGTAGTATAGTACAAATCCTCATGGAGTAGAGCTTGTTGGTAGTGTAGTACAAATCCTCATGGAGTAGAGCTTGTTGGTAGTGTAGTACAAATCATCATGGAGTAGAGCTTGTTGGTAGTGTAGTACAAATCCTCATGGAGTAGAGCTTGTTGGTAGTATAGTACAAATCCTCATGGAGTAGAGCTTGTTGGTAGTGTAGTACAAATCATCATGGAGTAGAGCTTGTTGGTGGTGTAGTACAAATCCTCATGGAGTAGAGCTTGTTGGTAGTGTAGTACAAATCATCATGGAGTAGAGCTTGTTGGTAGTGTAGTACAAATCATCATGGAGTAGAGCTTGTTGGTAGTGTAGTACAAATCATCATGGAGTAGAGCTTGTTGGTAGTGTAGTACAAATCCTCATAGAGTAGAGCTTGTTGGTAGTATAGTACAAATCCTCATGGAGTAGAGCTTGTTGGTAGTGTAGTACAAATCCTCATGGAGTAGAGCTTGTTGGTAGTATAGTACAAATCCTCATGGAGTAGAGCTTGTTGGTAGTGTAGTACAAATCCTCATGGAGTAGAGCTTGTTGGTAGTATAGTACAAATCCTCATGGAGTAGAGCTTGTTGGTAATGTAGTACAAATCCTCATGGAGTAGAGCTTGTTGGTAGTGTAGTACAAATCCTCATGGAGTAGAGCTTGTTGGTAGTGTAGTACAAATCCTCATGGAGTAGAGCTTGTTGTTAGTATAGTACAAATCCTCATGGAGTAGAGCTTGTTGGTAGTATAGTACAAATCCTCATGGAGTAGAGCTTGTTGGTAATATAGTACAAATCCTCATGGAGTAGAGCTTGTTGGTAGTGTAGTACAAATCCTCATGGAGTAGAGCTTGTTGGTAGTGTAGTACAAATCCTCATGGAGTAGAGCTTGTTGGTAGTGTAGTACAAATCCTCATGGAGTAGAGCTTGTTGGTAGTGTAGTACAAATCCTCATGGAGTAGAGCTTGTTGGTGGTGTAGTACAAATCCTCATGGAGTAGAGCTTGTTGGTAGTGTAGTACAAATCCTCATGGAGTAGAGCTTGTTGGTAGTGTAGTACAAATCCTCATGGAGTAGAGCTTGTTGGTAGTATAATAGACATAATCATGGAGTAGAGCTTGTTGGTAGTGTAGTACAAATCATCATGGAGTAGAGCTTGTTGGTAGTATAGTAGACATAATCATGGAGTAGAGCTTGTTGGTAGTATAGTACAAATCATCATGGAGTAGAGCTTGTTGGTAGTATAGTACAAATCCTCATGGAGTAGAGCTTGTTGGTAGTGTAGTACAAATCCTCATGGAGTAGAGCTTGTTGGTAGTGTAGTAGACATAATCATGGAGTAGAGCTTGTTGTTAGTGTAGTACAAATCCTCATGGAGTAGAGCTTGTTGGTAGTGCAGTACAAATCATCATGGAGTAGAGCTTGTTGGTAGTATAATAGACATAATCATGGAGTAGAGCTTGTTGGTAGTATAGTAGAAATCATCATAGAGTAAAGCTTGTTAGTAGTATAGTAGACATAATCATGGAGTAGAGCTTGTTGGTAGTATAGTAGAAATCATCATAGAGTAAAGCTTGTTAGTAGTATAGTAGACATAATCATGGAGTAGAGCTTGTTGGTAGTAAAGTAGACATAATCATAGAGTAGAGCTTGTTATTAGTATAGTAGACATAATCATGGAGTAGAGCTTGTTGGTAGTATAGTAAACATCATGGAGTAGAGCTTGTTGGTAGTAAAGTAGACATAATCATTTAGTAGAGCTTGTTGATAGTGTAGTAAACATCATCATGGAGTAGAGCTTGTTGGTAGTATAGTAAACATCATGGAGTAGAGCTTGTTATTAGTATAGTAGACATCATCATGTAGTAGAGCTTGTTGGTAGTGTAGTAAACATCATCATGGAGTAGAGCAGGGGTAGACAACTGGGATATAGCCGCGGACCAATTTTTGTCTGAGCGGATGGTCGGGGGGGTCCTGAAACAAAATTATAATAATTTGTACACTGCAAATTGACCACAACTAAGCTCAAAAATAGATTGTATTTGAAAATAACAATTTCATACCTTGATTACATGGTCATTATGTGAAGACTTCCTGCTTAGTTACCACCAAACAATGATAAAATACAACTGAAACGTACTGGCGGAGTTTAATTGAGTGGTAGAACTGCCGAGCTTCTCTCTGACCCACAGGTCCGCACAATTCTGTCCTTTTAATAAACTACCTCATTTGTTTTCCCCTCGCTTTCCCTCACTGTCTAAATAAAGAACAAAATCGGGATAAAAACAAGCGTATTAAACTATGTATCGCAGCAGTACTTTCCCTTCCTGCCACTGTAGCAAAGCCGCTGTAGTTACCTTAGTTACAAAGAAACAGTCATTAATATACAGAGTATGTCGCCACGATCGTCGTCAGGGTGGAAATGACCGGACCAAGGTGCAAGCATGGTGAGCGTACATGTCTTTTATTATATATAAATGTCGCTCGCAAAACAAAACAAAAAAAAAAGAATAAGGAAACGACCGTGATGCTGACTTCGGCTATACAGGCCACTATAACAAAGACAACTACCCACAACTAAGGTGGCAAAACAGGCTGCCTAAGTATGATTCCCAATCAGAGACAACGATAGACAGCTGCCTCTGATCGGGAACCACACTCGGCCAAACACACAGATATACACAACATAGAATGCCCACCCCACATCACACCCTGACCTCACCAAATAGAGAAATAAAACGTCTCTCTAAGGTCAGGGCGTGACAGTATACAGAACATTAAAAACACCGTGACAGACTGACCAGGTGAATCCAGGTGAAAGCTATGATCCCTTATTGATGTCACTTGTTAAATCCACTTCAATCAGTGTAGATGAAGGGGGAGGAGATGGGTTAAAGAAGGATTTTTAAGCCTTGAGACAATTGAGACATGAATTGGGTATGTGTGTCATTCAGAGGGTGAATGGGGCAAGACAAAAAATGTAAATGCCTTTGAACGGGGGTGTGGTAGTAGGTGCCAGGCTCAACAGTTTCCCTTGTATATCAAGAACGGTTCACCACCCAAACAACAGCCAGCCAACTTGACACAACTGTGGGAAGCATTGGAGTCAACATGGGTCAGCATCCCTGTGGAATGCATTCGACACCTTGGTAGAGTCCATGCCCCAACGATTTGAGGCTGTTCTGAAGGCAAAGGGAGGGGGCACAACTCAATATTAGTAAGGTGTTCCTCATGTTTGTTATACTCAGTGTATGGTTCTGTATGGTTTGAGCAAGCACAGTATACGTTCAGTATAGGTTCAACATGGTTCAGTATAGGTTCAGTATGGTTCAACATGGTTCAGTATGGTTCAACATGGTTCAGTATAGGTTCAGTATGGTTCAACATGGTTCAGTGTAGGTTCAGTTTGGTATGGTTCGGTACGGTACGGTTCGGTATGGTTCAGCATGGCTCGGTATGGTTCAGTATGGTTCGGTATGGTTCGGTATGGTATGGTTTGGTATGGCTCAGTATGGTTCGGTATGGTTCAGTATGGTTTGGTATGGTTTAGTATAGTATGGTTCGGTACGGTTCGGTATGGTTCAGCATGGCTCGGTATGGTTCAGTATGGTATAGTATAGTATGGCTCGGTATGGTTCAGTATGGTATAGTATAGTATGGCTCGGTATGGTTCAGTATGGTATAGTATAGTATGGCTCGGTATGGTTCGGTATGGTTCAGCATGGTATGGTTTGGTATGGTTCGGTACGGTTCGGTATGGCTCGGTATGGTTCAGCATGGTTTGGTATGGTTTGGTATGGTATAGTATAGTATGGCTCGGTATGGTTCGGTATGGTTCAGTATGGTATAGTATAGTATGGTTCGGTATGGTTCAGTATGGCTCAGTATGGTTCGGTATAGTATAGTATGGTTCGGTATGGTTCGGTATGGTTCAGTATGGTCCGGTATGGTTCGGTATGGTTCAGTATGGTCCGGTATGGTTCATTATGGTTCGGTATGGCTTGGTATGGTTCAGTATGGCTCGGTATGGTTCAGTATGGTCCGGTATGGTTCGGTATAGTATAGTATGGTTTAGTATAGTATGGTTTAGTATAGTATGGTTCAGCATGGTCCAGTATGGTCCAGTATGGCTCGGTATGGTTCAGCATGGTCCAGTATGGTCCAGTATGGTCCGGTATGGTTCGGTATGGCTTGGTATGGTTCAGTATGGCTCGGTATGGTTTGGTATGGTTCGGTATGGTTCGGTATAGTATAGTATGGTTCGGTATGGTTCAGTATGGTTCAGTATGGTCCAGTATGGCTCTGTATGGTTCGGCATGGTTTAGTATGGTTCGGGTCAACACGATAGTGTGAAAAGGCCAGAGTGTGTGAGAGTTCCAGAGAGGTCCCGTCTGCATGTCTTCCTCTTTGCACCACATCTGTATATTCCAATAAAAACCATTTGCTTTTGTCTAAAAAAAACTAAATGTCCATGAAGGAGAGGTGTAAAGGATGTGATGATGAGTACACGTTGCTGTGACCTGGCTGTGACAGTGATAGGTCATTAGAGCAGGTGACACAGGGCCACGCTCAGATCACCTGGCTGGGCTCTCAGTGATAGGTCATTAGAGCAGGTGACACAGGGCCACGCTCAGATCACCTGGTTGGGCTCTCAGTGATAGGTCATAAGAGCAGGTGACACAGGGCCACCCTCAGATCACCTGACTGGGCTCTCAGTGATAGGTCATTAGAGCAGGTGACACAGGGCCACCCTCAGATCACCTGACTGGGCTCTCAGTGGTAGGTCATTGTCAGCATGGGGCGCTGCTGAAAACACAAAAACAGTACAGGATTACACACAGCAAGACATTTGGCTGCCTAAATAGAGCCGTGCAACATTGACTGTTCACATTACAAAATACTATGTATCACTATGTACTTTTCAACTACAAAATAGTCCACATATTTGACTGTTCTGTTACAAAATGTGACTAATTTGATGAATAAATTAGGCTCATTGGGTCTATTTTTGCTTTTTATATGAGATTCACTCTACACATGAGGCATTATGAAACATCGTCTTTCTGTCTTCCCCTCAGATACTATCTGACCTGTTTTTTATTTATTTAACCTTTTACTTAACCAGGAAGGGCTCATTGAGATTAACATCTCTCTTTCAAGAGCGTCCTGGCCAAGATAGACAGCACTTAGTCATTACAAAAAATGACAGACAGACAACATGAAAAACTACAAGTAATCTAGTAAAAACCATTGAATTCACAAGAGTATAAAACAGCAAATTAAAAACATTGACAGGTCAGGGAATCAGCCTCAAAATCCTTCATCGGTGATTTAAAAACACCAATCGGGACAAGTTCTTCCAGTTTATATTATTTTGTAAGGTGTTCCAAGACGATGGCGCAGAGTACATAAAAGCCCTTTTACCAAATTCAGTTTGGACATTTGGAACAGTTAGCAGGATAAAGTCCAGTGAACGAAGAGACGACCCACCACATTTCTGAACAATACAAATGCACAAATAAAAAGGTAGTAAACCCAAAATGGCTTTGTAAATAAAAGTATACCAGTGACTGAGCCTACGAGTGACTAGAGAAGGCCAGCCAACCCTGGTATACAAAGTGCAGTGGTGCGTAAGGGTTTTGCAGTTTAAAATACATCTCAAAGTGCCATGGTAAAGAGTGTCAATTGATCTCAAACACTGAGCGGAAGCATTCATATATAAAATATCCCCATAGTCTAGTAAAGGCATAAATGTAGCTGATACTAGCCTCCTTCTGGCTTCAAAAGAATAAAATAAAATCCCAATTTCAGCTTCAATTTTTTTGTAAGTTGTTGAATATGCAATTTAAAATAGAGGCCGTCATCAATTAAAATTCTAAGATATTTATATGTTACAACCTCAATCTCTATTTCTTGTATTAGAAAACACCATTAGTTTAGGTTTGTCAGTATTGAGGATAAGCTTCAATTGACAGAAGGTATGTTGAACAGTATAAAAAGCCGTTTGCATGTTCTGGAAAGCTTTTGTAAGAGACGAGGCACAACAGTAAATAACAGTATAAAGTTGTGCATTTTGGACATTTTTGTCTAAATAATTTATATAAATAGTGAATAAGAGAGGACCAAGTACAGAGACTTGGGGCACACCATTCAAGACAGACAATTTAACAGACATAAGCCCATCAAATTGAGTGCACTGAGTTCTATCAGACAGATAGTTAGAAAACCATGCAACTACATGCTCTGAAAGACCTACACTCGACAATCTCTGCCTTAGTATAGCATGATCAACTGTATCAAAAGCCTTAGAGAGATCAATAAAAAGTGAGACACAGTGCTGTTTTTTGTCAATGGCTTCAGTGATATCATTTAAAACCTTCATGGCTGCTGTAATTGTGGTATGCTTCTTCCTGAAGCCCGATTGGTACATTGATAAAATAGAGTCAGTAAATAAAAACCTGTATGACACACTGCCTGATAACTCTGATAATCTGTGGCTCTGATCTCTGAACCTCAGCATTGTGGGCAAACACTCAAAATCCCTCATTTATACATGCCTATCTGAACTCAGGGGACCGGCCTGCTATCACTGCCGCACTGACCTGCAACAATGGACTGGGCTTAGGTGAACTGACAGACAGTTTTCTAACATTCTATTCTAGTAAGTGTTCTTTACCAGTCCTGATGTTCCTTGAAAGGATTTCAACTCATAGTAACCCTAATAATGAGGGATATGATCCCAAATATAGTTATGTTACCTGCCTGATGTATTGTGTGGTCTCATAGCAAATGGCTAGCAGCACTGAGCATTCTCTTCAAGGAGATCTAAGCAGTCACTTCAGGGAGGTTTTCTTCTTCACATTGCACCGGCTGGTCTTTAGTTTGATCCTGTTCAGGCACGTGCACAGATAGGAGTCCTACCTGTACCTGAGCACCTTCCCCCTTTTGCCCTGCCACTCACCAAGTGCCCTTGAAAAAAAAAATATTGAGCTAAGCAACTAGCAGATTTACATAAATTATCCACATCAATGATCAGCTGATAGCATACCCTCTTTTTCCCCATGTCAATCATTTCTTTAGGAGGCACTGTAACTAGCTTGCTTACAATTTGTGATGAATGAGGACGTTGTTGCAGAAATAAATAGTAAATAACAAAGAGGAGGGGGGGGGGGTTTCAGATCACCTGCCCCTGATCTTGTAACTAAGACGTGGCCTCGGCTGCACTAGCCCAGCTACAGCAGTAGATAAGTAGATACAATTAGACACCTGATTCCTGACTCTTAACCCGCTGAAGCCGGGGTGACAAGGATATGACACTAATGTCCTCCAGCTCCAGATCCACTCCCCCCATGTCCTCCAGCTCCAGATCCACTCCCCCCATGTCCTCCAGCTCCAGATCCACTCCCCCCATGTCCTCCAGCTCGAAATCCACTCCCCCCATGTCCTCCAGCTCCAGATCCACTCCCCCCATGTCCTCCAGCTCCAGATCCACTCCCCCCACACTAAGTCCCCAACCATAGCCCTATCATGACTTTAACATTAATCTGAAGACTGTTATTTATCGACTTAAGTAACTATGTTGAATTGTTACCCGATTTTAAATGAATCATGTAACAATTAACTCAGTAAGATTTGGGGCACCACAAGAGCAGTTATTTAAAGAGTCACCATCTCCTGAATTAAACTCTAAAAGGTCTTTACCTATCACATCTATAAACAGTCAACTTATTAATCATAACCTCGTATCATATTATCATTCTGAACAGTCGTAACCACCTTTTGCATCTGCAAAAACCCCAGCCTTATTTATGATTCGGTACTACCCAAATTGGTTTAAATATTTATTTACAAGCTAATTAAATGGGAACACGGGATAAACACACACACACTCCGCACCGGTTATTAACGTCCCTCTCGGAATGACTACAACATGGCTGTTTGTTAAAGAAGAGATGGAAAGGGACAGAGACCCTTAGCATTGGTACATTCAGAAACTACTCTCACCTTCAGTAACCATATACTTTGCACACGAACCGCTGCCTGTTTTGAGAAAGAAATCATCAACGTGAAATGCCTGGGTCCGCCGGCGACAGCCTTGAAAAGGGGGTTGGGCCTTTTCGGGGAAAGTTTGTATGGATTTGATTGGTTCCAACAACTCTTCTACTGTTGTCCTTCTTCGTAGTTGTCCGGTATCCGGTGATATCATGTAGTCCTGAACAGAACTACAGAGTTGATTTTCCTTCCATTTGCTCTTGAAGATGCTTTTTTGAAGATAGACTAAATCAAATCAAATTTTATTTGTCACATACACATGGTTAGCAGATGTTAATGCAAGTGTAGCGAAATGTTTGTGTTTCTAGTTTCCACAATGCAGTAATAACCAACGAGTAATTTAACCTAACCTAACAATTCCAAAACTACTACTTTATACACACAAGTGTAAAGAGATAAAGAATATGTACATAAAGATATATGAATGAGTGATGGTACGGAACAGCATAGGCAAGATGCAGTAGATGGTACCGAGTACAGTATATACATATGAGATGAGTAATGTAGGGTATGTAAACATTATATTAAGTAGCATTGTTTAAAGTGGCTAGTGATATATTTTGACATCAATTTCCATTATTAAAGTGGCTGGAGTTGAGTCAGTGTGTTGGCAGCAGCCACTCAATGTTAGTGGTGGCTGTTTAATTAACAGTCTGATGGCCTTGAGATAAGCTGTTTTTCAGTCTCTCGGTCCCTGCTTTGATGCACCTGTACTGACCTCGCCTTGTGGATGATAGCGGGGTGAACAGGCAGTGGCTCGGGTGGTTGATGTCCTTGATGATCTTTATGGCCTTCTTGTGACATCGGGTGGTGTAGGTGTCCTGGAGGGCAGGTAGTTTGCCCCTGGTGATGCGTTGTGAAGACCTCACTACCCTCTGGAGAGCCTTACGGTTGTGGGCGGAGCAGTTTCCGTACCGGGCGGTGATACAGCCCGACAGGATGCTCTCGATTGTGCATCTGTAGAAGTTTATTAGTGCTTTTGGTGACAAGCCAAATTTCTTCAGCCTCCTGAGGTTGAAGAGGCGCTGCTGCGCTTTCTTCACGACGCTGCTGCGCCTTCTTCACGACGCTGTCTGTGTGGGTGGACCAATTCAGTTTGTCCGTGATGTGTACGCCGAGGAACTTAAAACGTACTACCCTCTCCACTACTGTCCGGTCAATGTGGACAGCGGGGTGCTCCCTCTGCTGTTTCCTGAAGTCCACAATCATCTCCTTTGTTTTGTTGACGTTGAGTGTGAGGTTATTTTCCTGACACCACACTCCGTGGGCCCTCACCTCCTCCCTGTAGGCCGTCTCGTTGTTGTTGGTAATCAAGCCTACCACTGTAGTGTCGTCCACAAACTTGATGATTGAGTTGGAGGCGTGCATGACCACGCAGTCGTGGGTGAACAGGGAGTACAGGAGAGGGCTCAGAACGCACCCTTGTGTGGCCCCAGT
This sequence comes from Oncorhynchus clarkii lewisi, assembly GCF_045791955.1. Classification (NCBI taxonomy): domain Eukaryota; kingdom Metazoa; phylum Chordata; class Actinopteri; order Salmoniformes; family Salmonidae; genus Oncorhynchus; species Oncorhynchus clarkii. Next base: position 6,623,170 of record NC_092156.1, on the reverse strand, counting down.
GTTTAGGATCAGCGGGGTGGAGATGTTGTTACCTACCCTCACCACCTGGGGGCGGCCCGTCAGGAAGTCCAGTACCCAGTTGCACAGGGTGGGGTCGAGACCCAGGGTCTCGAGCTTGATGATGAGTTTGGAGGGTACTATGGTGTTAAATGCTGAGCTGAGCTGTCGATGAACAGCATTCTCACATAGGTATTCCTCTTGTCCAGATGGGTTAGGGCAGTGTGAGGTGTGGTTGTGATTGCGTCGACTGTGGACCTATTTGGGCGGTAAGCAAATTGGAGTGGGTCTAGGGTGTCAGGTAGGGTGGAGGATATATGGTCCTTGACTAGTCTCTCAAAGCACTTCATGATGACAGAAGTGAGTGCTACGGGGTGGTAGTCGTTTAGCTCAGTTACCTTAGCTTTCTTGGGAACGGGCAATGGTGGCCCTCTTGAAGCATGTGGGAACAGCAGACTGGGATAAGGATTGATTGAATATGTCCGTAAACACACCAGCCAGCTGGTCTGCGCATGCTCTGAGGACGCTGCTGGGGGTGCCATCTGGACCTAAATGTTTTACTCACGTTGGCTGCAGTGAAGGAGAGTCCTCAGGTTTTGGTTGCGGGCCGTGTTAGTGGCACTGTATTGTCCTCAAAGCGGGCAAAAAAGTTATTTAGTCTGTCTTCGGGAGCAAGCCATCCTGGTCTGCGACCGGGCTGGTTTTCTTTTTTTGTTGTCTGTGATTGACTGTAGACCCTGTCACATACCTCTTGTGTCTGAGCCGTTGAATTGCGACTCTACTTTGTCTCTATACTGACGCTTAGCTTGTTTGATTGCCTTGCAGAGGGAATAGCTACACTGTTTGTATTCGGTCATGTTTCCGGTCACCTTGCCCTGGTTAAAAGCAGTGGTTCGCGCTTTGTTTCACGGGAATGCTGCCATCAATCCACGGTTTCTGGTTTGGGAATGTTTTAATTGTTGGGCGCCAACCCAGACAGGATGACCACATCAGTGACTCAACCCACTCAGGTGACGCACCCCCTCCAGGGACGGCATGAGAGAGCCCCAGTAAAGCCAGTGACTCAGCCCCTGTAATAGGGTTAGAGGCAGAGAATCCCAGTGGAAAGAGGGGAACCGGCCAGGCAGAGACAGCAAGAGCGGTTCGTTGCTCCAGAGCCTTTCCGTTCACCCTCCCACTCCTGGGCCAGACTACACTCAATCATATGACCCACTGAAGAGATGAGTCTTCAGTAGAGACTTAAAGGTTGAGACCGAGTTTGCGTCTCTGACATGGGTAGGCAGACCGTTCCATAAAAATGGAGCTCTATAGGAGAAAGCCCTGCCTCCAGCTGTTTGCTTAAAAATTCTAGGGACAATTAGGAGGCCTGCGTCTTGTGACCGTAGCGTACGTGTAGGTATGTACGGCAGGACCAAATCAGAGAGATAGATAGGAGCAAGCCCATGTAATGCTTTGTAGGTTAGCAGTAAAACCTTGAAATCAGCCCTTGCTTTGACAGGAAGCCAGTGTAGAGAGGCTAGCACTGGAGTAATATGATCACATTTTTTGGTTCTAGTCAGGATTCTAGCAGCCGTATTTAGCACTAACTGAAGTTTATTTAGTGCTTTATCCGGGTAGCCGGAAAGTAGAGCATTGCAGTAGTCTAACCTGGAAGTGACAAAAGCATGGATTAATTTTTCTGCATCATTTTTGGACAGAAAGTTTCTGATTTTTGCAATGTTACGTAGATGGAAAAAAGCTGTCCTTGAAATGGTCTTGATATGTTCTTCAAAAGAGAGATCAGGGTCCAGAGTAACGCCGAGGTCCTTCACAGTTTTATTTGAGACGACTGTACAACCATTAAGATTAATTGTCAGATTCAACAGAAGATCTCTTTGTTTCTTGGGACCTAGAACAAGCATCTCTGTTTTGTCCGAGTTTAAAAGTAGAAAGTTTGCAGCCATCCACTTCCTTATGTCTGAAACACATTCTTCTAGCAAGGGCAATTTTGGGGCTTCACCATGTTTAATTGAAATGTACAGCTGTGTGTCATCCGCATAGCAGTGAAAGTTAACATTATGTTTTCGAATAACATCCCCAAGAGGTAAAATATATAGTGAAAACAATAGTGGTCCTAAAACGGAACCTTGAGGAACACCGAAATTTACAGTTGATTTGTCAGAGGACAAACCATTCACAGAGACAAACTGATATCTTTCCGACAGATAAGATCTAAACCAGGCCAGAACTTGTCCGTGTAGACCAATTTGGGTTTCCAATCTCTCCAAAAGAATGTGGTGATCAATGGTATCAAAAGCAGCACTAAGGTCTAGGAGCACGAGGACAGATGCAGAGCCTCGGTCCGATGCCATTAAAATGTCATTTACCACCTTCACAAGTGCCGTCTCAGTGCTATGATGGGGTCTAAAACCAGACTGAAGCATTTCGTATACATTGTTTGTCTTCAGGAAGGCAGTGAGTTGCTGCGCAACAGCCTTTTCTAAAATTTTTGAGAGGAATGGAAGATTCGATATAGGCCGATAGTTTTTTATATTTTCTGGGTCATGGTTGGGCTTTTTCAAGAGAGGCTTTATTACTGCCACTTTTAGTGAGTTTGGTACACATCCGGTGGATAGAGAGCCGTTTATTATGTTCAACATAGGAGGGCCAAGCACAGGAAGCAGCTCTTTCAGTAGTTTAGTTGGAATAGGGTCCAGTATGCAGCTTGAAGGTTTAGAGGCCATGATTATTTTCATCATTGTGTCAAGAGATATAGTACTAAAACACTTGAGCGTCTCTCTTGATCCTAGGTCCTGGCAGAGTTGTGCAGACTCAGGACAACTGAGCTTTGAAGGAATACGCAGATTTAAGGAGGAGTCCGTAATTTGCTTTCTAATAATCATCATCTTTTCCTCAAAGAAGTTCATGAATTTATCACTGCTAAAGTGAAAGTCATCCTCTCTTGGGGAATGCTGCTTTTTAGTTAGCTTTGCGACAGTATCAAAAAGGAATTTTGGATTGTTCCTATTTTCCTCAATTAAGTTAGAAAAATAGGATGATCGAGCAGCAGTAAGGGCTCTTCGGTACTGCACAGTACTGTCTTTCCAAGCTAGTCGGAAGACTTCCAGTTTGGTGTGGCGCCATTTCCGTTCCAATTTTCTGGAAGCTTGCTTCAGAGCATATGCCCCCGCCCCTCTTCTTACCAGAAAGATGTTAGTTTCTGTCGGCGCGATGCGTGAAGAAACCAGCTGGCTGCACCGATTCCGTTAGCGTCTCTCGAGTGAGCCATGTTTCCGTGTAGCAAAGAACGTTACAGTCTCTGATGTCTCTCTGGAATGCTACCCTCTTCTGATTTCATCAACCTTGTTGTCAAGAGACTGGACATTGGCGAGTAGTATGCTAGGGAGTGGTGCGCGATGTGCCCGTCTCCGGAGCCTGACCAGAAGACCGCTTTGTTTTCCTCTTTTACGACGTCGTTGTTTTGGGTCGCAGGCTGGGATCCTTTCCGTTGTCCTGGGTGGAAGGCAGAACACAGGATACGCTTCGCGAAAGTCATATTCCTGGTCGTACTGATGGTGAGTTGGCGTTGCTCTTATATTCAGTAGTTCTTCCCGACTGTATGTAATAAAACCTTAGATTACCTGGGGTACCAATGTAAGGAATAACACGGGGGAAAAACAAATACTGCATAGTTTCCTAGGAATGCGAAGCGAGGCGGCCATCTCTGTCGGCGCACTTGGTCATCTAGCCAGCCATATCGGTGGTTCCCCAGAGGGGGCGATGAGAGTAGCGTAATACGATGGTTTGAGCAGAGTAACAGGATGGTCCTACTTAAATTCACTTTCGAATACACTTTACTTAGAAAAGCTAATCAGCCGTACAAGTGAGTGCATGTTTTTCTGGTCGAATTTTTATTTTTTTTACACATCATTATACAGTTTGCTCAAAATGGGCATTTCCGGCATGCTGGTATGCTCCCTAACCTCCCTCCGGGCAATAACTACTATAAGTTCTCTTATAGCTTCTCAAGTCACCTCCCTCTCTTAACAAAAACACTTTCCTAATTTTTCATATTACATGTACAACGCAGAGTCTGGAAACTTCATCTATGGAGTGGGGTATACTTTCCAAGTTACAGTATTTCCTTTATAATATTTTTAATGACATCACAAAATAACGAACAAAATGACATTAGTGTTCTATAGATTCCCCATGTTCTGTGTTATAAATATTGTTCCAGTATTTGTTTTTGAATGTGTTAGAGCTTCAGCGGGATAAAGTCTGTTGAAACAAAGCACATTTCTTTGGTGAATCTTGAGAGCGTAGGGCTGAATCTTCTCCTTTGATTTTACAACAGGATGTGTGTTGTTAACCCCCACTAGTTCTTTCATTCCAAATTTAGGGTGAGAGGGGGTCTGATTGAAGTTATTAATTGCAAACCTGATCTGACCGATTTGGATTCTCGTGGACAGTCATGACAGCCCTCTGCTGGACTTCAGAGTAGGAATGTTGATAATGATTCAGTTTTGCCTTGTCATAATGGAAGAGGGGATACCTGATACTAGATCAGCACTCTGAGATGTTTAGTAAATACGGGTTCACAAGGACTCTCTCAATCCTAACTCTAAGAATGTTCTTGAGCAGTGTATTATAATCTTAAAGGAATATTCATTCAAAGAGAGGAGGGACTCTCCTTTCTAAAGAATCATTAAGACTTACATCCAGTTTGAGGGGGTAGGTATCTCTCCTCTCTCTCCTCTCTCTCTCTCTCCCTCTGCTGTATGTGAGTCACGTTTCTGGCTGGAGGGATTCTCTGTGGATTAGATGACTGTGTACAGAAGTCAGGCCACAAGGAAGGAAGGCTAGAGGAGAGCTGGATTATAATCCCAGTCGGTCTATCTGTCAATTGGTTGGGGCTGGGAGTAAGGTTTATATTACAGTAGACATCAGTCAGGTTGATATTATAGTAAACGTCAGTCAGGTTGATATTACAGTAGACAAGTTGATATTACAGTAGATATCAGTCAGGTTGATATTACAGTAGACAAGTTGATATTACAGTAGACATCAGTTTGAGTTGAGTTTATTTTTATTTTTACAGGGACAGTGCACATTAATCAACGTTTCAGTAAAAGTGCCGGTTTTAGCCAGCCGGCTAATTTTCAACCGCAGTCCCTGGGCAGGTTATTAAAAACAATTACAATATAGACAATAGCAGCATAGAACAAGCAAGACATAGCAACATAGGACAAGCAAGACATAGCATACAGACAGAGCAACATAGGACAAGCAAGACGTAGCATACAGACAGAGCAACATAGGACAAGCAAGACGTAGCATACAGACAGAGCAACATAAAACAAAAAGCAGCAAGACAAAATTCATAAAAGTAACAAAGTGTTTCCACACCTCACAAGCTACAGACAACATGGAAAGCGGCAACACACAGCTAGGGACCATGTTCACAAATCTGATTTACCTTTAGCCATGTCTTCAAGCATTTTGTGAAAGTGTGATATGTGGTGCAGTTATGTGTGTCTGATGGCAGTGTATTCCAGACATGGGAAGCTCTCACAGAGAATGCAGATTTACTAAAGGTGCTTTTCCTTAGGGGAACTATACAGTCACCTCTCATGGCAGACCTTGTGGATCTGCTGCCATATGTCTGGGTTTTCTGTTTAACAAAAATGTTGAGTGGAGGGGGAGCCAGGCCATTAAGGATCTTGAATACAAGACATGCGTCGGTGTATTGCACAAGATTTTCCCAACTCAAGAGCTCATGCTTTCTAAGGATGTGACAATGATGATGGCTATTGGGCTTCCTATCAAGCACTTTGAGAGCCTGTTTGTAGACAGACTGAATAGGTTTTAATGTTGTACAGCAAGCTTGGGTCCAACTAGTCAAGCAGGATGTTAAGTGGGGGAGTATCATAGATTTGAAGTACAGTTTTGCTACCTCTGTAGTCAAACAATTTCGTATAAATCGGAAATTAGCTAGGTTGAATTTGGTTATTTGAATTACCTTTTTCACATGCTTTTTAAAAGAGAGGTTGGAATCAAGTATGATGCCAAGGTACTTAAAATCGGATACCACCTGGAGCTTCTCCCCTGACACATAGACATCTGGCTCAGTAACATCTGTTGCCCTCTTTGTGAAGAACATGCAAACAGTTTTTTTCACATTGAGATGCAAACATGAGTCACTGAGCCACTTTGTAACCTGGACCATTACAGTAGTGAGTTCTTGTGCAGCTTGTTGTTTGCTCTTTGCATGCACATATATCACTGTATCATCTGCATACATTTGAACTTCAGACCCAGTACAGACAGAAGGCAGATCATTAATGTACAGGCTGAACAGGAGGGGCCCCAGTATTGACCCTTGGGGCACGCCCACATCATAGCTACGAGTGGGCGACAGCTCATTGCTCACTCTGACACACTGAGTTCTGCCTTCAAGGTATGATTTCATCCATCTCAAGGCATCAGGGGAAAAGTTGAACTTGGACAATTTTGTGATGAGAATCTCATGGTTAACAGTATCAAAAGCCTTCCTTATGTCCAGAAACACAGCCCCAACAGCACCCCCTTTGTCCATCTTGGACTTCACATTTTCCAGAAAAAAGCAGTTGGCCGTTTCTGTGGAGTGTTTCGCTCTGAAGTCAAACTGCATGGAGTGTAATGTGAAGGGGCTGTTGTTGAGGTGGGCAATCAGTTGTTCTGCTACACACTTTTCAACAACCTTTGACATATATTAGTATTAGTATACTAATGGGCCTGTAGTTACTCACGTCAGCAGGGTCGCCTGATTTAAAGATGGCCGACTTCCATACCCTTGGAAACACACCGAGACCAATAGATGTGTTGGTGACCTTAGTAATGGGGCCAATGAGTGACTCTTTGTAGTTTTTAAGAAAGGTAGAGTCCATCCCAAACACATCTTTGGCTTTAGAGTTCTTTAGTGAGCTAATCACCTTGTTCACCTTTGACTCAGAAACCTCCCTTATGATGAAGACAGGTTGAGTGTCATTCACTAGCACTGAGCCCAAGAAACAAGTGGAGGGGTTCTGTGTCAGTACCCTGACAGAGTCAATAAAGTCAGGTTGATATTATAGTAGACAGGTTGATATTACAGTAGACAGGTTGATATTATAGTAGACAGGTTGATATTACAGTAGACGTCAGTCAGGTTGATATTACAGTAGACATCAGTCAGGTTGATATTACAGTAGACATCAGTCAGGTTGATATTACAGTAGACAAGTTGATATTACAGTAGACATCAGTCAGGTTGATATTACAGTAGACAAGTTGATATTACAGTAGACATCAGTCAGGTTGATTTTACAGTAGACATCAGTCAGGTTGATATTACAGTAGACAGGTTGATATTACAGTAGACAGGTTGATATTACAGTAGACATCAGTCAGGTTGATATTACAGTAGACAAGTTGATATTACAGTAGACATCAGTCAGGTTGATATTACAGTAGACAGGTTGATATTACAGTAGATGTCAGTCAGGTTGATATTACAGTATACGTCAGTCAGGTTGATATTACAATAGACAAGTTGATATTACAGTAGACATCAGTCAGGTTGATATTACAGTAGACAGGTTGATATTACAGTATACGTCAGTCAGGTTGATATTACAGTAGACATCAGTCAGGTTGATATTACAGGACACTATGTTCTCTTAGTCACTTTGTTTGACGCCAGCTCTGTTAGGTGGTGAAAGATGCTCAGATCCAATTAGCGGAAGCTCTTTTTCAATCTATCCATTAGGTAAAGGAAAATAGTTTAGTCACGGAACCTAGATTTAAATGAAGGGCTTCGCACCTCTGTCTGACAGTCTAGGTTGTATTCGGCCTAGTGTTGCTGCTTTAGCCCTACCGAGCCCTACTCCTGAGTGTTGTCTTATGTAATACTCCAGGTGTCAAGGTCTGCCCATGCCTTACCCCATTCTATAGCTTCTTTAATCTATAGGCCTATCAGGTCAGCGTTAGTTATTAAGGCCTGGTTGTGAACCTCCGTGGTTTGTGCCTCTGACAGGTTGCAGCAGAGACCCAATTCTTGGCGTTAAATGAGACTCCAGCCAGGTGTGAGGAGACTCCCAGAGAGGAGGAGGGGCCACGAGTGATCCCAACTCCGCCGGGGCCCGCCCCCACCCCGAGCCACTCCCACCAGAAGGAGCACGCAGAAGATCAAAGACTACAGTTGCTGGTAAGAACAGGCACATTAATATCACACACACACACACACATTATATCCGCACTCACCTCACACAGTATACAACCCTGTCACGGCTAGCTATACTGACACACACACCTCTTGTTGGAGACTTGGCTGAAATGGCATTGCTAATTGGACTAGTGCAGTCTTGTAAGTCTACTGCTGAATATCGAGTGCTGGCTAAACCAGTTATGATATAATGGTTGCTTGTGGTCTGAAGGATGGCTTTATCAATGCATGAAGATAAACCAGGTGTTAATGCTATGGACAGACAATGGTGAGAAAACAAATCAGGTCAAGGGTCCAGCTCTTTTTTTTTTTAATGATCAATATTGTCTTCCTGGGCCTGTGTCGTCACTGTAGAGGACACGCCCACATGTGTGGCGATGGAGGCTGAAATAAGCAGATTTCTCTGTCTGTTGCTGGGAGACGGTGGCGCAGCCTAACTGACTATGTAAACTGCATTTAGAATAAAATAAGAATGTTAAGCTTGGTAAAACCTTGTAACCATGTCAGAGGTCAATGTGGAATTAAGGACTTACATTTTATGTTGGATCCGGAACAGATTGATCGTGATTCGTGCAGACACTTTTTGGCAAATACAAAAAACGATATGATAATATGCTTTGGCATCTGATTAACAGGACAGGACATGGTATCATAGACATGCATGGTACTCTAGTCGGATAGGCCTCTGATTTGTCTTTTCTCACAGAACAGAGTACATGTGCATGAGGATGTTACGGTCTGATGTCAAATAGGCTTTTCACATTTATGAATTTACGAAACAACACAAACGATAATAACAACACTAAAAGCTCCTACTTCAACCACAGCGTTCTGATTTCAGTGGGGCAGGTATGGAGTTGGATAAGGATGTTTCTGATGTCTAGGCCTGGTCTCTGTAACGTGACATGATATGGAGTTGTTTAAGGATGTTTCTGATGTCTAGGCCTGGTCTCTGTAACCTGACATGATATGGAGTTGTTTAAGGATGTTTCTGATGTCTAGGCCTGGTCTCTGTAACGTGACATGATATGGAGTTGTTTAAGGATGTTTCTGATGTCTAGGCCTGGTCTCTGTAACGTGACATGATATGGAGTTGTTTAAGGATGTTTCTGATGTCTAGGCCTGGTCTCTGTAACGTGACATGATATGGAGTTGTTTAAGGATGTTTCTGATGTCTAGGCCTGGTCTCTGTAACGTGACATGATATGGAGCAGGTGTATAGTTGGATAAGGATCTGTAACGTGACATGGTATGGAGTTGTTTAAGGATGTTTCTGATGCTCAGGCCTGGTGTCTCTGTAACGTGACATTATATGAGTTGTATAAGGATGTTTCTGATGTCTAGGCCTGGTCTCTGTAACGTGAACGTGACATGATAAGGATGGAGGCCTGGCTGTAACGTGACATGATATGGAGTTGTTTAAGGATGTTTCTGGTCTAGGACATGAAATGGAGTTGGATAAGGATGTTTCTCTAGGCCTGGTCTCTGTAACGTGACATGGTATGGAGTTGGATAAGGATGTTTCTGATGTCTAGTAAGGATGTTTCTGATGTCTAGGCCTGGTCTCTGATGATATGGAGTTGTTTAAGTTTCTGATGTCTAGGCCTGGTCTCTGTAACGTGACTGATGATGACATGATATGGAGTTGGATAAGGATGTTTCTCAGGCCTGTCTGGTCTCTGTAACGTGGTGGCGTCTTGTTTCAGGAATGTGAGCTGAGCAAGAAGAGAAAAGAATGTGAAAACTTGGAACATGAAGTTAGGAAGAGACAGAAGGGATGTCTGGATTTGGTAAGGGTCCCTCGTCCCATCAGCTGCCTGTTAACTACTGTACTCAAGGTGCTCCTCTCAGTGGGCCAGGTGCTGGTGAGAAATTCCTCTGCAATTGAATGAGTGAAACCGTGTCAGCCAGATGAAGGTTCCATTCATTCTATTCCAGGCGTTACACTGAGCCCGGCCTCAGATTTATTAAAGTGGCACCCCAGCCTCCACTGATTGCAACAGTATAGTTATCGCTGTACTACGGTGTAGTTACTAAAGCTATTCCCTCTGACAGGAGAGCCAGCTTGAGGATGAGCGAGGCAAAAATGCGCATCTAGAGGAGGAGGCAGATCTCCTCAGGAGGAAGGCACAGCTGCTCGATCAGGTCAGTCTCTATTCAAATCTTTTATATTCTATGCCATTCTATTCCATTTTATTATATTCTTTGAGGCCCTCGTAGGCTTAGTGTTGTTTTTATGACAGAATGAATGTACATTATGGTTGAAATGGAACCCTCAACGGTCTTCTCTGTCATGACCCTTCAGTAGACTGGAAGGGCTTCTGCTTTATGTGTCTGTCCTTCCTCCTGGTCTTGAGGAATGACAGTACTCATGTCCAGTGTCTCTACCGCTCCCTCTCTCTCTTCTCTCACTCTCTCTCTCTCCCCACCCCATCCCTCTCTCTCTCCCCACCCTCCTCTCTCTCCCCCCGCCCCCCACCCCATCTCTCTCCCCCCGCCCCCCCATCCCTCTCTCTCTCTCTCCACCCTTCTCTCTCTCTCCCCGCCCTCCACCCCATCCCTCTCGCTCAGACCTGGGTTGAGAATGAGGAGCTGAGAGAACACCTCTCTGAAGTGACCGCTCAACGTGATTCAGGTCTCAAGGAGAACCAGAGACTCCGTGTCAAACTGGAGAACCTGGAGCAGGTCCTAAAGGTACAGGCTGATCTCTAGTGTAGAGCAGGTCCTAAAGGTACAGGCTGGTCTCTAGTGTAGAGCAGGTCCTAAAGGTACAGGCTGGTCTCTAGTGTAGAGCAGGTCCTAAAGGTACAGGCTGATCTCTAGTGTAGAGCAGGTCCTAAAGGTACAGGCTGATCTCTAGTGTAGAGCAGGTCCTAAAGGTACAGGCTGATCTCTAGTGTAGAGCAGGTCCTAAAGGTACAGGCTGATCTCTAGTGTAGAGCAGGTCCTAAAGGTACAGGCTGATCTCTAGTGTAGAGCAGGTCCTAAAGGTACAGGCTGATCTCTAGTGTAGACCAGGTCCTAAAGGTACAGGCTGATCTCTAGTGTAGAGCAGGTCCTAAAGGTACAGGCTGATCTCTAGTGTAGAGCAGGTCCTAAAGGTACAGGCTGATCTCTAGTGTAGAGCAGGTCCTAAAGGTACAGGCTGATCTCTAGTGTAGAGCAGGTCCTAAAGGTACAGGCTGATCTCTAGTGTAGAGCAGGTCCTAAAGGTACAGGCTGATCTCTAGTATTTTGTTGCCACACTTCCAAGTTGTGTTGACTCCCCAGGGCCAGGTTCACTTTGACTACAGATATAGTAGTGTTGCTAGGCTGTGGCGGTCATGACATTTAGTCAAACGGTAACTAGCATACAAATGACCGCCTGTCTCACAGTATTTTCTCCCCAATTTCGTGATATCCAGTCTTTTCCCATCGCTGCAACTCCCGTACGAACTCGGGAGAGTTCCATGCGTCCTCCAAAACACAACCCTGCCAAGCCACTCTTCTTCTTGACACACTGCTCGCTTAACCCAGAAGCCAGCCGCACCAATGTGTCAGAAGAAACACCGGGTCACGGCCAACTGCGACACAGCCGGGGATTAAAACAGGGTCTGTAGTGACCCCTCTAGCACTGAGATGCAGTGCCTTAGACCGCTGTGATACAGCCTGGAATCGAACCAGGGTCTGTAGTGACGCCTCTAGCACTGAGATGCAGTGCCTTAGACCGCTGTGATACAGCCTGGAATCGAACCAGGGTCTGTAGCGACGCCTCTAGCACTGAGATGTAGTGCCTTAGACCGCTGTGATACAGCCTGGAATCGAACCAGGGTCTGTAGTGACGCCTCTAGCACTGAGATGTAGTGCCTTAGACCGCTGTGATACAGCCTGGAATCGAACCAGGGTCTGTAGTGACGCCTCTAGCACTGAGATGCAGTGCCTTAGACCGCTGTGATACAGCCTGGAATCGAACCAGGGTCTGTAGTGACGCCTCTAGCACTGAGATGCAGTGCCTTAGACCGCTGCGCCACTGGGGAGGCCTCACTTTTTTAAATTTGATTTATATCATATTTTTCTCGAATGATTGCCAAGTGAATGCGCACATGGAACGGCTATTCTGTGTTGAGTGTAAATGTGTCCGTGACCGAGTGTGTAAACTATAGAGTAATTATGTAAACTCTGTGTTTGTTACATTAAATTGATTTCTCCTTTGATGCTTGCAGCATATGCGAGAGGTCGCCGAGCGCAGGCAGCAGCTGGAACTGGAACATGAGCAGGCACTGGCTATCCTCAAGTTCAAACAGAATGACATCAAACGACTACAGCGGGTGAGACGACCACACATTGCCTCTGGTCCTCTGGAGCTCAGTTGGTAGAGTGTCTGCTAAATGGCATACATTACTGTCCTCTCTCTCCCCTGCCTCCTAAACAAGAACCACTGCCCAGCCAAATCCTGTCCTCTCTCTCCCCTGCCTCCTACACAAGAACCACTGCCCGGCCAAATCCTGTCCTCTCTCTCCCCTGCCTCCGACACAAGAACCACTGCCTGGCCAAATCCTGTCCTCTCTCTCCCCTGCCTCCTAAACAAGAACCACTGCCCGGCCAAATCCTGTCCTCTCTCTCCCCTGCCTCCGACACAAGAACCACTGCCCGGCCAAATCGTGTCCTCTCTCTCCCCTGCCTCCGACACAAGAACCACTGCCCAGCCAAATCCTGTCCTCTCTCTACCCTGCCACCGACACAAGAACCACTGCCCGGCCAAATCCTGTCCTCTCTCTCCCCTGCCTCCTAAACAAGAACCACTGCCCGGCCAAATCCTGTCCTCTCTCTCCCCTGCCTCCGACACAAGAACCACTGCCCGGCCAAATCGTGTCCTCTCTCTCCCCTGCCTCCGACACAAGAACCACTGCCCAGCCAAATCCTGTCCTCTCTCTACCCTGCCACCGACACAAGAACCACTGCCCGGCCAAATCCTGTCCTCTCTCTCCCCTGCCTCCGACACAAGAACCACTGCCCAGCCAAATCCTGTCCTCTCTCTCCCCTGCCTCCGACACAAGAACCACTGCCCAGCCAAATCCTGTCCTCTCTCTCCCCTGCCTCCTACACAAGAACCACTGCCCAGCCAAATCCTGTCCTCTCTCTACCCTGCCTCCGACACAAGAACCACTGCCCAGCCAAATCCTGTCCTCTCTCTCCCCTGCCTCCTAAACAAGAACCACTGCCCAGCCAACAAATCCTTTCTTAAATATAAGGCCATGCGCTATACAACCAGAACATCCAAGGAACCCTGTTCCCAGAAATCATTAAGCAAGATCCAATCACCTCAAATTACATTTTTCGACTTCACTTTAATTATGTGTATCAAAGACTTTGTCCAGTAGGGGGTAGCTGGGTGCAAAGTTTGTTGGTTAGTTCTGTAGGGAACTTTTATGAGGGATTAGATGTGAACTAAGTAACTGAAGAGTGCATTGAATTACACTTTGTGAGTAGAATTATTAAATAAATAGTGCTTATCTTTCCATTCAACAGGCGGAGTTTTTTGCCAAGAGGGAGCATGAGGGAGTGGTACAGATGCTGGAGGTAAGTCTGATCTGGTTGTTGTAGTTCTGTGGTGCTGAGGTCTGGTTTTTGTAGTTCTGTTGTGCTGAGGTCTGGTTGTTGTAGTTCTGTGGTGCTGAGGTCTGGTTGTTGTAGTTCTGTGGTGCTGAGGTCAGGTTGTTGTAGTTCTGTGGTGCTGAGGTCTGGTTGTTGTAGTTCTGTGGTGCTGAGTTCAGTTGTTGTAGTTCTGTGGTGCTGAGGCCTGGTTGTTGTAGTTCTGTGGTGCTGAGTTCGGTTGTTGTAGTTCTGTGGTGCTGAGGTCTGGTTGTTGTAGTTCTGTGGTGCTGAGGTCTGGTTGTTGTAGTTCTGTGGTGCTGAGGTCTGGTTGTTGTAGTTCTGTGGTGCTGAGGTCTGGTTGTTGTAGTTCTGTGGTGCTGAGGTCTGGTTGTTGTAGTTCTGTGGTGCTGAGTTCAGTTGTTGTAGTTCTGTGGTGCTGAGGTCTGGTTGTTGTAGTTCTGTGGTGCTGAGGTCTGGTTGTTGTAGTTCTGTGGTGCTGAGGTCTGGTTGTTGTAGTTCTGTGGTGCTGAGTTCGGTTGTTGTAGTTCTGTGGTGCTGAGTTCGGTTGTTGTAGTTCTGTGGTGCTGAGGCCTGGTTGTTGTAGTTCTGTGGTGCTGAGGTCTGGTTGTTGTAGTTCTGTGGTGCTGAGGCCTGGTTGTAGTGATCACAATATCATTGCCAAATCTAGGAAAACCAAAGTTCCAAAGGCTGGGCCTAATATAGTGTATAAGAGGTCTTACAATAATTTGTGTAGTAATACCTATGTTGTTGATGTAAAGAATATGTGTTGGTCCGTGGTGTGTAATGAGGAGCAACCAGACGCTGCTGGTCTGTGGTGTGTAATGAGGAGGAACCAGACGCTGCTGGTCTGTGGTGTGTAATGAGGAGCAACCAGACTCTGCTGGTCTGTGGTGTGTAATGAGGAGCAACCAGACGCTGCTGGTCTGTGGTGTGTAATGAGGAGCAACCAGACGCTGCTGGTCTGTGGTGTGTAATGAGGAGCAACCAGACGCTGCTGGTCTGTGGTGTGTAATGAGGAGAAACCAGACGCTGCTGGTCTGTGGTGTGTAATGAGGAGCAACCAGACGCTGCTGGTCTGTGGTGTGTAATGAGGAGCAACCAGACGCTGCTGGTCTGTGGTGTGTAATGAGGAGCAACCAGACGCTGCTGGTCTGTGGTGTGTAATGAGGAGCAACCAGACGCTGCTGGTCTGTGGTGTGTAATGAGGAGCAACCAGACGCTGCTGGTCTGTGGTGTGTAATGAGGAGAAACCAGACGCTGCTGGTCTGTGGTGTGTAATGAGGAGCAACCAGACGCTGCTGGTCTGTGGTGTGTAATGAGGAGCAACCAGACGCTGCTGGTCTGTGGTGTGTAATGAGGAGCAACCAGACGCTTCTTGTCTGTGGTGTGTAATGAGGAGCAACCAGACGCTGCTGGTCTGTGGTGTGTAATGAGGAGCAACCAGACGCTGCTGGTCTGTGGTGTGTAATGAGGAGCAACCAGACGCTGCTGGTCTGTGGTGTGTAATGAGGAGCAACCAGACGCTGCTGGTCTGTGGTGTGTAATGAGGAGCAACCAGACGCTGCTGGTCTGTGGTGTGTAATGAGGAGCAACCAGACGCTTCTTGTCTGTGGTGTGTAATGAGGAGCAACCAGACGCTGCTGGTCTGTGGTGTGTAATGAGGAGCAACCAGACGCTGCTGGTCTGTGGTGTGTAATGAGGAGCAACCAGACGCTGCTGGTCTGTGGTGTGTAATGAGGAGCAACCAGACGCTGCTGGTCTGTGGTGTGTAATGAGGAGCAACCAGACGCTGCACTTGGCACATTTATAACATTGATTATTCCAGTTACTAATAAGCACTAATGTTGGCTAATGCGACTGAGGTGAAGCAGCTCTCTTGCGGGTAACGTGTCAATATTCAATATGTTGATACAACAGCAGCTAAGATGGGTAGAAGTTTGTCTATAATAAAGCGCTGCTCTGCCTTTTCAACAACACTATCCACAAGGCAGGTCCTACAGAGCCTAGTTTTGTCACACCTGGACTTCAGTTGTGTGGTCAGGTGCCACAAAGAGGTACCTCTGAAAATTACAATTGGCTCAGAACAGGGCTGCATGGCTGGTCCTTAAATATACACTGAGAGCTAATATTATCATGTAAATCGTTCGTAGCTCAAAGTGGAGGAGAGATTGACTTCCTCACTACTTGTTTTTGTAAGAAGTGTTGACATGTTGAATGCACCAAGCTGTCTGTTTAAACTACTGGCACACAGCTCAGATACCCATCCATACCCTACAAGACATGCCACCAGAGGTCTGTTTAAACTACTGGCACACAGCTCAGACACCCATCCATACCCTACAAGACATGCCACCAGAGGTCTGTTTAAACTACTAGCACACAGCTCAGATACCCATCCATACCCTACAAGACATGCCACCAGAGGTCTGTTTAAACTACTAGCACACAGCTCAGATACCCATCCATACCCCACAAAGACATGCCACCAGAGGTCTGTTTAAACTACTAGCACACAGCTCAGACACCCATTCATACCCCACAAGACATGCCACCAGAGGTCTTTTTAAACTACTAACACACAGCTCAGACACGCATCCATACTCCACAAGACATGCCACCAGAGGTCTGTTTAAACTACTAGCACACAGCTCAGACACCCATCCATACCCCACAAGACATGCCACCAGAGGTCTCTTCACAATCCTCAAGTCCAGAACAGACTATGGGAGGTGCACAGTACAACACAGAGCCATGACTACATGGAACTCTATTCCACAGTACTACATAGAGCCATGACTACATGGAACTCTATTCCACATCAGGTAACTGATGCAAGTAGTAGAATCAGATTTAAAAACAGATACAAATACACCTTATGGAACAGTGGGGACTGGGAAGAGATACACACACAGGAACAGACATGCATACACACGCACTCTATACACACACATACATTGTTGTATGGTGGTTTTATAAATTTTGTATTGTAGATATGTAGTGGTGTAATAATGTTATATGATGCAAAAAAGTGTTTGGTTGATGAGTGCCTTAAAATGTTTGGACCCCAGGAAGAGTAGCTGCTGCCTTGGCAGGAACTAATGGGGATCCATAATAAACCCCAGGAAGAGTAGCTGCTGCCTTGGCAGGAACTAATGGGGATCCCTAATAAACCTCAGGAAGAGTAGCTGCTGCCTTGGCAGGAACTAATGGGGATCCATAATAAACCCCAGGAAGAGTAGCTGCTGCCTTGGCAGGAACTAATGGGGATCCATAATAAACCCCAGGAATAGTAGCTGCTGCCTTGGCAGGAACTAATGGGGATCCCTAATAAACCTCAGGAAGAGTAGCTGCTGCCTTGGCAGGAACTAATGGGGGTCCATAATAAACCCCAGGAAGAGTAGCTGCTGCCTTGGCAGGAACTAATGGGGATCCATAATAAATACAAATACAAAATAATATATAGTATACAGCCATAATGTTGGCTAACGAGATTGAGGTGAAGTAGCTCTCTCGCAAGTAACGTGTCAATATTTGTCCAAGCCACAATAACTAGTAGAAGTCACTTTCTGTCTCTCCCCAGAGAAGTCAGGGGTGAAGTGTGGTAGTTTAGAGTCTGTCGGTGTGGATCTAGGAAGGCACACATAGGCACATGAGAAGTAACGCTCTGATTAGATGGAGCTACATCATTGACTTTTCATACAGATATGTCTCATCACCCCAACACACACACACTATCATCACCCCAACACACACACACTATCATCACCCCAACACACACACACACTATCATCACCCCAACACACACACACACTATCATCACCCCAACACACACACACACTATCATCACCCCAACACACACACACACTATCATCACCCCAACACACACACACACTATCATCACCCCAACACACACACACACACACTATCATCACCCCAACACACACACACTTCCCTTAGTGGCTGATGCAGTGTGAATACCTTATCAGTCCTTGATGTAGTTTACACCCCTGTCAGCATAGAGACGTTATTATATCACCAACCTGCCCTCGTGTTGTACTAGCTAGCACTTACCTGACGGCTGGATAATATGACAGTTGGCAGTTTTAACAGATGTCTGTTATGCTAGCTACCTTCCTTGGCAAGTTTATTTATGCTTATATGCTGAGACTGTGTTTTTAGTGTACTTTTGAACATATAGGGAACCCACATGGCCCATGACAACTATATTTAATTCATATTAAGACTTACAATATTATTGTTTGTCAGGATCACTGGCTCAGTTTAAATCCTCATCCTGCTGATTGGCTCCCAAAGACATAACGATAAAAGAACATTCAACAGCCTGATTATCTTAATGAATGGCTTATTTTGTGTGTGTGTGTGTGTGTGTGTGTGTGTGTGTGTGTGTGTGTGTGTGTGTGTGTGTGTGTGTGTGTGTGTGTGTGTGTGTGTGTGTGTGTGTGTGTGTGTGTGTGTGTGTGTGTGTGTGTGTGTGTGTGTGTGTGTGTGTGTGTGTGTAAATATTCTATTCTAGGACTTGATTCAGCGTGTATTGCAGAGGGCGTTTTCTACAGTGCCGTTACTCTCCTGATTGGTTGGAATTGCTCATTAACTATTCCTCCTACTGTCTCTCTCGATCCTTCTCGCTTCCTCTTTCTCTCAAAACGAAAAAAACAACGCTTGTAAAAGCCCGCTCTCTCTTTTCAGAGGAGAGAAGTTTGGTACGGAGGACAGAGAGAGACATGCTAGAGAGATCATAGAAACAGACAAGATAGAAGTTTGGTACGGAGGACAGAGAGAGACAATGCTTGAGAGATCAGAGAAACAGACAGGATAGATACTGTATCTATCTCTAGCATTTACAGACACAGCCTTCTCTCTGAGAACCTGGACTCTGATTGTGTGATTTTTAGCCAATTAACCATGCGTTCTTTCCTCAACTCACCGTTTCACAAGCATGAGTTTGTTTTTAAAGTGCTTTTTCTGTTGTGCTTTGTGTTCTTTATTTTCCTGCTAACCAGACTACATTGGACTCCATGCAGGTACCAGCAACAACCTCAACCACCCCGTTCCCAACCTCAACCACCCCGTTCCCAACCTCAACCACCCCGTTCCCAACCTCAACCACCCCGTTCCCAAACCTCAACTATCCCGTTCCCAAACCTCAACTATCCCGTTCCCAACCTCAACCATCCCGTTCCCAACCTCAACCACCCCGTTCCCAACCTCAACCACCCCGTTCCCAACCTAGACCACCATGATCCCAACCTCAACCACCCCGTTCCCAACTTCTACAAACCCATAGACACAGGTGTCAGTGCAGCAAGTTAGCGGCTCATTAGTTTTAGAATGAAGGACAAATGTAAACGTCAGCGCCGGTGATAGCCTGATGGTAGTTGTTTCTAGGGAGGTATTTATGGAAAGGCAAAGATGGCCTCTAATGTTCTCTAGCTACAGTGGAGGTGGTCTATAATGTTGTAGCAGGCTTTGACTACAGCGTGAGCATGCTGATTTGTGCTCTCTGTAAGGCGACAGGCTCCAGACAGGTTTAGTACTGTACTATGTGCCTTTTCCTACACAGCTGTGTGTTTCAATCAGTTACATACAGGCCTAGTGTTAATTTTGTCCATTTTAAATAATCCCTTTGTGTGGACACAGAGAGTTCCTTTGATTCCGGCTTTTGTGTGTGTGTGTGTGTGTGTGTGTGTGTGTGTGTGTGTGTGTGTGTGTGTGTGTGTGTGTGTGTGTGTGTGTGTGTGTGTGTGTGTGTGTGTGTGTGCGCGAGCAGTGTGTGCGTGTGTACGCGAGCAGTGTGTGTGTGTGTTTATGTGTGTGGTGGGGGGGTTCAGGCCTATTGCTGGACTACAAGCAGTTTGTGTGTGTATGCATGTCTGCGCGAGCAGCATGTGTGTTTGTGTGTGTATGCATGTCTGCGTGAGCAGTGTGTGTGTGTGTGTGTGAAAAAGCCCGGGGCCGAGTGACTCTGCTGCTAGATTAGAGTGTATCTATGGCACGGACTCCAGTACCCCGCTGGGCTGAGTGCACGGAACCTTGGTCATAGGAGAATTGGCTTGGGATTTAAGCTCAGGGTGTTAAGATAGAGTTAGCCTGCTTTCTTAGGCAGTCGAGCTTTGACCCTAACATAGTGGGGCTTCTCTGTCTCCTCTCTCCTCACTATATCTATTGTCTTTCTCTCATCTCAAAGTAGTTTAACCCAGTCTCTCTATTGGGAGCTTGATCTGTTTTACAGTGAGCAGCACAGTGACTCAAATCTCGTAAGAGAATGGGAAATTCTATTCACATTCTGTGTAGTCAGTTGGATCTACTTGCTGTCTGTCCCCATTTGACTTGGTTCATGCTAGCAGTCATTTGGTACACGCTTTGCTTGGTGTTTGGTTTGACAGGTTTGACAGGAAGCTGTGTTAAGACGTGTGTGTGTGTGTGTGTGTGTCAGTGCGCTCGCTTGTGTCTGTTTCATGTAGCTGCAGGCCCCTGTCACATCAGTACCAGGAAACTCCCACCACAACAAGAAGCGAAACCAGCCACTTATAGAAACTTACTGGGGTCTGACGCTAAACCCCGTAGAGAGTTCTGTACACCCTATAGAGAGTTCTGTACACCCTGTAGAGCATTCTGTACACCCTGTAGAGCATTCTATAAACCCTGTAGAGCATTCTGTACACCCTGTAGAGCATTCTGTACACCCTGTAGAGCATTCTGTACACCCTGTAAAGCATTCTATAAACCCTGTAGAGCATTCTGTACACCCTGTAGAGAGTTCTGTAAACCCTGTAGAGCATTCTGTACACCCTGTAGAGCATTCTATAAACCCTGTAGAGCATTCTATAAACCCTGTAGAGCATTCTGAACACCCTGTAGAGCATTCTATAAACCCTGTAGAGCATTCTGTAATCCCTGTAGAGCATTCTATAATCCCTGTAGAGCATTCTATAAATCCTGTAGAGCATTCTATAAACCCTGTAGAGCATTCTATAAACCCTGTAGAGCATTCTGAAAACCCTGTAGAGCATTCTATAATCCCTGTAGAGCATTCCATAAACCCTGTAGAGCATTCTGTAAACCCTGTAGAGCATTCTGTAATCCCTGTAGAGCATTCTGTAAACCCTGTAGAGCATTCTGTACACCCTGTAGAGCATTCTATAAACCCTGTAGAGCATTCTGTAAACCCTGTAGAGCATTCTGTACACCCTGTAGAGCATTATATAAACCCTGTAGAGCATTCTGTAAACCCTGTAGAGCATTCTATTAACCCTGTAGAGCATTCTGTAAACCCTGTAGAGCATTCTATAAACCCTGTAGAGCATTCTATAAACCCTGTAGAGCATTCTATAAACCCTGTAGAGCATTCTGTAAACCCTGTAGAGCATTCTATAAACCCTGTAGAGCATTCTGTAAACCCTGTAGAGCATTCTGTAAACCCTGTAGAGCATTCTATAAACCCTGTAGAGCATTCTATAATCCCTGTAGAGCATTCTATAATCCCTGTAGAGCATTCTATAAACCCTGTAGAGCATTCTATAAACCCTGTAGAGCATTATGTAAACCCTGTAGAGCATTCTATAATCCCTGTAGAGCATTCTGTAAACCCTGTAGAGCATTCTGTAAACCCTGTTGAGCATTCTATAACCCCTGTAGAGCATTCTGTAATCCCTGTAGAGCATTCTGTACACCCTGTAGAGCATTCTATAAACCCTGTAGAGCATTCTGTACACCCTGTAGAGCATTCTATAATCCCTGTAGAGCATTCTGTACACCCTGTAGAGCGTTCTATAAACCCTGTAGAGCATTCTATAAACCCTGTAGAGCATTCTGTAAACCCTGTAGAGCATTCTATAAACCCTGTAGAGCATTCTGTAAACCCTGTAGAGCATTCTGTAAACCCTGTAGAGCATTCTATAAACCCTGTAGAGCATTCTATAATCCCTGTAGAGCATTCTATAAACCCTGTAGAGCATTATGTAAACCCTGTAGAGCATTCTATAATCCCTGTAGAGCATTCTGTAAACCCTGTAGAGCATTCTGTAAACCCTGTTGAGCATTCTATAACCCCTGTAGAGCATTCTGTAATCCCTGTAGAGCATTCTGTACACCCTGTAGAGCATTCTATAAACCCTGTAGAGCATTCTGTACACCCTGTAGAGCATTCTATAATCCCTGTAGAGCATTCTGTACACCCTGTAGAGCGTTCTATAAACCCTGTAGAGCATTCTATAAACCCTGTAGAGCATTCTGTAAACCCTGTAGAGCATTCTATAAACCCTGTAGAGCATTCTGTAAACCCTGTAGAGCATTCTGTAAACCCTGTAGAGCATTCTATAAACCCTGTAGAGCATTCTATAATCCCTGTAGAGCATTCTATAAACCCTGTAGAGCATTCTATAAACCCTGTAGAGCATTATGTAAACCCTGTAGAGCATTCTATAATCCCTGTAGAGCATTCTGTAAACCCTGTAGAGCATTCTATAACCCCTGTAGAGCATTCTGTAATCCCTGTAGAGCATTCTGTACACCCTGTAGAGCATTCTATAAACCCTGTAGAGCATTCTATAAACCCTGTAGAGCATTCTATAAACCCTGTAGAGCATTCTATAAACCCTGTAGAGCATTCTGTACACCCTGTAGAGCATTCTATAAACCCTGTAGAGCATTCTATAAACCCTGTAGAGCATTATGTAAACCCTGTAGAGCATTCTGTAAACCCTGTAGAGCATTCTGTACACCCTGTAGAGCATTCTATAAACCCTGTAGAGCATTCTGTAAACCCTGTAGAGCATTCTGTACACCCTGTAGAGCATTCTATAAACCCTGTAGAGCATTCTGTAAACCCTGTAGAGCATTCTATTAACCCTGTAGAGCATTCTGTAAACCCTGTAGAGCATTCTATAAACCCTGTAGAGCAGAGCATTCTATAAACCCTGTAGAGCATTCTGTAAACCCTGTAGAGCATTCTATAAACCCTGTAGAGCATTCTGTAAACCCTGTAGAGCATTCTGTAAACCCTGTAGAGCATTCTATAAACCCTGTAGAGCATTCTATAATCCCTGTAGAGCATTCTATAATCCCTGTAGAGCATTCTATAAACCCTGTAGAGCATTCTATAAACCCTGTAGAGCATTATGTAAACCCTGTAGAGCATTCTATAATCCCTGTAGAGCATTCTGTAAACCCTGTAGAGCATTCTGTAAACCCTGTTGAGCATTCTATAACCCCTGTAGAGCATTCTGTAATCCCTGTAGAGCATTCTGTACACCCTGTAGAGCATTCTATAAACCCTGTAGAGCATTCTGTACACCCTGTAGAGCATTCTATAATCCCTGTAGAGCATTCTGTACACCCTGTAGAGCGTTCTATAAACCCTGTAGAGCATTCTATAAACCCTGTAGAGCATTCTGTAAACCCTGTAGAGCATTCTATAAACCCTGTAGAGCATTCTGTAAACCCTGTAGAGCATTCTGTAAACCCTGTAGAGCATTCTATAAACCCTGTAGAGCATTCTATAATCCCTGTAGAGCATTCTATAAACCCTGTAGAGCATTATGTAAACCCTGTAGAGCATTCTATAATCCCTGTAGAGCATTCTGTAAACCCTGTAGAGCATTCTGTAAACCCTGTTGAGCATTCTATAACCCCTGTAGAGCATTCTGTAATCCCTGTAGAGCATTCTGTACACCCTGTAGAGCATTCTATAAACCCTGTAGAGCATTCTGTACACCCTGTAGAGCATTCTATAATCCCTGTAGAGCATTCTGTACACCCTGTAGAGCGTTCTATAAACCCTGTAGAGCATTCTATAAACCCTGTAGAGCATTCTGTAAACCCTGTAGAGCATTCTATAAACCCTGTAGAGCATTCTGTAAACCCTGTAGAGCATTCTGTAAACCCTGTAGAGCATTCTATAAACCCTGTAGAGCATTCTATAATCCCTGTAGAGCATTCTATAAACCCTGTAGAGCATTCTATAAACCCTGTTGAGCATTATGTAAACCCTGTAGAGCATTCTATAATCCCTGTAGAGCATTCTGTAAACCCTGTAGAGCATTCTATAACCCCTGTAGAGCATTCTGTAATCCCTGTAGAGCATTCTGTACACCCTGTAGAGCATTCTATAAACCCTGTAGAGCATTCTATAATCCCTGTAGAGCATTCTATAATCCCTGTAGAGCATTCTGTACACCCTGTAGAGCGTTCTATAAACCCTGTAGAGCATTCTGTACACCCTGTAGAGCATTCTATAAACCCTGTAGAGCATTCATTCTGTAGAGTGTTCTGACTCAGCTGTGGCTATGTAATGGCTTTGCTAGAGTGACTGTGAGCGCTGCACGACCACGCGGCAAACTACACTAGCTACACTTCAGATTCTGTTTGTCACCTTACCCATAAAACCAACACCTCCTACTTAGGCCTTGAAACCTGTTACTCACCCTCCACCCTCCTTTTCCTACCTTTTTTGTCTTTTTAATTACATTTTTTACAAATTATTGTAATTGTAAGTGAGTGTTTGCATGTTATAATCAGGGGTTGGAACTGTTTCCAGAAAATAACAGACATTTTCAAGAAGCAGAATCAGAGCTTGGAACAAAGTGTTCTATACTGTTCCAAAACAGAACCGTTATTTTAAAACCATGGAAACCGGTTAATATTTATTTTTTTACGTTCAAGCATTTTCTTTCAGTCCACAAAAAAAATCTACAGGGCACCTAGGCAAAGCCCTCCCTCTGTCAATCAGAAACTTCCTCCAGTGTCTGCCTGCCAGCTGAACAGCTTTGCCAGTGTTTGTGGGTGTAGGCTGTAGCCCCTCCCCCTTCGAAGCGTAGCTGTAGCCCCTACCCCTTCGAAGCGTAGCTGTAGCCCCTCCTCCTCTGAAGCTTAGCTGTAGCCCCTCCCCCTCTGAAGTGTAGCTGTAGCCCCTCCCCCTCTGAAGTGTAGCTGTAGCCCCTCCCCCCTCCGAAGCGTAGCTGTAGCCCCTCCTCTGAAGCGTAGCTGTAGCCCCTCCCCCCTCCGAAGCGTAGCCCTTCCCCCCTCCGAAGCGTAGCCCCTCCCCCCTCCGAAGCGTAGCCCCTCCCCCCTCGAAGTGTAGCCCCTCCCCCCTCCAAAGCGTAGCTGTAGCCCCTCCCCCTCCGAAGCGTAGCTGTAGCCCCTCCCCCTCCGAAGCGTAGCTGTAGCCCCTCCTCTGAAGCGTAGCTGTAGCCCCTCCCCCCTCCGAAGCGTAGCCCTTCCCCCCTCCGAAGCGTAGCCCTTCCCCCCTCCGAAGCGTAGCCCCTCCCCCCTCGAAGTGTAGCCCCTCCCCCCTCCAAAGCGTAGCTGTAGCCTCTCCCCCTCCGAAGCGTAGCTGTAGCCTCTCCCCCTCCGAAGCGTAGCTGTAGCCCCTCCCTCCTCTGAAGCGTAGCTGTAGCCCCTCCTCTGAAGCGTAGCTGTAGCCCCTCCCCCCTCCAAAGCGTAGCCCTTCCCCCCTCCGAAGCGTAGCCCTTCCCCCCCTCCGAAGCGTAGCCCCTCCCCCCTCCAAAGCGTAGCTGTAGCCCCTCCCCCTCCAAAGCGTAGCTGTAGCCCCTCCCCCTCCGAAGCGTAGCTGTAGCCCCTCCCCCTCCGAAGCGTAGCTGTAGCCCCTCCTCTGAAGCGTAGCTGTAGCCCCTCCCCCCTCCGAATCGTAGCCCTTCCCCCCTCCGAAGCGTAGCCCCTCCCCCCTCGAAGTGTAGCCCCTCCCCCCTCCAAAGCGTAGCTGTAGCCCCTCCCCCTCCGAAGCGTAGCTGTAGCCTCTCCCCCTCCGAAGCGTAGCTGTAGCCCCTCCCTCCTCTGAAGCGTAGCTGTAGCCCCTCCTCTGAAGCGTAGCTGTAGCCCCTCCCCCCTCCAAAGCGTAGCCCTTCCCCCCTCCGAAGCGTAGCCCTTCCCCCCCTCCGAAGCGTAGCCCCTCCCCCCTCGAAGTGTAGCCCCTCCCCCCTCCAAAGCGTAGCTGTAGCCCCTCCCCCTCCGAAGCGTAGCTGTAGCTCCTCCTCTGAAGCGTAGCTGTACCCTACTGAAGTTTCAAGCGTGATTCAATAGATAGATAGAGAGATGTTTTATCAACGAAGAATGGTTCAACTTTTTCAATGCTAGTTAGGGCACATTGGATGTATCAACTACTAAAAGATAAGGCACTTTTTAATTCTGGCTCTGTTAGCTAGCTCCTCTGGTCCAACTTTAAGCCGACTCTGAAGTTCAAAGACATTAAAAGTTTGTCCGTAGAAGCCGCTCCTCAGTAGGTACAATTCTCTGGGCCTAATACACATAGTGCTTTGACATCACGAGGCTCAGCACTCCAAACCAAGCCTCCACCCTCCACCCTCTCTCCCCACCCGCAACATTACAGTTGCATCTGGCGCTCGACACTCGTCTTTCCTCACTGAGCTATAGCTTGCTGCTCTATCGCACTGCGTGATTATTGAGGTTATTTATTGTGAGCTAAATGTAAAAAAAAAAAATATATATATATATATGATTTCAGAGGTTTAGAAATTAAATGGAAAGGAACGATATAAACCTGTACTTATATATTTTTTTTGTCTCTGTGCTCTTCAGTCTAAGGTGCGGGAGTTGGAGGATAAGTGTCACAGCCAGAGTGAACAGTTCAGCCTGCTCAGCCATGAGCTGGAGACCTTCAGACTACAGGCTGGCAAACTGGACCTGTCTGGCTCCACCATCCTCACTAACCCCCCTCTCTGCCATCTGACCAACGGGGTGGGCCTCACCGGAGGTAACCATAGCGACCATTATTACCGTCATCACACTATTGCACACCATTGGGCAACTGTTATTCCCATGATATCGCCATAACTATTATAACCATATCATATTACCGTAATGACACTATTGCACACCATTGGGCAACTGTTATTCCCATGATATCACCATAACTATGACAACCATATCATATTACCGTAATGAGACTAATACGTTCCTCATACTCACTTTTATTCCCCTCATGATATACACTTTCCATCCCAATAAATGTATATTTTCATAAGGCCTTCGTATGCCCCCTCGGCCTCCTTTCAAATACTACTACCGAATCTCCCTCAGACACAGTCGACCCATGTGGTCTATAGTTTATACCAAGATGCATTTTACACTGAAGATAGCTAAAGTAAAGTGTTTGTTCCAACTGTGGATCTCCATGTAGATAGTAGGAATGTATTACATTTGCCGTGATTGAGTTTGAAAGGGATTCCACTTGATAAATTCACTTTGATGCAGACCCATATGAGAACATGATATTTTGTAAACCTGGCAACAGCTGGCTTTAAAGTATCCCTTAAAGTCCCTACTGTATCCATCCATATATCCATCCATATATCCATCCATATATCCATCCATATATCCATCCATATATCCATCCATATATCCATCCATATATCCATCTATATATCCATCGATATATCCATCTATATATCCATCCATCTATCCATCCATATATCCATCCACATATCCATCCATATATCCATCCATATATCCATCCATATATCCATCCATATATCCATCCATATATCCATCCATATATCCATCCATATATCCATCCACATATCCATCCATATATCCATCGATATATCCATCCATATATCCATCCATATATCCATCCATATATCCATCCATATATCCATCCATCTATCCATCCACATATCCATCCATATATCCATCCATATATACATCCATATATCCATCTATATATCCATCCATATATCCATCCATATATCCATCCATATATCCATCCACATATCCATCCATATATCCATCCATATATACATCCATATATCCATCCATATATCCATCCATATATCCATCCATATATCCATCCATATATCCATCCACATATACATCCATATATCCATCCATATATCCATCCACATATACATCCATATATCCATCCATATATCCATCCATGTATCCATCCATATATCCATCCATATATCCATCCATATATCCATCCATATATCCATCCATATATCCATCCATATATCCATCCATATATACATCCATATATCCATCCATATATCCATCCATATATCCATCCATATATCCATCCATATATCCATCCATATATCCATCCATATATCCATCCATATATCCATCCATCTATCCATCCATATATCCATCCATATATCCATCCATATATCCATCCATATATCCATCCATATATCCATCCATATATCCATCCATATATACATCCATATATCCATCCATATATCCATCCATATATACATCCATATATCCATCCATATATCCATCCATATATACATCCATATATCCATCCATTTATCCATCCATCTATCCATCCATATATCCATCCATATATCCATCCATATATCCATCCATATATCCATCCATCCATCCATATATACATCCACATATCCATCTATATATCCATCCATATATCCATCCATGTATCCATCCATATATCCATCCATATATCCATCCATATATCCATCCATATATCCATCCATATATCCATCCACATATACATCCATATATCCATCCATATATCCATCCATATATCCATCCATATATACATCTATATATCCATCCATATATACATCCATCTATCCATCCATATATCCATCTATATATCCATCCATATATCCATCCATATATCCATCCATATATCCATCCATATATCCATCCATATATCCATCCATATATCCATCCATGTATCCATCCATATATCCATCCATATATCCATCCATATATCCATCCATATATCCATCCATGTATCCATCCATATATCCATCCATATATCCATCCATATATCCATCCATATATCCATCCATATATCCATCCATATATCCATCCATATATCCATCCATATATCCATCCACATATACATACATATATCCATCCATATATCCATCCATATATCCATCCATATATACATCTATATATCCATCCATATATACATCCATCTATCCATCCATATATCCATCCATATATCCATCTATATATCCATCCATATATCCATCCATATATCCATCCATATATCCATCCATATATCCATCCATCTATCCATCCATATATCCATCCATATATCCATCCATCTATCCATCCATATATCCATCCATATATTCATCCATCTATATATCCATCCATCTATCCATCCATTCATCCATCCATCCATCCATATATCCATCCATATATCCATCCATATATCCATCCATCTATCCATCCATATATCCATCCATATATTCATCCATCTATATATCCATCCATATATCCATCCATATATCCATCCATATATCCATCCATATATCCATCCATATATCCATCCATATATCCATCCATCTATCCATCCATATATCCATCCATCTATCCATCCATATATCCATCCATATATCCATCCACATATCCATCCATCCATATATTCATCCATCTATATATCCATCCATCTATCCATCCATTCATCCATCCATCCATCCATATATCCATCCATATATCCATCCATCTATCCATCCATATATCCATCCATATATTCATCCATCTATATATCCATCCATATATCCATCCATATATCCATCCATATATCCATCCATATATCCATCCATATATCCATCCATATATCCATCCATCTATCCATCCATCTATCCATCCATATATCCATCCATATATCCATCCACATATCCATCCATATATCCATCCACATATACATCCATATATCCATCCATATATCCATCCATATATCCATCCATATATACATCCATATATCCATCCATATATACATCCATATATCCATCCACATATACATCCATATATCCATCCATATATCCATCCATATATCCATCCATATATACATCCATATATCCATCCATATATCCATCCATATATCCATCCATCTATCCATCCATATATCCATCCATATATTCATCCACATATCCATCCATATATCCATCCACATATACATCCATATATCCATCCACATATCCATCCATATATCCATCCATATATCCATCCATATATCCATCCACATATCCATCCATATATCCATCCACATATACATCCATATATCCATCCATATATCCATCCATATATCCATCCATATATACATCCATATATCCATCCATATATACATCCATATATCCATCCATCTATCCATCCATATATCCATCCATATATTCATCCATCTATATATCCATCCATCTATCCATCCATTCATCCATCCATCCATCCATATATCCATCCATCCATATATCCATCCATTCATCCATCCATCCATCTATATATCCATCCATATATCCATCTATATATCCATCCATATATCCATCCATATATCCATCCATATATCCATCCATCTATCCATCCATATATCCATCCATATATCCATCCACATATCCATCCATATATCCATCCACATATACATCCATATATCCATCCATATATCCATCCATATATCCATCCATATATACATCCATATATCCATCCATATATACATCCATATATCCATCCACATATACATCCATATATCCATCCATATATCCATCCATATATCCATCCATATATACATCCATATATCCATCCATATATACATCCATATATCCATCCATCTATCCATCCATATATCCATCCATATATTCATCCACATATCCATCCATATATCCATCCACATATACATCCATATATCCATCCACATATCCATCCATATATCCATCCATATATCCATCCATATATCCATCCACATATCCATCCATATATCCATCCACATATACATCCATATATCCATCCATATATCCATCCATATATCCATCCATATATACATCCATATATCCATCCATATATACATCCATATATCCATCCATCTATCCATCCATATATCCATCCATATATCCATCCATATATTCATCCATCTATATATCCATCCATCTATCCATCCATTCATCCATCCATCCATCTATATATCCATCCATCTATCCATCCATTCATCCATCCATCCATCCATATATCCATCCATCCATATATCCATCCATTCATCCATCCATCCATCTATATATCCATCCATATATCCATCTATATATCCATCCATATATCCATCAATATATCCATCCATATATCCATCCATATATCCATCTATATATCCATCCATATATCCATCTATATATCCATCCATCTATCCATCCATTCATCCATCCATCCATCTATATATCCATCCATATATCAATCTATATATCCATCCATATATCCATCTATATATCCATCCATCTATCCATCCATTCATCCATCCATCCATCTATATATCCATCTATATATCCATCTATATATCCATCCATCTATCCATCCATTCATTCATCCATCCATCTATATATCCATCCATCTATCCATCCATTCATCCATCCATCCATCTATATATCCATCCATATATCCATCCATATATTCATCCATCTATATATCCATCCATCTATCCATCCATTCATCCATCCATCCATCTATATATCCATCTATATATCCATCTATATATCCATCCATCTATCCATCCATTCATTCATCCATCCATCTATATATCCATCCATCTATCCATCCATTCATCCATCCATCCATCTATATATCCATCCATATATCCATCCATATATTCATCCATCTATATATCCATCCATCTATCCATCCATTCATCCATCCATCCATCTATATATCCATCCATCTATCCATCCATTCATCCATCCATCCATCCATATATCCATCCATCCATATATCCATCCATTCATCCATCCATCCATCTATATATCCATCCATATATCCATCTATATATCCATCCATATATCCATCCATATATCCATCCATATATCCATCTATATATCCATCCATATATCCATCTATATATCCATCCATCTATCCATCCATTCATCCATCCATCCATCTATATATCCATCCATATATCAATCTATATATCCATCCATATATCCATCTATATATCCATCCATCTATCCATCCATTCATCCATCCATCCATCTATATATCCATCTATATATCCATCTATATATCCATCCATCTATCCATCCATTCATTCATCCATCCATCTATATATCCATCCATCTATCCATCCATTCATCCATCCATCCATCTATATATCCATCCATATATCCATCCATATATTCATCCATCTATATATCCATCCATCTATCCATCCATTCATCCATCCATCCATCTATATATCCATCTATATATCCATCTATATATCCATCCATCTATCCATCCATTCATTCATCCATCCATCTATATATCCATCCATCTATCCATCCATTCATCCATCCATCCATCTATATATCCATCCATATATCCATCCATATATTCATCCATCTATATATCCATCCATCTATCCATCCATTCATCCATCCATCCATCTATATATCCATCCATCTATCCATCCATTCATCCATCCATCCATCCATATATCCATCCATCCATATATCCATCCATTCATCCATCCATCCATCTATATATCCATCCATATATCCATCTATATATCCATCCATATATCCATCCATATATCCATCCATATATCCATCTATATATCCATCCATATATCCATCTATATATCCATCCATCTATCCATCCATTCATCCATCCATCCATCCATCTATATATCCATCTATATATCCATCCATCTATCCATCCATTCATCCATCCATCTATATATCCATCCATATATCCATCTATATATCCATCCATCTATCCATCCATTCATCCATCCATCCATCTATATATCCATCTATATATCCATCTATATATCCATCCATATATCCATCCATATATCCATCCATATATCCATCCATATATCCATCTATATATCCATCCATATATCCATCTATATATCCATCCATCTATCCATCCATTCATCCATCCATCCATCTATATATCCATCCATATATCCATCTATATATCCATCCATATATCCATCTATATATCCATCCATCTATCCATCCATTCATCCATGCATCCATCTATATATCCATCTATATATCCATCCATCTATCCATCCATTCAT
This sequence comes from Oncorhynchus clarkii lewisi, assembly GCF_045791955.1. Taxonomy (NCBI): domain Eukaryota; kingdom Metazoa; phylum Chordata; class Actinopteri; order Salmoniformes; family Salmonidae; genus Oncorhynchus; species Oncorhynchus clarkii. The sequence goes on along the minus strand of NC_092156.1, from coordinate 6,590,342 downwards.
TCATCCATCCATCTATATATCCATCCATCTATCCATCCATTCATCCATCCATCCATCTATATATCCATCCATATATCCATCTATATATCCATCCATATATCCATCTATATATCCATCCATCTATCCATCCATTCATCCATCCATCCATCTATATATCCATCTATATATCCATCCATCTATCCATCCATTCATCCATCCATCCATCTATATATCCATCCATATATCCATCTATATATCCATCCATATATCCATCTATATATCCATCCATCTATCCATCCATTCATCCATCCATCCATCTATATATCCATCTATATATCCATCTATATATCCATCCATATATCCATCCATATATCCATCCATATATCCATCCATATATCCATCTATATATCCATCCATATATCCATCTATATATCCATCCATCTATCCATCCATTCATCCATCCATCCATCTATATATCCATCTATATATCCATCTATATATCCATCTATATATCCATCCATATATCCATCTATATATCCATCCATATATCCATCTATATATCCATCCATCTATCCATCCATTCATCCATCCATCCATCTATATATCCATCCATCCATATATCCATCCATATATACATCCATCCATCCATATATACATCCATCCATCCATATATCCATCCATATATCCATCTATATATCCATCCATATATCCATCCATATATACATCCATCCATCCATATATACATCCATCCATCCATATATCCATCTATATATCCATCCATATATCCATCCATTCATCCATCCATCCATCCATATATACATCCATTCATCCATCCATCCATCCATATATCCATCCATATATCCATCTATATATCCATACATCCATATATCTATATATCCATCCCTCCATCCATCCATCCATCCATCCATATATACATCCATCCATCCATATATCCATCCATATATCCATCCATCTATATATCCATCCCTCCATATATCCATCCATCTATATATCCATCCATCTATATATCCATCCATCTATATATCCATCCATCTATACATCCATCCATCCATCCATCCATCCATACATCCATTCATCCATCCATCCATCCATATATACATCCATATATACATCCATCCATCCATATATCCATCCATCTATATATCCATCCATCTATATATCCATCCATATATACATCCATTCATCCATCCATCCATCCATATATACATCCATATATACATCCATCCATCCATATCCATCCATATATACATCCATCCATCTATCCATCCATCTATATATCCATCCATCTATATATCCATCCATATATACATCCATTCATCCATATATACATCCATCCATCTATATATCCATCCATATATCCATCCATCTATATATCCATCCATCTATATATCCATCCATATATCCATCCATATATCCATCCATCTATATATCCATCCATATATACATCCATCCATCTATATATCCATCCATATATCCATCCATCTATATATCCATCCATCTATTTATCCATCCATATATCCATCCATCTATATATCCATCCATCTATATATCCATCCATATATACATCCATCCATCCATATATACATCCATTCATCCATCCATCCATCCATATATACATCCATATATACATCCATCCATCCATATATCCATCCATATATACATCCATATATACATCCATCCATCCATATATCCATCCATATATACATCCATTCATCCATCCATCCATCCATATATACATCCATCCATCCATATATACATCCATATATCCATATATACATCCATATATCCATCCATCTATATATCCATCCATCTATATATCCATCCATATATACATCCATCCATCCATATATACATCCATTCATCCATCCATCCATCCATATATACATCCATATATACATCCATACATCCATATATACATCCATATATCCATCCATCTATATATCCATCCCTCCATCCATATATACATCCATATATACATCCATCCATCCATATATCCATCCATATATACATCCATCTATATATCCATCCATCCATCCATATATACATCCATTCATCCATCCATCCATATATACATCCATATATACATCCATCTATATATCCATCCATCCATATATCCATCCCTCCATCCATCCATCCATCCATACATCCATATATACATCCATCTATATATCCATCCATCCATCCATATATACATCCATATATCCATCCATATATTCAGCCATATATCCATCTATATATCCATCTATATATCCATCTATATATCCAGCCATATATCCATCCATATATCCATCTATATATCCATCTATATATCCAGCCATATATCCATCTATATATCCATCCATCTGTATATCCATCTATATATCCACATATCCAGCCATATATCCAGCCATATATCCATCTATATATCCATCTATATATCCACATATCCATCTATATATTCACATATCCATCCATATATCCATCTATATATCCACATATCCACCCATATATCCAGCCATATATCCATCTATATATCCACATATCCATCTATATATCCAGTAATATATCCCATCTATATATCCACATATACATCCATATATCCATCTATATATCCACAGATCCATCTATATATCCACATATCCATCTATATATCCACATATTCATCCATATATCCAGCCATATATGCATCTATATATCCACATATCCATCTATATATCCACATATCCATCTATATATCCACATATCCATCTATATATCCACATATTCATCCATATATCCAGCCACATATCATCTATATATCCACATATCCATCTCTATATCCATATATACATCCATATATACATCCATATATCCAGCCATATATCCATCTATATATACATCCATATACTGTGGGGAGAACAAGTATTTGATACACTGCCAATTTTGCAGGTTTTCCTACTTACATGCAAAGCATGTAGAGTTCTGTAATTTGTATCATAGGTACACTTCAACTGTGAGAGACAGAATCTAAAACAAAAATCTAGAAAATCACATTGTATGATTTTTATGTAATTAAGCACAGAGAAAGATGGAGACAGGAGGGTTTTACTCCACTGTTTAATCACCCTGGGATGACGTAGGCCTGCCTGCTTGCACTACCTTCACATCCTACTGGTCGCCTAGCAGCCTGCACACCAACCACCTACCAACCACCTAACTAACTACAAGCAGGAGAGTTTGGGTTAGATGTGTGTGGCCTGGGGTGACCAGCTGTCTAGGACACTGCCTCCAGAACACGTGCTGCTGCTCACATGGGTTCCGATCCGACCCACGCTCTATCATCCTATCTTTCCTCTCACTCTCTCACTGTCCTACCTAATAAACATGAAAAACCAGAAGTGGTATATGTTTGCTCATGAAGTGTCTTCTTCCTCCTAGATGTGGCAGCAACTCTACGGATGGGGGCCACCCCTCACGCTGCGGGTCTCACACGCTCCCCCACTGTAAAGCACCGTGAGCTGCCCACCATCAGCCTGACCAAGTCCTCCAGCACCCCCAAGTCTGCCTCTGATACCACCCACCTCTCCCCCAAGTCAGCCGAGTCCCACCACAGCCCCCACCACAGCCCCCACCACAGCCCCCACCACAGCCGACGCAGGACCAGCCCCACGCCACACGAGGTGAGAGCTCCAGGACTGTTTCATATCATTCAATCACTACTCACTAAGGAGAATCACCACTCACTAGGGAGAATCACTGCTCACTAGGGAGAATCACTGCTCACTAGGGAGAATCACTGCTCACTAGAGAGAATCACTGCTCACTAGGGAGAATAACTGCTCACTAGGGAGAATCACTGCTCACTAGGGAGAATCACTGCACACTAGAGAGAATCACAAGAGAGAATCACTACTCACTAGAGAGAATCACTACTCACTAGAGAGAATCACTACTCACTAGAGAGAATCACTACTCACTAGAGAGAATCACTACTCACCAGGGAGAATCACTACTCACCAGGGAGAATCACTACTCACCAGGGAGAATCACTACTCACAAGGGAGAGTCACTAGAGAGAATCACTACTCACAAGGGATAATCACTAGAGAGAATAACTACTCACTGGGAAGAATCACTACTCACAAGGGAGAATCACTACTCACTAGGGAGAATCACTACTCACCAGGGAGAATCCCTACTCACTAGGGAGACTCACTACGGAGAATCATTGCTCACTGGGGAGATTCACTAGAGATAATAACTACTCATTGGGGAGAATCACTACTCGTTGGGGAGAATCACTACTTATTAGGAAGAATCACTACTCACTGGAGAGAATCACTACTCTCTAGGGAGAATCACTACTCACTTGGGAGAATCCCTACTCACTAGGGAGAATCACTACTCACTAGGGAGAATTACAACTCACTGGGGAGAATCACTACTCTCTAGGGAGAATCACTACTCACTGGAGAGAATCACTACTCACTGGAGAGAATCACTACTCTCTAGGAAGAATCACTACTCACTCGGGAGAATCCCTACTCACTAGGGAGAATCACTACTCCCTAGGGAGAATCACAACTCACTGGGGAGAATCACTACTCTCTAGGGAGAATCACTACTCACTAGGGAGAATCACTGCTCACTTGGGAGAATCACTACTCACTACGGATAATCACTATTCACTAGGGAGAATCACTACTCACTAGGGAGAATGACTCCTCACTAGAGCGAATCACTACTCACTAGAGAGAATCATTACTCACGGGGGAGAATCATTACTCACTAGGGAGAATCACTACTCACTAGGGAGAATCCCTACTCACTAGGGAGAATCACTAGAGAGATCATTACTCACTAGGGAGAATCACTACTCACTAGGGAAAATCCATAATCACTAGGGAGAATCCCTACTCACTAGGGAGAATCCCTACTCACTCGGGAGAATCACTACTCACTATGGAGAATCACTACTGACTAGGGAGAATCACAACTCACTGGGGAGAATCACTACTCTCTAGGGAGAATCACTACTCTCTGGGGAGAATCCCTATTCACTAGGGAGAATCACTACTCACTAGGGAGAATCACTGCTCACTAGGGAGAATCACTACTCACTACGGATAATCACTATTCACTAGGGAGAATCACTACTCACTAGGGAGAATGACTACTCACTAGAGCGAATCACTACTCACTATGGAGAATCACTAATCACTAGAGAGAATCAGTTCTCACTAGAGAGAATCATTACTCACGGGGGAGAATCATTACTCACTAGGGAGAATCACTACTCACTAGGGAGATTCACTACTCACTAGAGAGAATCACAACTCACTGGAGAGAATCACAACTCACTGGAGAGAATCACTACTCTCTAGGGAGAATCACTAGAGAGAATCATTACTCACGGGGGGAGAATCACTACTCACTGGGAGATTCACTACTCACTAGAGAAAATCACAACTCACTGGGGAGAATCACTACTCACTAGGGAGAATCACTAGGGCGAATCACTACTCACTAGAGAGAATCACTACTCTCTAGGGAGAATCACTACTCACGGGGGAGAATCACTACTCACTAGGGAGAATCACTACTCACTAGGGAGAATCATTGCTCACTGGGGAGAATCACTACTCATTGGGGAGAATCACTACTCACTGGGAATAATCACTACTCACTAGGGAGAATCACTACTCACTAGGGAGAATCACTACTCACTAGGGAGAATCACTACTCACTGGGGAGAATCACTAGAGAGAATCACTACTCACTAGGGAGTATCACAAGAGAGAATCATTACTCACTAGGGGAGAATCACTACTCACTGGGAGATTCACTTCTCACTAGAGAAAATCACAACTCACTGGGGAGAATCACTGCTCACTAGGGAGAATCACTGCTCACTAGGGAGAATCACTATTCACTAGGGAGAATCACTATTCACTAGGGAGAATAGAGGGGGGTCTGTCTTCTATCAGTGTTGGAGATAACATAATTGGAACTTGTTGAGGGGGGTCTGTCTTCTATCAGTGTTGGAGATAACAGAATTGGAACTTGTTAGAGGGGGAAGATGGAGGGCAGGCCAGGGGAAGCTCGGGCGGGATGCAGGAAACGAGGTGCGGAGGCTGAGGCTGGAGCGAGGGGGGTTGGGATAGGGTAACCAGGTGCGGAGGCTGAGGCTGGAGCGAGAGGGGTTGAGACAGGGTAACCAGGTCCGGAGGCTGAGGCTGGAGCGAGAGGGGTTGAGACAGGGTAACCAGGTCCGGAGGCTGAGGCTGGAGCGAGAGGGGTTGAGACAGGGTAAGGTCCGGAGGCTGAGGCTGGAGCGAGAGGGGTTGAGACAGGGTAAGGTCCGGAGGCTGAGGCTGGAGCGAGAGGGGTCGAGACAGGGTAAGGTCCAGAGGCTGAGTCTGGAGCGAGAGGGGTTGTGTGAAAGTGGCAGGACTGAGTATTTGTGGAGGTCTTGATTATGGAACAGATTGCAGCTGGTGGGGATCTGCTGACTCCGGCATACCAGCACACCTGTCTCTGTCCACACAATCACACAGAGAGAGAGAGAGAGAGGGAGAGTGAGAGAGTACAGGGGGAGTGGCGGCAGGTCAAGGAGACACAGGATGAGCAGTAGAGGGCGTGGCAGGAGCAGATTTAACACCATGTTGAGGTTGGGGGTCTGTCTTCTATCAGTGTTGGAGATAACAGAATAAGACCTGGTTGGGGGTCTGTCTTCTATCAGTGTTGGAGATAACATAATAAGACCTTGTTGGGGGGTGTCTTCTGTCAGTGTTGGAGATAACAGAATAGGACCTGGTTGGGGGGTGTCTTCTATCAGTGTTGGAGATAACAGAATAGGACCTTCTTGAGGTTGGAGGTCTGTCTTCTATCAGTGTTGGAGATAACAGAATAAGACCTGGTTGGGGGGGTCTGTCTTCTATCAGTGTTGGAGATAACAGAATAAGACCTGGTTGGGGTGGTGTCTTCTATCAGTGTTGGAGATAACAGAATAGGACCTTGTTGAGGTTGGAGGTCTGTCTTCAATCAGTGTTAGAGATAACAGAATAAGACCTGGTTGGGGGGGTGTCTTCTATCAGTGTTGGAGATAACAGAATAGGACCTTGTTGAGGTTGGAGGTCTGTCTTCAATCAGTGTTAGAGATAACAGAATAAGACCTGGTTGGGGGGGTGTCTTCTATCAGTGTTGGAGATAACAGAATAGGACCTTGTTGAGGTTGGAGGTCTGTCTTCTATCAGTGTTAGAGATAACAGAATAAGACCTGGTTGGGGGTCTGTCTTCTATCAGTGTTGGAGATAACAGAATAAGACCTGGTTGGGGGGTGTCTTCTATCAGTGTTGGAGATAACAGAATAAGACCTGGTTGGGGGGTGTCTTCTATCAGTGTTGGAGATAACAGAATAAGACCTGGTTGAGGTTGGCTGGTCTCGGTCTTCTCCAATTCAGTTTCCAGTTTTGTGCATTAATTATTTTCTGTCTCTCTCACATGGCATTGTGGTGTAGGACATTGACCAAAGACAAATGCAGCACTTACAGTGGGAAAGATAATACCCTTTTGGGTTGGAGTTTTGAAGCAGCAGGCCCTCCCTCATGCAGTGTCCAGCTTTGTGTTCTAGGCAGCTAGTTTTGGGTCTGAGTCTCTCTGTCGTGTCTATCCTCCCTCTCATCCAGTCTCTCTGTAGTGAGTGTCTATCCTCCCACTCATCTAGTCTCTGTAGTGAGTGTCTATCCTCCCTCTCATCCAGTCTCTCTGTCGTGTCTATCCTCCCTCTCATCCAGTCTCTCTGTAGTAAGTGTCTATCCTCCCTCTCACCTAGTCTCTGTAGTGAGTGTCTATCCTCCCTCTCATCCAGTCTCTGTAGTGAGTGTCTATCCTCCCTCTCATCCAGTCTCTCTGTCGTGTCTATCCTCCCTCTCATCCAGTCTCTCTGTAGTGAGTGTCTATCCTCCCACTCATCTAGTCTCTGTAGTGAGTGTCTATCCTCCCTCTCATCCAGTCTCTCTGTCGTGTCTATCCTCCCTCTCATCCAGTCTCTCTGTAGTAAGTGTCTATCCTCCCTCTCACCCAGTCTCTGTAGTGAGTGTCTATCATCCCTCTCATCCAGTCTCTGTAGTGAGTGTCTATCCTCCCTCTCATCCAGTCTCTCTGTAGTGAGTGTCTATCCTCCCTCTCACCCAGTCTCTCTGTAGTGTCTATCCTCCCTCTCATCCAGTATCTCTGTAGTGAGTGTCTATCCTCCCTCTCATCCAGTCTCTGTAGTGAGTGTCTATCCTCCCTCTCATCCAGTCTCTCTGTAGTGAGTGTCTATCCTCCCTCTCATCCAGTCTCTCTGTAGTGAGTGTCTATCCTCCCTCTCATCTAGTCTCTCTGTAGTGGGTATATGTCCTCCCTCTCATCCAGTATCTCTGTAGTGAGTGTCTATCCTCCCTCTCATCCAGTATCTCTGTAGTGAGTGTCTATCCTCCCTCTCATCCAGTATCTCTGTAGTGAGTGTCTATCCTCCCTCTCATCCAGTCTCTGTAGTGAGTGTCTATCCTCCCTCTCATCCATCCATCCATCCATCCATCCATCCATCCAGCCAGCCAGACACTACCAACAACAGCTGGCTCTCTAAAGCTCATATTTAGTGAGATAATCCCAGTGCTGTGGATTCTGTTTTGGATTATAAAAGGTTGTAGTAGTTGTGTGTGATTATCCTGAAAAGGTTTTTTCCCAGGCAGGGAGCTACAAATACGATGTCTGTTTTCTCATTGTTTACATGTAGTGTATCATTCATACCCTATAACTAGTCATACGACCAGACGACAAACAAACACACTCAGTGTGTTTTTATATCAGTGTGTCTATTGGAACCGAATCTGCCCTGGTCAACACGTTTTGCACTATATGGGGAAGTAGTGCACTGTAGGGAATAGGGTGTTTGTGTGTTTGTCGGCCTGCAGTATTAGCCAGAGGAAAACATAGGCGGTCATCATTAAGCTGATGCTGGGAGTATTTTGAGAGAAGGTACTGTTTAAGCAGCTTGTTAGTGGCCACTGTCCCAATCCACTGTGAATTGTGCCCAGCTGCCCCACGTTATACATAAATCTCTGATGTAGAGGGAGTAAGTCGATGACAGAAAGACAATAATAATCATGCTTGTGGCCTTCTGCTATTCAGGAGGCATTGATCCAGCCAGGGGGTGGGAAGGTTTTGACCTCTGATTTTATTTTTTATTTTACCTTTATTTAACTAGGCAAGTCAGTTAAGAACAAATTCTTATTTTCAATGACAGTGGGTTAACTGCCTGTTCAGGGGCAGAACGACAGATTTGTCAGCTCGGGGGTTTGAACTACCTTCCTGTTACTAGTCCAACGCTCTAACCACTAGGCTACCCTGCCGCCCCAGATCAAAGTTCCAATATGAAGTATATTTATTTATTTACATTTAGCAAGCGCTTTTATCCAAAGACACTTTACATTCCAGTGAGTGCTATACATTTTTTTCTACATGAATATGTAATATTATCCTGGACAAAACCCTGCGGGAATTTAAATTGGCGGCGTCAAGCTCTCACCCACCAACCAGCACAGAGTACAACATGTTGACTGTCATGTCGTCAGGTTGACACGGCCAGTGAAGTGGAGGAGCTGGACATCGATGTATCCCCAGCGCCTTACACAGCTCTCAGGGGAGCCTCCCAGCTACAGGTGTTCATTGCCAGATACAGGTAAGGACTGGCAGACAGAGCGTCGGCCAAATCAGCAGTATGACCTCACTTTGTTGTTGATTTCTCCTTGTTATTGTTTTGATGCTAGATTTAGTGGCGTTAATCAGTAGAAAGAATTAAAGAATGTTTCTTCTTCTTCTTCTTCTTTTTCACAGAGAATCTCGGTAGAAAGAATTAAAGAATGTTTCTTCTTCTTCTTCCTCTTTTTCACAGAGAATCTCGGTAGAAAGAATTAAAGAATGTTTCTTCTTCTTCTTCTTCTTTTTCACAGAGAATCTCGGTAGAAAGAATTAAAGAATGTTTCTTCTTCTTCTTCTTTTTCACAGAGAATCTCGGTAGAAAGAATTAAAGAATGTTTCTTCTTCTTCTTCTTTTTCACAGAGAATCTCGGTAGAAAGAATTAAAGAATGTTTCTTCTTCTTCTTCTTCTTCCTCTTTTTCACAGAGAATCTCAGTAGAAAGAATTAAAGAATGTTTCTTCTTCTTCTTCTTCTTTTTCACAGAGAATCTCGGTAGAAAGAATTAAAGAATGTTTCTTCTTCTTCTTCCTCTTTTTCACAGAGAATCTCGGTAGAAAGAATTAAAGAATGTTTCTTCTTCTTCTTCCTCTTTTTCACAGAGAATCTCGGTAGAAAGAATTAAAGAATGTTTCTTCTTCATCTTTTTCACAGAGAATCTCGGTAGAAAGAATTAAAGAATGTTTCTTCTTCTTCTTCTTCTTCCTCTTTTTCACAGAGAATCTCAGTAGAAAGAATTAAAGAATGTTTCTTCTTCTTCTTCTTCTTTTTCACAGAGAATCTCGGTAGAAAGAATTAAAGAATGTTTCTTCTTCTTCTTCTTCTTTTTCACAGAGAATCTCAGTAGAAAGAATTAAAGAATGTTTCTTCTTCTTCTTCTTTTTCACAGAGAATCTCGGTAGAAAGAATTAAAGAATATTTCTTCTTCTTCTTCTTCTTTTTCACAGAGAATCTCGGTAGAAAGAATTAAAGAATGTTTCTTCTTCTTCTTCCTCTTTTTCACAGAGAATCTCGGTAGAAAGAATTAAAGAATGTTTCTTCTTCTTCTTCTTCTTTTTCACAGAGAATCTCGGTAGAAAGAATTAAAGAATGTTTCTTCTTCTTCTTCTTTTTCACAGAGAATCTCGGTAGAAAGAATTAAAGAATGTTTCTTCTTCTTCTTCTTCTTCACAGAGAATCTCGGTAGAAAGAATTAAAGAATGTTTCTTCTTCTTCTTCTTCTTCCTCTTTTTCACAGAGAATCTCAGTAGAAAGAATTAAAGAATGTTTCTTCTTCTTCTTCTTCTTTTTCACAGAGAATCTCGGTAGAAAGAATTAAAGAATGTTTCTTCTTCTTCTTCCTCTTTTTCACAGAGAATCTCGGTAGAAAGAATTAAAGAATGTTTCTTCTTCTTCTTCCTCTTTTTCACAGAGAATCTCGGTAGAAAGAATTAAAGAATGTTTCTTCTTCATCTTTTTCACAGAGAATCTCGGTAGAAAGAATTAAAGAATGTTTCTTCTTCTTCTTCCTCTTTTTCACAGAGAATCTCAGTAGAAAGAATTAAAGAATGTTTCTTCTTCTTCTTCTTCTTTTTCACAGAGAATCTCGGTAGAAAGAATTAAAGAATGTTTCTTCTTCTTCTTCTTTTTCACAGAGAATCTCGGTAGAAAGAATTAAAGAATGTTTCTTCTTCTTCTTCTTCTTTTTCACAGAGAATCTCGGTAGAAAGAATTAAAGAATGTTTCTTCTTCTTCTTCTTCTTTTTCACAGAGAATCTCGGTAGAAAGAATTAAAGAATGTTTCTTCTTCTTCTTTTTCACAGAGAATCTTGGTAGAAAGAATTAAAGAATGTTTCTTCTTCTTCTTCTTCTTTTTCACAGAGAATCTCGGTAGAAAGAATTAAAGAATGTTTCTTCTTCTTCTTCTTCTTTTTCACAGAGAATCTCAGTAGAAAGAATTAAAGAATGTTTCTTCTTCTTCTTCTTTTTCACAGAGAATCTCGGTAGAAAGAATTAAAGAATGTTTCTTCTTCTTCTTCTTCTTCTTTTTCACAGAGAATCTCGGTAGAAAGAATTAAAGAATGTTTCTTCTTCTTCTTCCTCTTTTTCACAGAGAATCTCGGTAGAAAGAATTAAAGAATGTTTCTTCTTCTTCTTCTTCTTTTTCACAGAGAATCTCGGTAGATATAATTAAAGAATGTTTCTTCTTCTTCTTCTTCTTTTTCACAGAGAATCTCGGTAGAAAGAATTAAAGAATGTTTCTTCTTCTTCTTCCTCTTTTTCACAGAGAATCTCGGTAGAAAGAATTAAAGAATGTTTCTTCTTCTTCTTCTTCTTTTTCACAGAGAATCTCGGTAGAAAGAATTAAAGAATGTTTCTTCTTCTTCTTCTTCTTTTTCACAGAGAATCTCGGAAGAAAGAATTAAAGAATGTTTCTTCTTCTTCTTCTTCTTTTTCACTGAGAATCTCGGTAGAAAGAATTAAAGAATGTTTCTTCTTCTTCTTCCTCTTTTTCACAGAGAATCTCGGTAGAAAGAATTAAATAATGTTTCTTCTTCTTCTTCCTCTTTTTCACAGAGAATCTCGGTAGAAAGAATTAAAGAATGTTTCTTCTTCTTCTTCCTCTTTTTCACAGAGAATCTCGGTAGAAAGAATTAAAGAATGTTTCTTCTTCTTCTTCCTCTTTTTCACTGAGAATCTCGGTAGAAAGAATTAAAGAATGTTTCTTCTTCTTCTTCTTTTTCACAGAGAATCTCGGTAGAAAGAATTAAAGAATGTTTCTTCTTCTTCTTCTTCTTTTTCACAGAGAATCTCGGTAGAAAGAATTAAAGAATGTTTCTTCTTCTTCTTCTTTTTCACAGAGAATCTCGGTAGAAAGAATTAAAGAATGTTTCTTCTTCTTCTTCTTCTTTTTCACAGAGAATCTCGGTATACAACAGTTAACAATAACAATGAGATCAGTTGTGTTTCTAATACTAATACGGCGTTATTTTTCTCCAGCTATAACCCTTATGATGGTCCCAATGATAACCCGGAGGTGGAGCTGCCTCTCACCGCTGGGGAGTACATCTATGTTTATGGCGGTATGGATGACGACGGCTTCTATGAAGGTGGGACTTCTCCAAAACCTTACGTTTTAACACTGAAAGTAAAAAAATGTACACTGCAATGTTAACACTGATATTTAGATTTTTTTATGTTGAAATGTTAACACTGAAAGTTACAATTTAACACTGAAATGTTAACACTGAAAGTTACAATTTAACACTGAAATGTTAACACTTTCAAAGTTTTTAGTGTCTGAAACAAAACACCAAACGGAAGTCCCCTCTCTCTCTGTCCCACTTCAGGAGAGCTGATGGACGGGCGAAGAGGGCTGGTCCCCTCCAACTTTGTGGAGCGTGTCTCAGACGACGACATGATAAGCGCCCACGTTCCAGAGGGCACGGATATATCCCACAACTCCCTGCTGGACAGCAGCCTGCACAGCGCCAGTCACCAGCACCACCTCTGCCTTGGGGGCCCAGGTACCTCTGAGAGGACAGACCCTACGCCAGCAGCCTCGGTCCCGGTTTCTCTCTCCGTCCCCTCAGGGGAGCAGTTCCCCTCGGATCCATCCCTCCCAGCCCCCCTCACCAACGGCCTGGATCTGGACCTAGAGGTGGGCACTGTGCCTTACCCGCGCAAGCTCACCCTCATCAAGCAGCTGGCCAAGAGCATCATCATCAGCTGGGACGGACCGCTGGTGCCGGCGGGCTGGGGCAACGTGTGGAGCTACAATGTATACGTGGACCAGGAGCTGAAGCTCAACGTGCCCTTCGGCTCCCAGACTAAAGCTGTCCTAGAGAGACTAGACGTCACCCTCAAGGCCTACCGGGTGTCTGTGCAGAGCCTGACAGAGCGCGGCAACTCGGACCAGCTCCGTTGCTCATTACTGGTGGGCAGGGACGTGTGTGTGGCGCCCACCCAGCTCAGAGTCGACCGGGTCACCGCCACCTCGGCCAGCCTGGCCTGGCTGCCGAGCAACAGTAACTATGTGCATGTTGTGTCCTTGAACGAGGAGGAGATGGAACTGGTGAAGGCTGGCAGCTACTCACTGTGCCTCGGTAACCTCACGCCCAGCCTTCAGTACACAGTCAAGGTGGAGGCTCAGCCGCACCAAACCCCCTGGGAGATTCCCCAGGAGAGACGGGAACACAAGACCGCCACCACCACCTTCACCACGTTGGCCGCAGGTACGTGTTGCGAGACAGGGGAGAGAGTTGCTGAAGATCAGAGATACTCAAGTCCAAGTAAGGAGGGCTGAGGAACTGCTGGTTTTATGTTTCTACACGAAAGCTAGTTTGAGTCATGTCAGTGATTTGCCAGAGATTCCACTCAACTGGTGTCCTCGGTCTTTAAAACAGTCCCTGATTAGAGAAGAGGAATGTATTCAGGGGGCTGTTTATGAGCTGAGATTTGCTCGTGGTTTGATGTTTAATCCCTCGTCTCCCAGGCCCCCCAGACGCTCCTCTAGGCGTGCAGCTGGAGCAGGGGCCGTCCCCGGGAATCGCCCTCATCAGCTGGCTGCCTGTCACCATCGATGCTGCTGGGACCTCCAACGGGGTCCGCGTCACCGGATACACAATCTACGCTGACAAGAGAAAGGCGAGAACTGTAGTATTGTGTTTCTTCACTGGACACAGAGCAGCGTGTTTTAGGTTTTGGATGTAAAAGACGACGAAATTATGATGGGAGGGAAATAGTTCTGAAATTAGTTTGAATTGAGTGTGTCTGTCAGGCCAGTGTTTTAGGAGAGGTTCTGGGCTCTAAAGGCCCATTGAGTGTGTCTGTCAGGCCAGTGTTTTAAGAGAGGTTCTGTATTGCTCTCTTTCTCAAGACAGTGGTGTGTGTTTGTGTTCCACAGTATTTGTCGGTGATTCAGCTTCGACTGTAGTGATGTCTTGTCCCACGCTGCTGACCTGTCTATTGTTTGTGTCAGAGGTGTGAGGATAGTGTGTGTCTGTGCTGTTGACCCCTCTCTCCTCTCCTGCAATACCCTAGGTGTTGGAGGTGTCATCCCCAACAGCGGGCAGTGCCCTAATGGGCCCGTCTCAGATCCAGTCCCTGATGGCAGCCCACGAGCTCACTGTGCGCACCATGTCTGCCCATGGGGAGTCAATCGACTCTGTGCCAGTCAACGTGCCCGCCAAGTTGTCCAACATCATGACCGGCCAGGCTTCGGCCGCCTCCTGTTCCTCGTCAACCCCCATTCGTCAGTCAACCCCTGTCCACCAGTCGCCACCCTACCAGTCACCCCCCATTCACCAGTCAACCCCTATCTACCAGTCACCCCCCATTCGTCAGTCAACCCCTATCTACCAGTCGCCACCCTACCAGTCACCCCCAGTGCATCAGTCAACTCCTGTTCACCAGTCGCCCCCCTACCAGTCACCCCCAGTGCATCAGTCAACTCCTGTCCACCAGTCGCCCCCCTACCAGTCAACCCCAGTGCATCAGTCAACTCCTGTCCACCAGTCGCCCCCCTACCAGTCACCCCCAGTGCAACAGTCAACTCCTGTCCACCAGTCGTCTCCCTACCAGTCACCCCCAGTGCATCAGTCAACTCCTGTCCACCAGTCGCCCTCCTACCAGTCACCCCCAGTGCATCAGTCAACTCCTGTCCACCAGTCGCCCCCCTACCTGTCTTCGTCACCACCCGTCCAGCCCCAATCCCCATCTTACGGGAACTCAGCTGCCAAAGTGTCCACGCTGCCCTACGCCACTGCCTCGCCGCCACTAGAAGTCGCCCACGCCATGGGCCCTAACGGGGCCCTCCACACAGAGGCCTGCTCCCCACACCCTGCCTCGTACGCGGAGGTCTGGGCTAACCCCTTAGCAAAATCTCCTGTTCCCCCTTGGGCTGCCTTGGCAGTGCTTGAGGCTATGTCATCTCCAGTAGCACTTAACTATCAGGCCAAGTTACCATCAGTACCGTCAGCCTATCAGGCCATGCTACCATCAGCTTCTCACATCACCACAACGGTATGTACAACACTGCTTAAACACCTGCTCTAGAACTCGTATTAAGAACTGTCATATAGAACTCTAAAACTCACCTGCTCTAGAAGTGTCATCTAGAACTCCCCTGATCTAGAACTCTCATATCGAACTCACCTGCTCTAGAACATTCATCTAGAACTCTAGAACTAACCTCCTCTACAATGCTCATCTAGAACTCTAGGTCTCACCTGCTCTAGAACTCTCATCTAAAACCCTAAAACTCACCTGCTCTAAAATTCTCTAACTCACCTGCTCTAGAACTCTCATCTAGAACTCTAAAACTCACCTGCTCTAGAAGTGTCATCTAGAACTCACCTGCTCTAGAACACTCATCTAGAACTCTAGGTCTCACCTGCTCTAGAATGCTCATCTAGAACTCTAAATTCTTACATGCTCCATAACTCTTATTTAGAACTCTAGAACTCACCTACTCTATAACTCTCATCTAGAACTCTAGAACTTACTTGCTCTAGAACATTAATCTAGAACTCACTTGCTCGAGAACACTCATCTAGAACTTACCTGCTCTAGAATGTTCATCTAGAACTCTAGAACTCACCTACTCTAGAACACTCATCTAGAACCTCTAGAACTCACCTGTCGTTATCTAGTCTACATTACTGTAACTATGTTGACTAAGCGTATGTAATACTGTATATCCTTGTCCTCCAACCAGAGCCCACATCTAGGCCCAGCAGCGGCCACGGAGCAGAGAAGAGCAGACACAGATCGCCCCATAGTTCCCCGTCCTGTCATGTCCATCACAGACTTTCTCCCTGTGGAGGATGACTCCCGTGTCAACCTTTCAACCCCTGAGCCCTACCCCACCCCGCCCAAGGCCCTTGTGCCACCCGCTGGGGACCTCACCAACCCCCTGGACACACAGCCTCTTCGGCCCCCCAGAGCCCCCTCTCCCCTGGAGTCAGAACCAGACTACTCCATGGAGAGGCCGACCACACGCTTGGTGTCCATGGAGGAGTTCCTCAGTCAGGACCAGGACACAGGCTTCAACAGGCATCAGGTTGGTTAGTTAATTAGTTAATTAGGTAGGTAGGTAGGTAGGTAGGTAGGTAGGTAGGTAGGTAGGTAGGTACGGTAGGTAGGTAGGTACTGTAGGTAGGTAGGTAGGTAGGTAGGTAGGTAGCTAGGTAGGTATTGTAAGGTAGGTAGCTAGGTAGGTATTGTAAGGTAGGTAGGTAGGTAGGTAGGTAGGTAGGTAGGTAGGTAGGTAGGTAGGTAGGTAGGTAGGTACTGTAGGTAGGTAGGTAGGTAGGTAGGTACTGTAGGTAGGTAGGTAGGTACTGTAGGTAGGTAGGTAGGTAGGTATTGTAAGGTAGGTAGGTAGGTAGGTAGGTATTGTAAGGTAGGTAGGTAGGTAGCTAGGTAGGTATTGTAAGGTAGGTAGGTAGGTAGGTATTGTAAGGTAGGTAGGTAGGTAGCTAGGTAGGTATTGTAAGGTAGGTAGGTAAGTTAGGTACAGTGCATTTGGAAAGTATTCAGGCCATGTGACATGTTTTCCTCATTAATCTACACACAATACCCCATAAAGAAAAAGCAAAAAGAGTTCAATCTGGGTTTCATCAGACCAGAGAGTCTTGTTTCTCATGATCTGAGAGTCTTTATGTGCCTTTTGGAAAACTCCAAGCTGGCTGTCATGTGCCTTTTACTGAGGAGTGGCTTCCATCTGGCCACTCTAACATAAAGGCCTGATTGGTGGAGTGCTGCAGAGATGGTTGTCCTTCTGGAAGGTTCTCCCATCTCCACAGAAGAACTCTGGAGCTCTCTCAGAATGACCATCAGGTTCTTGGTCACCTCCCTGACCAAGGCCCTTCTCCCCTGATTGCTCAGTTTGGCCGGGCGGCCAGCTCTAGGAAGAGTCTTGGTGGTTCCAAACTTCTTCCATTTCAGAATGATGGAGGCCACTGTGTTCTTGGGGACCTTCAATGCTGCATACATTTTCTTGGTAAACTTCCACAGATCTGTTCCTCGACACAATCCTGTCTCGGAGCTCTACGGACAATTCCTTTGACCTCATGGCTTGGTTTTTGCTCTGACATGCACTGTCAACTGTGGGACCTAATATAGACAGGTGTGTTGCCTTTCCAAATCATGTCCAATCAATTGAATTTACCACAGGTGGACTCCAATCAAGTTGTAGAAAGATCTCAAGGATGATTGATCAATGGAAACAAGATGCACCTGAGATCAATTTCGAGTGTCATAGCAAAGGGTCTGAATAAGGTATTTCTGTTTTTAATTTGAACAAATTTGCTGAAATTCTAAAAACTGTTTTTGCTTTTTCATTATGAGGTATTGTGTGTAGATTTTATTTGATTGAATCCATTTTAGAATAAGGCTGTAACATAAATGTGGAAAAAGTCAAAGGGTCTGAATACTTTCCAAATGCACAGTAGTTAGTTCATTAATTAATTAGTTAGTTAGTACAGACTGTGCTTCTTTGAATATGTTTCATTAGTCCATTGTTGATGTAGTCCCCAACATGTTTTGCATATCAGCAATCAAGTTTTCAAGATAAATAATTTTCAAAATGCAGAAATACAGCCGGTATTATGTTTTACATCATATGATACAAAATGCATAATACCGGCTGTATTTCTGTATATTGAAAGTTATATACTGTATCTTGAAAACTTGATTGCTGACATGCAAAACTATTTTGGGGATTACATCAACAATGAATAGAACAAATTACCAAATACCTTTAAATGTCACGGGCAGTTTCCTGGGAAGATACTATCTGCAAGCTACAGCAGACACCTCTGAAGTTATCTTTACGTCCCTATTCCCTTCACATTGGCTAGTACTAACTGTGTTTTAATCCTCTGATGATTTGGATAACGCCGGCTCAGGTAGAAACTCTTAGAGAGAGAGATCAGTGGTCATGCCCTCACACACAGGTTGAAAGAGTGCCAACATCACCCAGCACTCTTGTTTAGATTAATCAGTTACTGCCCTAGCTCTAGGAAAAGCATTGGGATCATTATCTCTTGTTTAGATTAATCAGTTACTGCCCTAGCTCTAGGAAAAGCCTTGGGATCATTATCTCTTGTGTATCAACAGGGTGCTTCAGACCAGGAAGTATTGAGGATAGAGGCAGGATTTCAAGATATACCTCATAGTAGAATTTAGCGCAAATGTACCTAATAAATTAATGTTTCACTTTTATTGGCAACTACAGTTAATAGCACTAAAATAATATTGACTCTAAATGTAGATTTGTGTATTGGCTAATACATCATTGGTTAATCCATATGCCTGTCCCGTTGCGTATGTTTTATATGAGTTAGGCAAGCAACATCATTGGTTATTCCACGCCGACCTGTAAGTGTGTTGTGCTGTGTGGTTCTGTCCTGCGGTTCAGCGGTATACTGCCGGTCTGTAAGTGTGTTGTGCTGTGTGGTTCTGTCCTGCGGTTCAGCGGTATACTGCCGGTCTGTAAGTGTGTTGTGCTGTGTGGTTCTGTCCTGCGGTTCAGCGGTATACTGCCGGTCTGTAAGTGTGTTGTGCTGTGTGGTTCTGTCCTGCGGTTCAGCGGTATACTGCCGGTCTGTAAGTGTGTTGTGCTGTGTGGTTCTGTCCTGTGGTTCAGCGGTATACTGCCGGTCTGTAAGTGTGTTGTGCTGTGTGGTTCTGTCCTGTGGTTCAGCGGTATACTGCCGGTCTGTAAGTGTGTTGTGCTGTGTGGTTCTGTCCTGTGGTTCAGCGGTATACTGCCGGTCTGTAAGTGTGTTGTGCTGTGTGGTTCTGTCCTGTGGTTCAGCGGTATACTGCCGGTCTGTAAGTGTGTTGTGCTGTGTGGTTCTGTCCTGTGGTTCAGCGGTATACTGCCGGTCTGTAAGTGTGTTGTGCTGTGTGGTTCTGTCCTGTGGTTCAGCGGTATACTGCCGGTCTGTAAGTGTGTTGTGCTGTGTGGTTCTGTCCTGTGGTCCACTGCCGGTCTGTAAGTGTGTTGTGCTGTGTGGTTCTGTCCTGTGGTTCAGCGGTATACTGCCGGTCTGTAAGTGTGTTGTGCTGTGTGGTTCTGTCCTGTGGTTTAGCGGTATATCCTGTGGTTTAGCGGTATACTGCCGGTCTGTAAGTGTGTTGTGCTGTGTGGTTCTGTCCTGTGGTTCAGCGGTATACTGCCGGTCTGTAAGTGTGTTGTGCTGTGTGGTTCTGTCCTGCGGTTCAGCGGTATACTGCCGGTCTGTAAGTGTGTTGTGCTGTGTGGTTCTGTCCTGCGGTTCAGCGGTATACTGCCGGTCTGTAAGTGTGTTGTGCTGTGTGGTTCTGTCCTGCGGTTCAGCGGTATACTGCCGGTCTGTAAGTGTGTTGTGCTGTGTGGTTCTGTCCTGCGGTTCAGCGGTATACTGCCGGTCTGTAAGTGTGTTGTGCTGTGTGGTTCTGTCCTGTGGTTCAGCGGTATACTGCCGGTCTGTAAGTGTGTTGTGCTGTGTGGTTCTGTCCTGTGGTTCAGCGGTATACTGCCGGTCTGTAAGTGTGTTGTGCTGTGTGGTTCTGTCCTGTGGTTCAGCGGTATACTGCCGGTCTGTAAGTGTGTTGTGCTGTGTGGTTCTGTCCTGTGGTTCAGCGGTATACTGCCGGTCTGTAAGTGTGTTGTGCTGTGTGGTTCTGTCCTGTGGTCCAGCGGTATACTGCCGGTCTGTAAGTGTGTTGTGCTGTGTGGTTCTGTCCTGTGGTTCAGCGGTATACTGCCGGTCTGTAAGTGTGTTGTGCTGTGTGGTTCTGTCCTGTGGTTCAGCGGTATACTGCCGGTCTGTAAGTGTGTTGTGCTGTGTGGTTCTGTCCTGTGGTTCAGCGGTATCCTGCCGGTCTGTAAGTGTGTTGTGCTGTGTGGTTCTGTCCTGCGGTTCAGCGTTATACTGCCGGTCTGTAAGTGTGTTGTGCTGTGTGGTTCTGTCCTGCGGTTCAGCGGTATATTGCCGGTCTGTAAGTGTGTTGTGCTGTGTGGTTCTGTCCTGCGGTTCAGCGGTATACTGCCGGTCTGTAAGTGTGTTGTGCTGTGTGGTTCTGTCCTGTGGTTCAGCGGTATACTGCCGGTCTGTAAGTGTGTTGTGCTGTGTGGTTCTGTCCTGTGGTTCAGCGGTATACCGCCGGTCTGGTGGAGCCAGAGAGCAGTAGGGGATCTGACCTGTCTGATATCCTGGAGGAAGAGGAGGATGACCTCTACTCTGACCCCCCTGGATCCGCCCTGGCCCGGGGGTACACCATCGGAGCCAACAGGGTAAACAGTCACCACACACACACCATCACACACACACCATCACACACACACACCATCACAC
Organism: Oncorhynchus clarkii lewisi; assembly: GCF_045791955.1. Lineage (NCBI taxonomy): Eukaryota > Metazoa > Chordata > Actinopteri > Salmoniformes > Salmonidae > Oncorhynchus > Oncorhynchus clarkii. Next base: position 6,569,313 of record NC_092156.1, on the reverse strand, counting down.
ACACACACCATCACACACACACACACCATCACACACACACACACCATCACACACACACACACACCATAACACACACACCATCACACACACACACACCATAACACACACACCATCACACACACACACACCATAACACACACACACCATAACACACACTCACCATAACACACACACACCATAACACACACACCCCATAACACACACACCATAACACACACACCACACACACCACAACACACCACAAACACCACACACACACACCACACACACCATAACACACACACCACACACACCATAACACCACACACACACCACACACACCATAACACACACACACACCATAACACACACACACCATAACACATCACACACACCATAACACACACACACACCATAACACACACACACACACCATAACACACACACACACACCATAACACACAAACCACAAACACCATAACACACACACCACACACACCATTATACACACACCACACACACCACACACACCATAACACACACACCATAACACACACACATCATAACACACACACATCATAACACACACACACACCATAACACACACACACACCATAACACACACACACCATAACACACACACACCATAACACACACACCATAACACACACACCACACACACCATAACACACACACACCATAACACACACACACCATAACACACACACCATAACACACACACCATCACACACACACACACCATCACACACACACACACCATCACACACACACACACACACCATCACACACACACCATAACACACACACCATCACACACACACACACACCATAACACACACACCATCACACACACACACACCATAAAACACACACACCATAACACACACACACCATAACACACACACACCATAACACACACACACCCCATAACACACACACCATAACACACACGCCACACACACTATAACACACCACACACACCACACACACACCACACACACCATAACACACACACCACACACACCATAACACCACACGCACACCACACACACCATAACACACACACACACCATAACACACACACACCATAACACACACACACACCATAACACACACACACCATAACACACACACCCCATAACACACACACCACACACACCATAACACACCACACACATCACACACACCATAACACACACACCATAACACACACACACACACCATAACACACACACACCATAACACACAAACCACTCACACCATAACACACACACCAGACACACCATTATACACACACCACACACACCACACACACCATAACACACACACCATAACACACACACATCATAACACACACACATCATAACACACACACACCATAACACACACACACACCATAACACACACACACCATAACACACACACACCATAACACACACACACCATAACACACACACCATAACACACACACCATAACACACCATAACACACACATCATAACACACACACAATAACACACACATCATAACACACACACAATAACACACAAACCATACCACACACACCATAACACACCATAACACACACATCATAACACACCATAAAACACAAACCATAACACACACACCATAACACACCATAACACAGACACACCATAACACACACACCACACACACCATAACACAGACACACCATAACACATACACCACACACACCATAACACACCATACCACACACACCATAACACACACACACCATAACACACCATAACACACACACACCATAACGCAGACACACCATAACACACACACCATAACACACACACCATAACACACACACCACACACACCATAACACAGACACATCATAACACACACACCATAGCAGACACACCATAACAGACACACCATAACACACACACCATAACACACACACCATAACACAGACACCATTACACAGACACACCATAACACAGACACACCATAACACAGACACACCATAACACAGACACCATAACACAGACACACCATAACACAGACACACCATAACACAGACACACCATAACACGGACACACCATAACACACACACCATAACACAGACACCATAACACACACACCATAACACAGACACCATAACACAGACACCATAACACACACACCATAACACAGACACCATAACACAGACACCATAACACACACACACCACACACACCATAACAGCACACGCACACCACACACACCATAACACAGACACACCATAACACAGACACACCATAACACAGACACCATAACACAGACACCATAACACACACACCACACACACCATAACAGCACACGCACACCACACACACCATAACACAGACACCATAACACAGACACCATAACACAGACACCATAACACAGACACCATAACAGACACACCATAACACAGACACCATAACACAGACACCATAACACAGACACCATAACACAGACACCATAACACAGACACCATAACACAGACACCATAACACACACACCATAACACAGACACCATAACACAGACACCATAACACAGACACCATAACACAGACACCATTACACAGACACCATAACACAGACACCATAACACAGACACCATAACACAGACACCATAACACAGACACCATAACACACACACCATAACACAGACACCATAACACAGACACCGTAACACAGACACCATAACACAGACACCATAACACAGACACCATAACACAGACACCATAACACACACACCATAACACAGACACCATAACACAGACACCATAACACAGACACCATAACACACACACCATAACACAGACACCATAACACAGACACCGTAACACAGACACCATAACACAGACACCGTAACACAGACACCATAACACAGACGCCGTAACACAGACACCATAACACAGACACCATAACACAGACACCATAACACAGACACCATAACACAGACACCATAACACAGACACCATAACACAGACACCATAACACAGACACCATAACACAGACACCATAACACACACACCATAACACAGACACCATAACACAGACACCGTAACACAGACACCATAACACAGACACCATAACACAGACACCATAACACAGACACCATAACACAGACACCATAACACACACACCATAACACAGACACCATAACACAGACACCATAACACAGACACCATAACACACACACACCATAACACAGACACCATAACACAGACACCGTAACACAGACACCGTAACACAGACACCGTAACACAGACACCGTAACACAGACACCATAACACAGACACCATAACACAGACACCATAACACAGACACCATAACACAGACACCATAACACAGACACCATAACACAGACACCATAACACAGACACCATAACACAGACACCATAACACACACACCATAACACAGACACCATAACACAGACACCGTAACACAGACACCATAACACAGACACCATAACACAGACACCATAACACAGACACCATAACACACACACCATAACACAGACACCATAACACAGACACCATAACACAGACACCATAACACACACACCATAACACAGACACCATAACACAGACACCGTAACACAGACACCATAACACAGACACCATAACACAGACACCATAACACAGACACCATAACACAGACACCATAACACAGACACCGTAACACAGACACCATAACACAGACACCATAACACAGACACCATAACACAGACACCATAACACAGACACCATAACACACACACCATAACACAGACAACATAACACAGACACCATAACACAGACACCATAACACACACACCATAACACAGACACCATAACACAGACACCATAACACAGACACCATAACACACACACCATAACACAGACACCATAACACAGACACCGTAACACAGACACCATAACACAGACACCATAACACAGACACCATAATACAGACACCATAACACAGACACCATAACACAGACACCATAACACAGACACACCATAACACAGACACCATAACACACACCATAACACAGACACCGTAACACAGACACCATAACACAGACACACCATAACACAGACACCATAACACACACACCATAACACAGACACCATAACACAGACACCATAACACAGACACCATAACACAGACACCATAACACAGACACCATAACAGACACCATAACAGACACCATAACACAGACACCATAACAGACACCATAACAGACACCATAACAGACACCATAACAGACACCATAACACAGACACCATAACACAGACACCATAACACAGACACCTTAACACAGACACCTTAACAGACACCTGATCTGAGGAGGACAGCCTCTGTTTTGGTTATGTTTGTTTTTTCTCTTTCACTCTTGAATTCACCGTTTTGATTCATTTTCTTTTCACCCTGTCCTGTCCTGTCCATCACTCCACCCTCACTCTTCACTGTTCCTCCTGTCACCCTGTCCTGCCCACCACTCCACCCTCACTCTTCACTGTTCCTCCTGTCACCCTGTCCTGCCCACCACTCCACCCTCACTCTTCACTGTTCCTCCTGTCACCCTGTCCTGTCCTGTCCACCACTCCACCCTCACTCTTCACTGTTCCTCCTGTCACCCTGTCCTGTCCTGTCCACCACTCCACCCTCACTCTTCACTGTTCCTCCTGTCACCCTGTCCTGTCCTGTCCACCACTCCACCCTCACTCTTCACTGTTCCTCCTGTCCTGTCCACCACTCCACCCTCACTCTTCACTGTTCCTCCTGTCACCCTGTCCTGTCCTGCCCACCACTCCACCCTCACTCTTCACTGTTCCTCCTGTCACCCTGTCCTGTCCTGTCCACCACTCCACCCTCACTCTTCACTGTTCCTCCTGTCACCCTGTCCTGTCCTGTCCATCACTCCACCCTCACTCTTCACTGTTCCTCCTGTCACCCTGTCCTGTCCTGCCCACCACTCCACCCTCACTCTTCACTGTTCCTCCTGTCACCCTGTCCTGTCCTGTCCACCACTCCACCCTCACTCTTCACTGTTCCTCCTGTCACCCTGTCCACCACTCCACCCTCACTCTTCACTGTTCCTCCTGTCACCCTGTCCTGTCCACCACTCCACCCTCACTCTTCACTGTTCCTTTCTGACCTCCTACCTCATCCAACCTTCGTACCTTCAACCTGTTACACCTCCTCCTCGATGACCCTTGACCCATGACCCCTGTAGCCAGACCAGTGGGAGGTGCCGGACAGTGACGAGGAGATTGTGGAGAAGATCCTGAAGCTTCCTCCTCAGGCCCAGACTCAGGCCTACCACTACCATCAGGGTCATCATCACCACAACGAGCACTTGTTCAGCATCCCAGAGGTGACCGATGAAGAGGATAACAGTGTCGACGAGGACTATAGTCACCGTCGCCACCGCAGGCAGTCCCAAGCCGGGCCCAGCCACCATCCGGATGATCCCCACTACCACAGCCCCAGACACCAACCCCAGCCCCACCACCACCACCACCACCACAGCAGCAGACCCGAAGCCAAAGAGCCTTCACCCAGACACAGTGGTGGTGCTGTTTTTCGGGCCCAGAACAGGGTCCACTACACAGACACAGTAGACAGCATCAGCCACCCTGAGGAGGGGCTGCTGGACACCGGGGGCAGTAGGGATGTTTGGGTGCCCCGGGCCACCCAGAAGGCCCACCACGGTGGGGGAGGGAGTAAGGCGGGGACGATGGCCTTGGTAGGCGGACTGGGGGACCGGCTCAGACGAGAAGCCTTGCTACGAAGTCAGATGGCGGTCGCTGCGTTTACGACCCAGGCCACCGGACACACACCGGGTCCGGGCTCCCACCCGGTCAGCAAGACCGTCCGGAAGGTCAATTCCCCGGTGGGCTCGGTAACAGAAATCGACCTTGAGTACGGGACAGACGAGGAGGAGCCGTTGACCTACGACCCCGGGGAACGAGGGGAGGTGGTGGTAGACCAGATGAGCTCTGAGTGGTGGGTGGAGGGGGTACAGCCTGAACCCCGGCCTCTGCTCCGGGGAAAGCCTGCCCTCCAGGCCATCGCAGCTACTGCAGCAGAATGGGTGTGTTGTCACTCGTTGTATCCTGTGGCTGTATTCCCTCTGGATTCCCTGTCTTCGACCGGCGCCTGTGTCGTTGTCAGGTCAACTGTAACTGATGTCCTAGCCACCTAGCGTCTGTCTGTCTGTCTGACTGACTGTCTGCACTATCCGTTTCTCCAGACTCATTCAACCTGCACAACCACCTGGTTCTTATCCTATACAACTCGTGTCTCTAACCCTGCACTATTGTACAATCATCTGCTGTCTGTCTTTCTCTCTGACTGACTGTCTCGCTCTGTGTGTGTGTATTTGTTGTGTGTGTTTGTGTGTGTGTTTGTTTGTTTGTGTGTGTGTTGACCAGGAGTCTGGCAGAAACCTGTCGATGGAAGCTGGTGCTGGGTGGAGCGGACAGCCTGGACTATCTCCTAAACTGACCAGGTCAGAGGTCATACATCAGCTCAAAGGTCAGAATCAAATTCCTCCTCTTCACCCCCCCCCCCCCCCCTCTCTATCTCTCTCTCTCTCTCTCTCTCTCTCTCTCTCTCTCTCTCTCTCTCTCTCGCTCGCTCGCTCGCTCGCTCTCTGTCTCTGTGTCTCTCTCTGTCCCTCTCTCTCTGTCCCTCTCTCTCTGTCCCTCGCTCTCTGTCCCTCGCTCTCTGTCCCTCGCTCTCTGTCCCTCGCTCTCTGTCCCTCTCTCTCTGTCCCTCTCTCTCTGTCTCTCTCTCTCTGTCTGTCTCTCTGTCGGTCTGTCTCTCTCTGTCTGTCTCTCTGTCGGTCTGTCTCTCTCGGTCTGTCTCTCTCTGTCTGTCTCTCTGTCGGTCTGTCTCTTTCTGTCTGTCTCTCTGTCTGTCTCTCTCCCTGTCTGTCTCTCTGTCTCTCAATCTGCACTCAGTCAGATACTATACAGTACTATAACGGGGAGGATGGGGAGGACAGTACTATAACATGGAGGAGGGGGAGGACAGTACTATAACAGGGAGGAGGGGAGGACAGTACTATAACAGGGAGGAGGGGGAGGACAGTACTATAACAGGGAGGAGGGGGAGGACAGTACTATAACAGGGAGGAGGGGGAGGACAGTACTATAACGGGGAGGAGGGGGAGGACAGTACTATAACATGGAGGAGGGGAGGACAGTACTATAACAGGGAGGAGGGGAGGACAGTACTGTAACAGGGATGGGGGGCAGGGGAGGGGGTAGCCTAGTGGTTAGAGCGTTAGACTAGTCACCGAAAGGTTGCTGGATCGAATCCCTGAGCTGACAAGGTAAAACTCTGTTGTTCTGCCCCTGAACAGGCAGTTAACCCACTGTTCCAGGCCGTCATTGAAAATAAGAATTTGTTCTTATAACTGACTTGCCTAGTTAAATGAAAGGTACAATTTTAAAATTGAAATTGAAAAAACATAGATTTGATTAGCCTGCACTGAAACTAACTAACCAACATATTAACCTAGATTAGCCTGCACTGAAACTAACCAACCAACACAGTAACCTAGATTAGCCTGCACTGAAACTAACCAACCGCCAATACAGGAGAGCTGGGGTCTCTCATTTTCGGCCTTACTCTCTCTCCCTCTCTCTCTCTCTCTCTCTCTCTCTCTCTCTCTCTCTCTCTCTCTGTCTCTCTCTGTCTCTCTCTGTCTCTCTCTGTCTCTCTCTCTCTCTCTCTCTCTCTGTCTCTCTCTGTCTCTCTCTCTCTCTCTCTCTCTCTCTCTCTCTCTCTGTCTCTCTCTGTCTCTCTCTCTCTCTCTCTCTCTGTCTCTCTCTCTCTCTCTCTGTCTCTCTCTCTCTGTCTCTCTATGTCTCTCTCTCTCTGTCTCTGTCTCTGTCTCTGTCTCTGTCTCTGTCTCTCCGTCTCTCTCTGTCTCTCTCTCTCTCTCTCTCTCTCTCTCTCTCTCTCTCTCTCTCTCTCTCTCTCTCTCTCTCTCTCTCTCTCTCTCTCTCTCTCACTCTCTCTCTCTCTCTTTGTCTGTCTCTCACTCTCTCTCTCACTCTCGCTCTCTCTCTCTCAATTCAATTCAATTTGCTTTATTGGCATGACATAACAATGTACATGTTGCCAAAGCTAATTTTGGATATTTACAATATGAAAATGAGAATCAATATTGTCAACGGGACAACAGTAACAACAATAACCAAGTGTCAAAATAACCATACATTCAACAATAACAATAAGCATACAGTAGAGGACATGTGCAGGTTGATTGGTCTGTCAGACACTGTCCCTCAGCGCTGCCAACCCACAGTATCCTCATCAGAGAGGTCTTTGAAACCCTGAATAAGGGTTTCAAATTTGGGAAAATGACACTCTAATTGTTTTAGATTTTTGACAGGTTCTGTTGTTGTACAGTGGTTGCACAGCCTTTCCTCTACAGGGAGACAGGTTCTGCTGTGGTGCAGTGGTTGCACAGCCTTTCCTCTACAGGGAGACAGGTTCTGTTGTTGTGCAGTGGTTGCACAGCCTTTCCTTTACAGGGAGCCAGATTTTCCTGTGTCTACCCTTCTCAATGGCAAGGCTGTGCTCACTGAGCCTGTACCTTGTCAAGGTTTTTCTAAGGTTTTGATCAGTAACAATCGTCAAATATTTAGCCACGGTGTACTGTCGATTTAGGGCCAGATAGCACTGCATTTTGCTTTGTGTTTGTGTTTCCCAATAAGCAATGTAGTTTTGTTTTGACTGTGTTGTAATTTGGTTTTTCCTGATTGGTCCTGAGGCTTCAGTGTATTAGTAGAACAGGTTTGTGAACTCAGCCCCAGGACCAGCTGGATGAGGGGACTGAGGCTTCAGTGTGTTAGTAGAACAGGTTAGTGAACTCAGCCCCAGGACCAGCTGGATGAGGGGACTGAGACTTCAGTGTGTTAGTAGAACAGGTTAGTGAACTCAGCCCCAGGACCAGCTGGATGAGGGGACTGAGGCTTCAGTGTGTTAGTAGAACAGGTTTGTGAACTCGGCCCCAGGACCAGCTGGATGAGGGGACTGAGGCTTCAGTGTGTTAGTAGAACAGGTTTGTGAACTCGGCCCCAGGACCAGCTGGATGAGGGGACTGAGGCTTCAGTGTGTTAGTAGAACAGGTTTGTGAACTCAGCCCCAGGACCAGCTGGATGAGGGGACTGAGGCTTCAGTGTGTTAGTAGAACAGGTTTGTGAACTCGGCCCCAGGACCAGCTGGATGAGGGGACTGAGGCTTCAGTGTGTTAGTAGAACAGGTTTGTGAACTCAGCCCCAGGACCAGCTGGATGAGGGGACTGAGACTTCAGTGTGTTAGTAGAACAGGTTTGTGAACTCGGCCCCAGGACCAGCTGGATGAGGGGACTGAGGCTTCAGTGTGTTAGTAGAACAGGTTTGTGAACTCAGCCCCAGGACCAGCTGGATGAGGGGACTGAGGCTTCAGTGTGTTAGTAGAACAGGTTTGTGAACTCAGCCCCAGGACCAGCTGGATGAGGGGACTGAGGCTTCAGTGTGTTAGTAGAACAGGTTTGGGAACTCAGCCCCAGGACCAGCTGGATGAGGGGACTCTTTTCTTTGCTCAGCTCTTGGCATTGCAGGGCTTGGTAATGATATGAGAGGGGGTCACTGTATTTTAGATCTTTCCAGAACTTAATTGCTCTGTTTTGAGTTTTTATTATTAGTGGATATTGGCCTAATTCTGCCCTGCATGCATTGTTTGTAGTTTTCCTCTGGACACGTAGGAGAATCTTACAGAACTCTGCATGCAGGGTTTCAATGGGGTGTTTGTCCCATTTGATGAAATCTTGTTTTGCAAGTGGACCCCACACCTCGCTGCCATAAAGTGCAATTGGTTCAATGACATATTCAATTAGTTTTAGCCAAATTTGAATAGCTATTTCAATTTGAATTGGCTTTTTAATGGCGTAGAACACCCTGTGTGCTTTCTCTCTCTGCTCATTCACTGCCTCATTAAGGTGTCCAGTTGAGCTTATTTTTTAAGTAATTGTAGTGTGTACAGTACTCTATATATTTTGTACCAATTGAGAACTTTGGTCTAATTCCCTGAGATCTGGATATTCTCTGGAAAATCATTATTTTAGTCTTTCTGGGGTTTACTGCCAGGGCCCAGGTCTGGCAGTACTGCTCTAGCAGGTCCAGGTTCTGTTGTAGGCCATGTGCTGTGGGGGTTTAATGTCAGGGCCCAGGTCTGGCAGTACTGCTCTAGCAGGTCCAGGCTCTGCTGTAGGCCATGTGCTGTGGGGGTTTACTGCCAGGGCCCAGGTCTGGCAGTACTGCTCTAGCAGGTCCAGGCTCTGCTGCAGGCCATGTGCTGTGGGTGACAGCAGGCATAGGTCATCTGCGAAGAGTAGGCATTTAACTTCTGAATTGTGGAGACTAACACCAGAGGCTGAGGATTTTTCTAGAATAGTGGCTAATTCCTTAATGTAAATTGAATAGTGCAGGGCTCAGATTGCAACCCTGGCGAAGGCCCCTGCGTCTGGTTAAAGAATTATGTTATTTTCTTGCCAATCTGAATGCTGCACGTATTGTCAGTGTACATTGATTTAATTATGTCATATGTTTTACCCCCTACACCACTTCCCATAACTTTGTAGAACAGTCCTGTATGCCAAATAGAATCAAATGCTTTTTGGAAGTCGATAAAGCAAGTGTATATTTTGGTATTATAGTTCAGCTTTTCTTAGCAGTAGGTGGAAGAACAAAGAACATGCAGATGGGTACACAAGACATTGTTCACGTACGCCCAGCAAGACTAGAGAGGGATCAGGGAAGCCGATGTACAGACAATATAAACATTGTATTTTTCTCCCTGTCAGCTGGGCTCTGCCTGTAGCCCGACTGTTGCTACATACAGGTGGACTGATCTTCCCCTAATGAGATAGAACCTGGTATCATTGGAGCAGATTCATCCCTAGTCCACTACAACAGTTCACATGTAGGTCTAGGTAATCAGTCACCATGGTTACTACAGCACATAGACAGACCTGTGGTCAGACTAGGTAATCAGTCACCATGGTTACTACATTATATAGACAGACAGCCCTGTCTGTGGTCAGACTAGGTAATCAGTCACCATGGTTACTACATTATATAGACAGACAGCCCTGTGGTCAGACTAGGTCATCAGTCACCATGGTTACTACATTATATAGACAGACAGCCCTGTGGTCAGACTAGGTAATCAGTCACCATGGTTACTACATTATATAGACAGACAGCCCTGTGGTCAGACTAGGTCATCAGTCACCATGGTTACTACATTATATAGACAGACAGCCCTGTGGTCAGACTAGGTAATCAGTCACCATGGTTACTACATTATATAGACAGACAGCCCTGTGGTCAGACTAGGTCATCAGTCACCATGGTTACTACATTATATAGACAGACAGCCCTGTGGTCAGACTAGGTCATCAGTCACCATGGTTACTACATTATATAGACAGACAGCTCTGTGGTCAGACTAGGTAATCAGTCACCATGGTTACTACATCACATAGACAGACAGCTCTGTGTTGCTGCTGTTATTGTATAAGCACATCCAGAGATTATTTTTGTAAGAGTTAGCGAGGGAAGGGGGCCATGCTCTGTGTTTCTGTTTTCTTTCCTGCTTTCCCCTCTTCCTCTCTCCTCTCCCCCTCTCCCTCCTTTCCTCTCTTCCCCCACTTCGCCCTCTTCCTCCTTTCCTCTCTTACCCCTCTTCCTTCTTTCTCCTCTTCCCCTCTCCTCTCTCCCCCCTTTCTCCTCTTCCCCTCTCCTCTCTCCCCCCTTTCCTCTCTTCCCCCTCTCCTCTCCCTCCTTTCATCTCTTCCCTCTCTTCCCCCCTTCCTCCTCTCCCCTCTTCCCCCTGTTCCTCCTTTCCTCTCTTACCCCTCTTCCTTCTCCCCCCCCTCCACCTCCTCTCCCGCCCCTCCTCCTCCTCTCCCCCCTCTTCCTCCTTTCCTCTCTTCCCCCTCTTCGCCCTCTTCCTCCTTTCCTCTCTTACCCCTCTTCCTTCCTCTCCCCCCCTCCTCCTCTTCCCCCTCTCCCCTCTTCCTCCTTTCCCTCTCTTCCTCTCTTCCCGGGGATCATAGACATACGCACGTTTCTATCTGAAGCAGCTTAGGCCCCACTGGCTCAGGCTCAGGGCATTAGCTTGATTACCTCTCTTAAGTCCACGCCCGGGCCACGCCATTACACAGCAGAGAGGGGGGGGGGGGTGAGCCCGGACCACGCCATTACACAGCAGAGAGAGGGGGGGGTGAGCCCGGACCACGCCATTACACAGCAGAGAGGGGGGGGTGAGCTCTACCACGCCATTACACAGCAGAGAGGGGGGGGGTGAGCTCTACCACGCCATTACACAGCAGAGAGGGGGGGGGGGTGAGCTCTACCACGCCATTACACAGCAGAGAGGGGGGGGGGAGCTCTACCACGCCATTACACAGCAGAGAGGGGGGAGAGTGAGCTACCACGCCATTACACAGCAGAGGGGGGGGGGGGGGGGGGGGGGTGAGCTCTACCACGCCATTACACAGCAGGGGGGGGGGGGGGGAGTGAGCTGCTCTACCACGCCATTACACAGTAGAGAGGGGGGGTGAGCTCTACCACGCCATTACACAGCAGAGAGGGGGGGGGGGGGTGAGCTCTACCACGCCATTACACAGCAGAGAGGGGGGGGGGGGGGGGGTGAGCTCTACCATGCCATTACACAGCAGGGGGGGGGGGGGGGGGGGGGAGTGAGCTCTACCACGCCATTACACAGCAGAGAGGTGGGGTGAGCTCTACCACGCCATTACACAGCAGAGAGGGGGGGGGGGGGGGTGAGCTCTACCACGCCATTACACAGCAGAGAGGGGGGGGGGGTGAGCTCTACCACGCCATTACACAGCAGAGAGGGGGGGGGTGAGCTCTACCACACCATTAGACAGGGGGGGGGGGGGGTGAGCTCTACCACGCCATTACACAGCAGAGAGGGGGGGGGGGTGAGCTCTACCACGCCATTACACAGCAGAGGGGGGGGGGGGGTGAGCTCTACCACGCCATTACACAGCAGAGAGGGGGGGGGGGAGTGAGCTCTACCACGCCATTACACAGCAGAGGGGGGGGGGGGGGGTGAGCTCTACCACGCCATTACACAGCAGAGAGGGGGGGGGGGTGAGCTCTACCACGCCATTACACAGCAGAGCGGGGGGGGGGGGGGGGGGTGAGCTCCACCACACCATTACACAGCAGCTCTACCACGCCATTACACAGCAGAGAGGGGGGGTGAGCTCTACCACGCCATTACACAGCAGAGAGGGGGGGGGATGAGCTCTACCACACCATTACACAGCAGAGCGGGGGGGGGGGGGGGGGGGGGGGTGAGCTCCACCACACCATTACACAGCAGGGGGGGGGTGGGAGTGAGCTCTACCACGCCATTACACAGCAGAGAGGGGGGGTGAGCTCTACCACGCCATTACACAGCAGAGAGGGGGGGGGATGAGCTCTACCACACCATTACACAGCAGAGAGGGGGGGGGGGGGGGTGAGCTCTACCACGCCATTACACAGCAGAGAGAGGGGGGGGGGGGGAGTGAGCTCTACCACACCATTACACAGCAGAGCGGGGGGGGGGGGGGGGGCTCCCGCTCAACAGTTAGCTTGAAGGCTAACTGTTGCTCAAAATAATGTGAGTTCTGTTTGTGTGTTTGCGTGCAGAGAGCATGGATCATTCATGGCCTATAGGAGACAATGAGGTGCGTATCTTTGTGGCTCTGTTCCCCTACGACCCGGTCAACATGTCTCCCAACCCCGACGCTGCTGAGGAAGAACTGCCCTTCAGAGAGGGACAAATCATCAAGGTATGGAATCAGTGCCAGAATAATCAGTGATATTCCTGGCACTATGTTAGACACTCATCCGATCTGTCAATAATTATTGGTTGTGGCCTCCTGAGTGGCACATCGTAGTGCTTGAGGCGTCACTACAGACCCGGGTTCAATCCCAGGCTGTGTCGCAGCCGGCCGAGACCGGGAAACCCATGAGGCGGCGCACAATTGGTGTTTCGTCCTACACATTGGCACAGCTGGCTTCCGGATTAAGCGAGCAGTGTGTCAAGAAGCAGAGCGGCTTGGTAGGGTTGTGTTTCGGAGGATGCGTGGATCTCGACCTTTGCCTCGCCCAAGTCCGTATGGAAGTTGCAGCGATGGGACAAGGCGGTAACGACCAATTGGATATCACGAAATTGGGGAGAAAAAAGGGTGAAAAGTACAAAAATATGTTTAAAAAATAAAAAATAAAAAATAATAGTGATTGGCAGTGGAAGTCGAAACGTTTCTCCATGTTATCTCTCTTCTATTAAGGAGGTGGTCAGACAATAACACAACCTAACAGTCGCCATCTTGTTTCGTTTTCCCCCCCATCCTCCAGATCTACGGAGACAAAGACTCGGATGGATTCTACCGCGGCGAGTCGAGCGGTCGTCATGGTTACGTGCCATGTAACATGGTGTCAGAGATTCAGGTGGAGGACGAGGAGACCAGAGAGACACTCCTGCAGCAGGGCTTCCTGTCTACCGCAACAAACATGGAGAAGATAGGTAGGCATAGCTGTCAGTCATAACACCGTCCAATCAGCAAATGGTTTTACAGCTGTCAATCATATCAACATCCAATGCCAACTGGGTTCATCCCACAAGTGCCTATTAAACAGGGCCTGATCCAAGTAACACGTCGTCCATGTAATCAATCAATGAATCAGTCAAGTACGTATTTGTATAGTGCTTTCTGTTTGCTGTCAGCTCTATGGTTTTGTCTTGATGTTGTCAGCCTGAACGCATCACCGTAGAATGTGTACGAACTGAGGTCTTTCAACAGGTGTGGAGGGCATGTTCTTTGTGGTGTTGGTTTCACGAAATCCCCATTTTTCCGTGGAGTGGACAGTGAAACAACGTGATAACAGAAGTCCTGTATGACGTGTAGCGTGATGGATGACGGATGTTATGACATTCAGAACTGCCAACACATGTTTTACTCCTCTCCTTCTAGTCTTCATTTTCTTAAATATATATATAGATATATATAGCGATATAGATATATATAGCGATATAGATATAGATATATAGATATAGATATATAGATATAGATATATAGATACAGTATATAGATATAGATATATATATAGATACAGTATTTAGATATAGATATATAGATATATAGATATATATATATAGATATGCACAGTACCAGTAAAACGTTTGGACACACCTACTCATTCAAGGGTTTTACTTATTTGTGTTTTCTACATTGTAGAATAATAGTGAAGAGATCAAAACTATGAAATAATACATGGAATCATGTAGTAACCAAAAAAGTGTTAAACAAATCAAAATCTATTCTATATTTTAGATTCTTCAATGTAGTCACCCTTTGCTTTGGTGACAGCGATGTACACGTTTCTCCAACAGTGGAGGGATTCCCACATATGCTGAGCACTTGTTGGCTACTTTTCCTTCACTCTGCGGTCCAACTCATCCCAAAACATCTCAATTGGGTTGTGGTCGGGTGATTGTGGAGCCCAGGTCATCTGATGCAGCACTCCATCACTCTCCTTCTTGGTCAAATAGACTTTACACAGCCTGGTGGTGTGGTGGGTCATTGTCCTGTTGAAAAACAAATGCTTGTCCCACTAAGCGCAAACCAGATGGGATGGCGTATCGCTGCAGAATGCTGTGGTAGCCATGCTGGTTAAGTGTGATTCTAATCAAATCACTGACAGTGTTACCAGCAAAGCACCATCACACCTCCTCCTCCATGATTCACGGGTGGGAACCACACATGCCGAGATCATCCACTCACCTACTCTGCGTCTTTCACAAAGACACTGCATTTGAAACAAAAAAACTCAAATTTGGACCAATCAGACCAAAGGACATATTTCCATTGCTTGTGTTTCTTGGCCCAAGTCTCTTCTTATTATTGATGTGCTTTAGGAAACAAGTCTCTTCTTCTTATTGATGTGCTTTAGGAAACAAGTCTCTTCTTCTTATTGATGTGCTTTAGGAAACAAGTCTCTTCTTCTTATTGATGTGCTTTAGGAAACAAGTCTCTTCTTCTTATTGATGTGCTTTAGGAAACAAGTCTCTTCTTCTTATTGATGTGCTTTAGGAAACAAGTCTCTTCTTCTTATTGATGTGCTTTAGGAAACAAGTCTCTTCTTCTTATTGATGTGCTTTAGGAAACAAGTCTCTTCTTCTTATTGATGTGCTTTAGGAAACAAGTCTCTTCTTCTTATTGATGTGCTTTAGGAAACAAGTCTCTTCTTCTTATTGATGTGCTTTAGGAAACAAGTCTCTTCTTCTTATTGATGTGCTTTAGTAGTGGTTTCTTTGCAGCAATTCGACCATGAAGGCCTGATTCATGCAGTCTCCTCTGAACAGATGATTTGTATGTTTTTATTTCACCTTTATTTAACCAGGTAGGCCAGTTTAGAACAAGTTCTCATTTACAACTGCAACCTGGTCAAGATAAAGCAAAGCAGTGCGTCAAAAACAACAACACAGAGTTACACATGGAATAAACAAACGTACAGTCAATAACACAATAGAAAAGTGTAGAAGAGTAGGGAGGTAAGGTAATAAATAGGCCATATAGGCAAAATAATTACAATTTAGCATTAACACTGGAGTGCTAGATGTGCAGATGATGATGTGCAAGTAGAGATACTGGGGTGAACAGTTGATGTTGAGATGTGTCTGTTACTTAAACTCTGAAGTATTTATTTGGGCTGCAATTTCTGAGGCTGGTAACTCTAATGAACTTATCCTCTGCAGCAGAGGTAACTCTGGGTCTTCCTTTCCTGTGGCGTTCCTCATGAGAGCCAGTTTCATCGCACTTGGAGAAACTTTAAAAGTTCTTCAAATGTTCCGTATTGACTGACCTTCATGTCCTAAAGTAATGATGGACTGTAATTTTTATTTCCTTATTTGAGCTGTTCTTGCCATAATATGACTATTCTGTATACTACCCCTACCTTGTCACAACACAACTGATTGACTCAAACGCATTAAGAAGGAAAGTAATTCCACAAATTAACTTTTAACAAGGAACACCTGTTAATTGAAATTCATTCCAGGTGACTGCCTGAAGCTGGTTGAGAGAATTCCAAGAGTGTGCAAATCTGTCATCAAGGCAAAGGGGTGGCTACTTTGAAGAATCTCAAATATAAAATGTATTTTTTTGTTGTTGGAGGAATTCCTCCGAAGTGAAAGAACAACAGCTGCATCAATGGAAAACACATTTAACTCATGATCTCTTTGCTGTTCATGAGTTCTCACTTTAAATATATATATATATATATATTCACCTTTATTCAACCAGGTAGGCCAGTTCAGATTAAGTTCTCATTTACAATTGCGACCTGGCCAAGATAAAGCAAAGCAGTTCGACACATACAACAACACAGAGTTACACATGGAGTAAAACAAACATACAGTCAATGATACAGTATAAACAAGTCTATATGCGATGTGAGCAAATGAGGTGAGATAAGGGAGGTAAAGGCAAAAAAAAGGCCATGGTGGTGAAGTAAATACAATATAGCAAGTAAAACACTGGAATGGTAGATTTGAAGTGGAAGAATGTGCAAAGTAGAAATAAAAATAATGGGGTGCAAATAAAATAAATACAGTAGGGAAAGAGGTAGTTGTTTGAGCTAAATTATAGATGGGCTATGTACAGGTGCAGTAATCTGTGAGCTGCTCTGACAGTTGGTGCTTAAAGCTAGTGAGGGAGATAAGTGTTTCCAGTTTCAGAGATTTTTGTAGTTCGTTACAGTCATTGGCAGCAGAGAACTGGAAGGAGAGGCGGCCAAAGAAAGAATTGGTTTTGGGGGTGAAATGACTCATGTCCTGAGTAAGATTTGTGCTATTTGATTAAATGAAAAAGTAAACCAAAGAAATCTCACTCCTATGAGCTGCTTTGTATGCTTTCATGGTTCGTCTTTAATTGCACTTGGATGTTTGTTTGCTGACTGTTTTAGGATAACCATCCTAGCTTGAGCTTATGGGTTGTTCGTCGACTCCATGTCATGTGACTCATTTCAAAGAATTGCCAGAAGCATAAGTTAGTGGGATAAGCTGTTGGGGGGGGGGGGGGGTGGCTAAGTGCTATGGACCCAAACACGTGCACAAACACACACACAAAAACACACACACACACACAGCATTAACCACCCAGCCAACTAGAGAAAGCTGACAAAACAATGGCTCTATTTCATGCTTCTATTTCCACCCCAAAAAGGATCTCTTCGGATGGTTTAACCCTTTCACTTCCACTTCCTGTGTTCTGTTCGCTGGTTATTTACTATTGGTTGGTTTATAAAATGGCTTTTTACAGGCTTCAAACTCATTCTGTCTCTTGTCTGGTCTGCTTCTTCATGGTTCTGGCGTCTCCGTCTGTCTGTCTGTGTTTTTTCTTTTTGGTTTCAAATTTGGTTTTCCGTTTTTTTTTTTTATTCCATAAAGGCACTCGCTCACATGCACAGCTTCCGCGTCGCCCTGTCCCACCGCCGAAACCGAGACGATCCAAGAAAGGTGTGTCTCGCTGTCGCTGCTGATTGGCTGTCTCTCTCTCTCTCTCTCCTTTCTCCTTCCCTCTTTCCCACTTCCCTCTATCCAAAACATTATAATGATCTATGGATTCACACTGTTCAATATCCAAAACATTATAATGATCTGTGGATTCACACTGTTCAATATCCAAAACATTATAATGATCTGTGGATTCACACTGTTCAATATCCAAAACATCTTAATGATCTGTGGATTCACACTGTTCAATATCCAAAACATCTTAATGATCTGTGGATTCACACTGTTCAATATCCAAAACATTATAATGATCTGTGGATTCACACTGTTCAATATCCAAAACATTATCATGATCTGTGGATTCACACTATTCAATATCCAAAACATTATAATGATCTGTGGATTCACACTGTTCAATATCCAAAACATCTTAATGATCTGTGGATTCACACTATTCAATATCAAAAACATTATAATGATCTGTGGATTCACACTATTCAATATCAAAAACATTATAATGACCTGTGGATTCACACTGTTCAATATCCAAAACATTATAATGACCTGTGGGTTCACACTGTTCAATATCCAAAACATTATAATGACCTGTGGGTTCACACTGTTCAATATCCAAAACATTATAATGATCTGTGGATTCACACTATTCAATATCCAAAACATTATAATGATCTGTGGATTCACACTGTTCAATATTCAAAACATTATAATGATCTGTGGATTCACACTGTTCAATATCCAAAACATTATCATGATCTGTGGATTCACACTGTTCAATATCCAAAACATTATCATGATCTGTGGATTCACACTGTTCAATATCCAAAACATTATCATGATCTGTGGATTCACACTGTTCAATATCCAAAACATTATCATGATCTGTGGATTCACAGTATTCAATATTATAACATTATCACTATAATGATCTGTGGATTCACAGTATTCAATATATAAAACATCATTTATAATGAACTGTGGATTCACAGTATTCAATATTATAACATTATCACTATAATGATCTGTGGATTCGCAGTATTCAATATTATAACATTATCACTATAATGATCTGTGGATTCACAGTATTCAATATTATAACATTATCACTATAATGATCTGTGGATTCACAGTATTCAATATCCAAAACATTATAATGATCTGTTGATTCGCAGTATTCAATATTATAACATTATCACTATAGTGATCTGTGGATTCACAGTATTCAATATCCAAAACATTATAATGATCTATGGATTCACAGTATTCAATATCCAAAACATTATAATGATCTGTGGATTCACAGTATTCAATATTATAACATTATCACTATAATGATCTGTGGATTCACACTTCAACATCAACATTATAATGATCTGTGGATTCACAGTATTCAATATTATAACATTATCACTATAATGATCTGTGGATTCACAGTATTCAATATTATAACATTATCACTATAATGATCTGTGGATTCACAGTATTCAATATTATAACATTATCACTATAATGATCTGTGGATTCACAGTATTCAATATTATAACATTATCACTATAATGATCTGTGGATTCACAGTATTCAATATTATAACATTATCACTATAATGATCTGTGGATTCACAGTATTCAATATTATAACATTATAATGATCTTCCTTAGACTAAGGAAGTATGAGGCCTAAAACTTAGATTGATGCAGTTCCTGGTTATAGCGTTTGAATATACAAATTGCCCTAGTTTCAGTGCAGTTCCCCCTTCCTTCAGCATCCCCTCTGATCTCCTTATGTCTGTCTCCTGTGTGACTGTATAATATAAGATCTGGCCTCGGGCTGCTCTCTCTAGGGTTGGCTTGGGTTTCTACATTTAGTTTGATTGTACTACTGAGTGTGTCCGAACCAGGAGGACCAGGGTGAAATGCTCCATTTAACCTGCTCCTCTGTCCCCACCCAACCTCACTCCCATACCCATCTGCTCTTCCAGTGGAGGCTGCTGCGCTGTGGGAAGATAGCTTAGACTCCTCCAGTCAAGGTTTGTAACATATCCGTTAGTTTCTCTCTCTCTGTCTCTCTCTCTGTCTCTCTCTCTGTCTCTGTCTCTGTCTCTGTCTCTGTCTCTGTCTCTCTCTCTCTCTCTCTCTCTCTCTCTCTGTCTCTCTCTCTCTCTCTCTCTGTCTCTCTGTCTCTCTTTCTCTCTGCCGCCCCCCCCCCCTTGCCTGCTCTAGTGTCCACTGGAAACCTGCATGTATTAGAAAATATACGCATGACATCGTCTGGCTCTCTAGACGTTACACTGGCTCTCTAGACGTTACACTGGCTCTCTAGACGTTACACTGGCTCTCTAGACGTTTCTCTAACTTCTCAAGTCTCCACTGGAAACCTGCATGTGTTATACTAGATACCCTTGACATCATCAACATGCGACCTCTCTAAATCGGTCTCTGACTTGCGTCATTCTTAACGGGCTGATATGAATTAACCTCATCCTGCTGCCACCAAGGACTGTCTGCTTGCCTGTTGATAACAGTGCTGGTGATGACGATGTCCTCTTCCTCCTGATGTTGTGTCATGTAATGTTCTAAGGGACATCATCATCATCACATGAACTCTCAAGTCTCTTCTTGTTTTGCACTGACAGTTATAGTGACACACACACACACACACACACACACACACACACACACACACACACACACACACACGCACACACGCACACACACGCACACATACTCACTTACACTTTCACATACACTACATATGCACACACACACAACACACTTTTAAACTCATCATATACTGCTGCTAATCTGTTTTTATTATTATTATCTATCCTGATGTCTAGTCACTTTACCCTGCCTTCATGTACATATCTACCTCAAATCTCCACATTGATCAGATACTCCCTGTATATAGCTGCACATTGATTTGGTACTGGTACTCCCTGTATATAGCTCCACATTGATCTGGTACTCCCTGTATATAGCTCCACATTGATCTGGTACTCCCTGTATATAACTCCACATTGATCTGGTACTGGTACTTCCTGTATATAGCTCCACATTGATCTGGTACTCCCTGTATATATCTCCATATTGATCTGGTACTGGTACTCCCTGTATATAGCTCCACATTGATCTGGTACTGGTACTCCCTGTATATAGCTCCACATTGATCTGGTACTGGTACTCCCTGTATATAGCTTCACATTGATCTGGTACTGGTACTTCCTGTATATAGCTCCACATTGATCTGGTACTGGTACTCCCTGTATATATCTCCATATTGATCTGGTACTTGTACTTCCTGTATATATCTTCACATTGATCTGGTACTGGTACTCCCTGTATATAGCTCCACATTGATCTGGAACTCCCTTTAAATAGCTTCACATTGATCTGGTACTGGTACTCCCTGTATATAGCTCCACATTGATCTGGTACTCCCTGTATATAGCTCCACATTGATCTGGTACTCCCTGTATATATCTCCATATTGATCTGATACTCCCTGTATATAGCTCCACATTGATCTGGTACTGGTACTCCCTGTATATAGCTCCACATTTATCTGGTACTGGTACTTCCTGTATATAGCTCCACATTGATCTGGTACTGGTACTTCCTGAATATAGCTCCACATTGATCTGGTACTGGTACTTCCTGTATATAGCTCCACATTGATCTGGTACTCCCTGTATATATCTCCATATTGATCTGGTACTGGTACTTCCTGTATATAGCTTCACATTGATCTGGTACTGGTACTCAATGTATATAGCTCCACATTGATCTGGTACTGGTACTCCCTGTATATAGCTCCACATTGATCTGGTACTGGTACTCCCTGTATATAGCTTCACATTGATCTGGTACTGGTACTTCCTGTATATAGCTCCACATTGATATGATACTCCCTGTATATATCTCCACATTGATATGATACTCCCTGTGTATCGGGGCGGCAGGGTAGCCTAGTGGTTAGAGTGTTGGACTAGTAATTGGAAGGTTGCAAGTTCTGACAAGGTACAAATCTGTCGTTCTGCCCCTGAACAGGCAGTTAACCCACTGTTCCTAGGCCGTCATTGTAAATAAGAATTTGTTCTTAACTGACTTGCCTAGTTAAATAAAGGTAAAAACATGTAATAAAAAATATAGCTCCACATTGATCTGGTACTGGTACTTCCTGTATATAGCTCCACATTGATCTGGTACTCCCTGTATATAGCTTCAAATTGATCAGGTACTGGTACTCCCTGTATATAGCTCCACATTGATCTGGTACTTCCTGTATATAGCTCCACACTGATCTGGTACTTCCTGTATATAGCTCCACACTGATCTGGTACTTCCTGTATATAGCTCCACATTGATCTGGTACTTCCTGTATATAGCTCCACATTGATCTGGTACTTCCTGTATATAGCGCCACATTGATCTGGTAGTTCCTGTATATAGCTCCACATTGATCTGGTACTTCCTGTATATAGCTCCACATTGATCTGGTACTTCCTGTATATAACTCCACACTGATCTGGTATTTCCTGTATATAGCTCCACATTGATCTGGTACTTCCTGTATATAGCTCCACATTGATCTGGTACTTCCTGTATATAGCTCCACATTGATCTGGTACTTCCTGTATATAGCTCCACATTGATCTGGTACTTCCTGTATATAGCTCCACATTGATCTGGTACTTCCTGTATATAGCTCCACATTGATCTGGTACTCCCTGTATATAGCTCCACATTGATCTGGTACTTCCTGTATATAGCTCCACATTGATCTGGTACTTCCTGTATATAGCTCCACATTGATCTGGTACTTCCTGTATATAGCTCCACATTGATCTGGTACTCCTTGTATATAGCTCCACATTGATCTGGTACTAACCTGTATATAGCGCCACATTGATCTGGTACTGGTACTTCCTGTATATAGCTTCACATTGATCTGGTACTGGTACTCCCTGTATATAGCTCCACATTGATCTGGTACTGGTACTCCCTGTATATAGCTCCACATTGATCTGGTACTGGTACTCCCTGTATATAGCTTCACATTGATCTGGTACTGGTACTTCCTGTATATAGCTCCACATTGATCTGGAACTGGTACTCCCTGTATATATCTCCATATTGATCTGGTACTGGTACTTCCTGTATATAGCTTCACATTGATCTGGTACTGGTACTCCCTGTATATAGCTCCACATTGATCTGGAACTCCCTTTAAATAGCTTCACATTGATCTGGTACTGGTACTCCCTGTATATAGCTCCACATTGATCTGGTACTCCCAGTATATAGCTCCACATTGATCTGGTACTCCTTGTATATAGCTCCACATTGATCTGGTACTAACCTGTATATAGCGCCACATTGATCTGGTACTGGTACTTCCTGTATATAGCTTCACATTGATCTGGTACTGGTACTCCCTGTATATAGCTCCACATTTATCTGGTACTGGTATTTCCTGTATATAGCTCCACATTGATCTGGTACTGGTACTTCCTGTATATAGCTCCACATTGATCTGGTACTGGTACTTCCTGTATATAGCTCCACATTGATCTGGTACTCCCTGTATATATCTCCATATTGATCTGGTACTGGTACTTCCTGTATATAGCTTCACATTGATCTGGTACTGGTACTCCCTGTATATAGCTCCACATTGATCTGGTACTGGTACTCCCTGTATATAGCTCCACATTGATCTGGTACTGGTACTCCCTGTATATAGCTTCACATTGATCTGGTACTGGTACTTCCTGTATATAGCTCCACATTGATATGATACTCCCTGTATATATCTCCACATTGATATGATACTCCCTGTGTATCGGGGCGGCAGGGTAGCCTAGTGGTTAGAGTGTTGGACTAGTAATTGGAAGGTTGCAAGTTCTGACAAGGTACAAATCTGTCGTTCTGCCCCTGAACAGGCAGTTAACCCACTGTTCCTAGGCCGTCATTGTAAATAAGAATTTGTTCTTAACTGACTTGCCTAGTTAAATAAAGGTAAAAAAATGTAATAAAAAATATAGCTCCACATTGTTCTGGTACTGGTACTTCCTGTATATAGCTCCACATTGATCTGGTACTCCCTGTATATAGCTTCAAATTGATCAGGTACTGGTTCTCCCTGTATATAGCTCCACATTGATCTGGTACTTCCTGTATATAGCTCCACATTGATCTGGTACTTCCTGTATATAGCGCCACATTGATCTGGTACTTCCTGTATATAGCTCCACATTGATCTGGTACTTCCTGTATATAGCTCCACATTGATCTGGTACTTCCTGTATATAGCTCCACATTGATCTGGTACTTCCTGTATATAGCTCCACATTGATCTGGTACTTCCTGTATATAGCTCCACATTGATCTGGTACTTCCTGTATATAGCTCCACATTGATCTGGTACTTCCTGTATATAGCTCCATATTGATCTGGTACTCCCTGTATATAGCTCCACATTGATCTGGTACTTCCTGTATATAGCTCCACATTGATCTGGTACTTCCTGTATATAGCTCCACATTGATCTGGTACTTCCTGTATATAGCTCCACATTGATCTGGTACTCCCTGTATATAGCTCCACATTTATCTGGTACTCTCTGTATAAAGCTGCACAATGATCTGGTACTCCCTGTATATAGCTCCACATTGATCTGGTACTCCCTGTATATAGCTCCACATTGATCTGGTACTGGTACTTCCTGTATATAGCTCCACATTGATCTGGTACTCCCTGTATATAGCTCCACATTTATCTGGTACTCCCTGTATATAGCTCCACATTGATCTGGGAAGGACTCTTAAGAAAGCATTTCATGGTTAAGTCTCCAACTGTTGTATTCACTCAGACTGAACTGAGTGAAAACAGACCAAACTGAGTAAAAACAGACCAAACTGGTTTGACTCTTTTATGTGACCCTCGCCATCCTGAAGGCCTGCAAAGAAAAGGTCCAAAAACATCCTCAAAGCCAGCCTCTGCTGTTGTTCATCTTGTACTCTCGGTTCTCCCGGTGATTGTGTGCTGCATGAGTTACTAGTAACTGCATGGAAATTAAAATGAACAAGATGTTCCACTCAAAAAATGGGTCAGAAATCTGACTCTGTATTTCTGTGTTTGATTGACAGATCCCAGCCAATCTGATGTCGCCACGGCCAACCCGGTGGACACCGGTGCTCGCAGGATGAAGGCCATCTTTGATTACGACCCTCGAGAGAGTTCTCCCAACGCTGACATTGAGGTGAGCGTCATGCTGTTCCCTGTAACGAAGGCTTGTGTTATAGTTCTATATTAAAAACAGACCGTAAAAAGACGTGTTTCCGATTCACTAGACAGTCAAGTTGGAGCTCTAATGTTCTATTGTCTGTACTGGACAATGGAAAAAAGTCTCATACCAATCAGGCCTTACCAGTTGATGTTATTCCATTTTGGGAAAGATAAAGTCCTATTGTTATCATGGTCTTCTCTATGGCCATCTGCAGGTTGAGCTGACCTTTGGTGCCGGGGATATCATCTATGTGTTTGGTGACATGGACGATGATGGGTTCTTCTATGTAAGTGTACCTGGTATCTGTCTATCTGTCTATCTGTCTCTGTCTATGTGTCTCTGTGTCTCCCTGTGTGTCTCTCTCTCTCTGTGTCTCTCTCTCTCTGTGTCTCTCTCTCTGTGTCTCTCTCTCTCTGTCTCTCTCTGTCTCTCTCTCTCTGTGTCTCTCTCTCTCTATCTCAGGTGTGCAAACAAACACTCTGAGAAGGCTGTAATTTTTTAAAAACTGTTTTAACACCTTAAAAACGTGACCATGTGAATGACGAGGACGTTGTTGTTGTTGTTGAAGTATTAATACAGGTGTAGGTGATGGACAGACATGCTCGCGGACTGTCTTTTTTGATTGCCTAAGGTCAAAGGTTATACATGTGTGATGTGGGTGTCTAATGTGCGTCGTTTCCAGGGTGACCTGAACGGACACAAAGGCCTGGTCCCGTCTAACTTCCTACAGGCTGCCCCAGAGGCTGCTGGGAAAGCTCCACCATTTGACTCCCAGCCTCCGTCTGTAGCCGAGCTCAGGACAGAATCGCAGGTACGGTCAGCACACTGTGTGGACGCGTATGACGGCCTTGTAGCCAAAACGTTTGTAGCCCGTTGCCTCTCAAAGCCTGACGGGAAAGAAGTTCTAATCTTTCTTTTGGGGGGGGGGGGGGGGGGGGAATGTGGAACTCCCACACAGCATTTATTTCACCAGGTAATTTGACTGAGAACACGTTCTCATTTACAGAAATTACCTGGGGAATAGTTACAGGGGGGATGAATAAGCCAATTGGAAGCTGGGGATGGTTAGGTGGCCATATTGGGAATTTAGCCAGGACACCCCTACTCTTACAATAAGTGCCTTGGGATGTTTAGTGACCACAGAGAGTCAGGAGACCCGTTTAACATCCCCAATCACTGCCCTGGGGAATTGGGATATTATAATTACATTTTAGACCAGAGGAAAGAATGCCTCCTACTTGCCCTCCAACACCACTTCCAGCATCATCTGGTACCATCTAGGGACAACCCTGCTTAGCTTCAGAGGCAAACCAGCAGTGGGGATGCAAGGTGGTATCCTGCTGACCATTTGATGTTGCAGAACACTGACAATATTTCTATGCCGACCATTTTAAGAAATATAATTTATATGTCCCCTTTTTTTGTTGTTGTTGTCATATCCCTGTCACCTTATGTCTTACTCTTTTGGTTAAGTCTCTATCATTTCTGTTTTTACATTTTATTTTCTCCTTCTGTTTCCTGCATGGCCTTTTGAAGAAGCAAAAACGAACTGTGCACTTTAAGACTTAAAGCGTGAGTGTCTCTGAGGGGGATCACACCCTCCCAGCTGAGTGTTAGTAACTAGTGCTTCCTACTTCCTCCATCCTGTGCTGCTGTTCATCCTCATTCTTACCTTACCAGTACTAGTCTCCTCAGATGTGTAGCCTCCTGTCCATGTTCACAAGATCAGACCCAGGGTGACGAGCTGAGATTTCAGACCAACTGGGCATTCTCTGCTCACCCCACCCAACCGTTCTCCTGTATCCCTTGGCTTCCCTGATGATTTATATCCCTTGGCTTCCCAGATTATTTATATCCCATGGCTTCCCTGATGATTTATATCCCTTGGCTTCCCAGATGATTTATATCCCTTGGCTTCCCTGGTGATTTATATCCCTTGGCTTCCCTGGTGATGTATATCCCTTGGCTTCCCTGGTGATTTACATCCCTTGGCTTCCCTGGTGATTTATATTCCTTGGCTTCCCTGATGATTTATATCCCATGGCTTCCCTGGTGATTTATATCCCATGGCTTCCCTGGTGATTTATATCCCTTGGCTTCCCTGATGATTTATATCCCATGGCTTCCCTGGTGATTTATATCCCTTGGCTTCCCTGATGATTTAAATCCCTTGGCTTCCCAGATGATTTATATCCCATGGCTTCCCTGGTGATTTATATCCCATGGCTTCCCTGGTGATTTATATCCCTTGGCTTCCCTGATGATTTATATCCCATGGCTTCCCTGGTGATTTATATCCCTTGGCTTCCCTGATGATTTAAATCCCTTGGCTTCCCAGATGATTTATATCCCTTGGCTTCCCTGATGATTTATATCCCTTGGCTTCCCAGATGATTTATATCCCTTGGCTTCCCAGATGATTTATATCCCTTGGCTTCCCAGATGATTTATATCCCTTGGCTTCCCAGATGATTTATATCCCTTGGCTTCCCAGATGATTTATATCCCTTGGCTTCCCAGATGATTTATATCCCTTGGCTTCCCAGATGATTTATATCCCTTGGCTTCCCAGATGATTTATATCCCTTGGCTTCCCAGATGATGTATATCCCTTGGCTTCCCTGATGATTTATATCCCTTGGCTTCCCAGATGATTTATATCCCTTGGCTTCCCAGATGATTTATATCCCTTGGCTTCCCAGATGATTTATATCCCTTGGCTTCCCTGATGATTTATATCCCTTGGCTTCCCAGATGATTTATATCCCTTGGCTTCCCAGATGATTTATATCCCTTGGCTTCCCAGATGATTTATATCCCTTGGCTTCTCAGATGATTTATATCCCTTGGCTTCCCAGATGATTTATATCCCTTGGCTTCCCAGATGATTTATATCCCTTGGCTTCCCAGATGATTTATATCCCTTGGCTTCCCAGATGATTTATATCCCTTGGCTTCCCAGATGATTTATATCCCTTGGCTTCCCAGATGATTTATATCCCTTGGCTTCCCAGATGATTTATATCCCTTGGCTTCCCAGATGATTTAGAGGCCCTGATTTTTTTTATATATATTTTTTTAGCTTTAGCCAACTATTTACAGTTAAATGTTTCCCTCTGTTACGTGTTCAATCAGTTCATGTACAATTGACATAACTGACTCTTAGTAAGTTTGTTGTTGATAGTATGTTACTTAACAGTTTTAGTTGATCGACAGGTTTAGTAGAAGCCTCAATACTTTAAGAATAAAGAACTGTTGCATTCTTATACTCGTATACTCTGTTTCCATGGTTTCTCTCCACAAGGTGAACCTGAGCACATTCCCAGAGGAGGTTCCACATCCACCCCTCCACACAGGGCTGACTGGCCCAGCCCACACACATCCACCCCTCCACACAGGGCTGACTGGCCCAGCCCACACACATCCACCCCTCCACACAGGGCTGACTGGCCCAGTCCACACACATCCACCCCTCCACACAGGGCTGACTGGCCCAGTCCACACACATCCACCCCTCCACACAGGGCTGACTGGCCCAGCCCACACACATCCACCCCTCCACACAGGGCTGACTGGCCCAGTCCACTCACATCCACCCCTCCACACAGGGCTGACTGGCCCAGTCCACACACATCCACCCCTCCACACAGGGCTGACTGGCCCAGTCCACACACATCCACCCCTCCACACAGGGCTGACTGGCCCAGTCCACACACATCCACCCCTCCACACAGGGCTGACTGGCCCAGTCCACACACATCCACCCCTCCACACAGGGCTGACCGGCCCAGCCCACACACATCCACCCCTCCACACAGGGCTGACCGGCCCAGTCCACACACATCCACCCCTCCACACAGGGCTGACTGGCCCAGTCCACACACATCCACCCCTCCACACAGGGCTGACCGGCCCAGTCCACACACATCCACCCCTCCACACAGGGCTGACTGGCCCAGTCCACACACATCCACCCCTCCACACAGGGCTGACCGGCCCAGTCCACACAGACCACCAACACCTGGATCCGTCCGCAGCAGCAGCCATGATGAAACCCTCCTCCATGGACCCTGTCCCAACCCCAAGGCAAGCCAGCCTCAGCACCTCTCCGCCCCACGTCCCAGCAGAAAGCCCCCCCCAGACAGACGTCTCCCCACCAGGCAAGAAAAATAAAAGCTTGTTCTCCAAAGGGAAGAAGCTTTTCAAGAAGCTGGGATCCAGCAAGAAGGATTGAAACTCGGGACATTTAGCACTCATTGCAGTTTTTGTTGAAAACAGTTTTATATCATTATCAGTCTTGGTTGTCTTGAACTATGCTGTTAGTTTAGTTGTAATATTCAGTAACTGTGGATACACTAAGATATTATACAGCTGAATACACCTCTTCGATATAATACTATTAGACCAGCTGGCAATATGTGGAGCGTATTTTGTGTGTATCTGAAATGGCACCCTATTCCCTATATAGTGCACTACTATAGCACCCTATTTCCTATATAGTGCACTACTATAGCACCCTATTCCCTATTTAGTGCACTACTTTGGGAATAGGGAGACATTTCAGATATATAAGACGTGATGGCATCAATTGAGCGCGTGTTAATGAGCACGTTGAAGTATTTCAGCTCTTAACCTGTTCTGTGCTTACAGACGTCCTCTGAATACCCACTGATTCTATGATAACCTTTAGTAGTCCAATCTGTGAGGGGTTTCTCCTTCACCTTCATCTGGCAGTATTATCTGGAAGGATTTGATCAGATACTGATGTTAAAAATGGTGCTCTAGACTTTCATTTAGACTCTCCATCGTTGGCTTGGAGAGGCCCCATGCATCATGTCCAGGCTACGTTCCAACCACTGTCAGTTTAAACTGAGAGGACGGGCTTGGAGAGGCCCATGCATCATGTCCAGGCTACGCTCCAACCACTGTCAGTTTAAACTGAGAGGACGGGCTTGGAGAGGCCCCATGCATCATGTCCAGGTTACGCTCCAACCACTGTCAGTTTAAACTGAGAGGACGGGCTTGGAGAGGCCCATGCATCATGTCCAGGCTGCGCTCCAACCACTGTCAGTTTAAACTGAGAGGACGGGCTTGGAGAGGCCCCATGCATCATGTCCAGGTTACGCTCCAACCACTGTCAGTTTAAACTGAGAGGACGGGCTTGGAGAGGCCCATGCATCATGTCCAGGCTATGCTCCAACCACTGTCAGTTTAAACTGAGAGGACGGGCTTGGAGAGGCCCCATGTCCAGGTTACGCTCCAACCACTGTCAGTTTAAACTGAGAGGACGGGCTTGGAGAGGCCCATGCATCATGTCCAGGCTACGCTCCAACCACTGTCAGTTTAAACTGAGAGGACGGGCTTGGAGAGGCATCATGTCCAGGCTACGCTCCAACCACTGTCAGTTTAAACTGAGAGGACGGGCTTGGAGAGGCATCATGTCCAGGCTACGCTCCAACCACTGTCAGTTTAAACTGAGAGGACGGGCTTGGAGAGGCCCATGCATCATTCCCAGGCTATGCTCCAACCACTGTCAGTTTAAACTGAGAGGACGGGCTTGGAGAGGCCCATGCATCATGCCCAGGCTATGCTCCAACCACTGTCAGTTTAAACTGAGAGGACGGGTTTGGAGAGGCCCATGCATCATGTCCAGGCTACGCTCCAACCACTGTCAGTTTAAACTGAGAGGATGGGCTTGGAGAGGCCCATGCATCATGTCCTGGCTACGCTCCAACCACTGTCAGTTTAAACTGAGAGGACAGGCTTGGAGAGGCCCCATGCATCATGTCCAGGTTACGCTCCAACCACTGTCAGTTTAAACTGAGAGGATGGGCTTGGAGAGGCCCCATGCATCATGTCCAGGTTACGCTCCAACCACTGTCAGTTTAAACTGAGAGGATGGGCTTGGAGAGGCCCATGCATCATGTCCTGGCTACGCTCCAACCACTGTCAGTTTAAACTGAGAGGACGGGCTTGGAGAGGCCCCATGTCCAGGTTACGCTCCAACCACTGTCAGTTTAAACTGAGAGGACAGGCTTGGAGAGGCCCCATGTCCAGGTTACGCTCCAACCACTGTCAGTTTAAACTGAGAGGATGGGCTTGGAGAGGCCCATGCATCATGTCCAGGTTACGCTCCAACCACTGTCAGTTTAAACTGAGAGGATGGGCTTGGAGAGGCATCATGTCCAGGTTACGCTCCAACCACTGTCAGTTTAAACTGAGAGGATGGAAGAGGGTCCCTTCATCTGTCGACTGTTGTCTCTCAACCCGGTCACTTTTCAGATTGATCTGGAATGTATTCTATAATGGATGTATTTTAACATCATTGAGTCTCATATCAAAAGTATTATAACTAGCTAACTATATAACAACAACAAACAAAAAAATATGCTAATTGTACACTTTGAGTCTTTCACCTGTTGTGAAGATTTCACTACACAGTATAGCTGAATGGAAGTTGTTCCTTTGAACAACAACTGCTTCCCTTTCATTACGATTGATAACCAACAAGTCATTTCTTTTAGAGGCTGGTGAAGTTTGGAACGTTTGATATTTAGTGTGTTTCTGTGACGAGTGTGAGGATGGACAGGCCTTGTGGTCTTCTAAAGTGTGTGTGTAGACGGAGCCAGACTAAAACTTGTCTATGCCTTGACACAGAACTCATACTCATAAGTGTGTGTGTGTGTGTGTGTGTGTGTGTGTGTGTGTGTGTGTGTGTGTGTGTGTGTGTGTGTGTGTGTGTGAGATCATAACCATTTCCTGTCACTGTACTGTCATAGTATAGTGTCATCTTACAGGGTACTTGTTCCTCTGTCTGTCTCCTTTTTGATGTAGTTGTCTGTTTTAGGAGTGTTGTAAAGGACAATGAACAAGACTAGCAACTCTTAACAGCATTTAGAAGCATTCACTGTCTGCCACCGTGGTTATCCAGCCAACCCATGTACATTAGCTGCGTCGTATGGTTAATCCCACCGTTCCATCTGGTATAATATATGCAGAAAAAGCTTTCTGAAGGTGTCCAAATTATAGATACTGTTTGATACGTTTGTTTTATTAGTTTATTTTAGTTTGTTGTGTCGAGTTACATTTTAATCATTTCTCAGGTAAAAACTAGTCTTAGTCACTCGGCTCCGTCTGTGTCGAGCCACCTTGTCTCACTTAAGAGGAAGATTCTTGCCAAAAGACATGAGGTGCTTTGTCTGTTACCATAATGAGGAGACCAAGCATCAAACACCAGGGGTTATGGCAGCGGGCCAAAATAGAGCATAAAACAGAGGTATTTTCTACCTGATAACAGGTCTGTTCTATAGCCCACAGTTCATTCTGCAATATTCTGAACGATGCTTGCAACCCATTGGATTAGCCCCAGCAGAGGGCGGAGTCTACGCACACCTGACTCCAGACATTGGAGGAGTCAAATCTGTTTGTTTTTTTGATATTCTGAATGTTTTGTTAAGTTGTTTTTATTTTTAATTGTATAGTTCAGTGTTATCAATTAAAAGGGAGAATAACGAATAGCAGAACGAACACGCCAAGTATGAAGGAAGTGTTGATGAGGAGGAGGAGGAGGAGACGACATCTGTTTCACCACTTGAATAATCCTGGATAGAAGCCGGAATGATGAGGTAGCTGTAGTGTACCGTATGTGTTGAGGTGGTACTTTTAAAGTGGCTGAAAATGTACAGTGGATATTTGATTTCCTTCACGGCCTTTTTTTAAATTAATGTACTTCTCTGCTCTAATCTGTAGTCAGAAAGCTACTAGCATAAATGATTACTGCAAGCTTTAGGAATGAGCTACTACTACTGCTACAACTGGCCCCCCGTCTGCCTCTACATAGGCTACATCTAATCTTCTCCAGCGCTCCTAGAGGACTTATTAACCCTTATAGCAAGCATTTTAGACAACAGTTTATACATTATACTATTTAGCCTTACAAGACCTTGCTTAGTCTTGATACACTGTTTACACTACTTTGAATACTGACTGCATGCATAATAACAACGTTATCCCATATTCTGCCTTATTTATTATCCTCATATTTATGTATTTATGTACAGGTCTCACGTCACTTGTTTTGCAACATTTTAGTCGTCTGATTTGGTTGTCGACGCAGTGGAAGCCAAGTGTGGAGTAGTGGAAGTGTGGAGTGGAGTGGAAGTGTGGAGTATTATGGCGTTTCAGGAGTAGGTCTGTACGTATCTATTTATGTAAAGCTGTACGTGAATGTAAGCCAGGCACTATGGGGGGCTTTGGACTATAACGTATGAAACAGAGAAGGGAATTTTTGTTGTTGTCTTTCCTAACCTCTACGTATGCTTTCTTTTGAAAACAATGGACGATTTACCTTTTTGTATATTAAGGTTTTCATTACCCGTTTTGGGAAAGCTCACCTGTAAATATGTATTTTGTTTTTAATTTTGTTCATGTTGTTTTTCCGATGTCTTTTTGCATGTGGATGCAGTGTTGTTGATTGAGGAACGATAAGTCAGATGTAGTGCACAGAGGAACGATAAGTCAGACGTAGTGCACAGAGTGACGATAAGTCAGACGTAGTGCACAGAGGGGACGATAAGTCAGATGTCGTGTACAGAGGGGACGATAAGTCAGACGTAGTGCACAGAGTGACGATAAGTCAGACGTAGTGCACAGAGGGACGATAAGTCAGACGTCGTGCACAGAGGGGACGATAAGTCAGACGTCGTGCACAGAGGGGACGATAAGTCAGATGTCGTGCACAGAAGGGACGATAAGTCAGACGTAGTGCACAGAGGGACGATAAGTCAGATGTTGTGCACATAGGGGACGATAAGTCAGACGTAGTGCACAGAGGAACGGAAAGTCAGATGTCGTGCACAGAGGGGACGATAAGTCAGACGTAGTGCACAGAGGGAACGATAAGCCAGACGTAGTGCACAAAGGGATGATAAGTCAGACATAGTGCACAGAGGAACGATAAGTCAGATGCAGTGCACAGAGGAACGATAAGTCAGACACAGAGGGATGATAAGTCAGACGATAAGTCAGATGATAAGTTAGACGTAGTGCACAGAGGAAAGATAAGTCAGACGTAGTGCACAGAGGGATGATAAGTCAGATGATAAGTCAGACGTAGAGCACAGAGGATTTGTTTGACTTGAAATTGTGGCGATTTCTTTCAATCTGGATCTTTTTACAGGAATAAAGTATATTTTCACATAACAACCAGTTGTGCTGGGGATTCTGTGTTTGACTTTGTGTTACTTTGACTGACTGAAATGCTAATATAGGTAGAATTTAATAGAAAAGACAACATTTTTTTTTATTTTTTATTATTATTTAATGAAGACATTTGGCAATACACCCACCAATTATACAGACTTATCAATATACATCATAGATTTTTACATTAAAAGCGGAGAATGACACCAAATAGAATGATAATAGCTATTTTACAGGACCAGACCATATACAGTTCAACAAATGTTGTCTTTCCATATCTATTTTTATTTATTTTATTTCACCTTTATTTAACCAGGTGGGCCAGTTGAGAACAAGTTCTCATTTACAATTGCAACCTGGCCAAGATAAAGCAAAGCAGTTGGACACATACAACAACACAGAGTTACACATGGAATAAAACAAACATACAGTCAATAATACAGTAGAAAAAGAAGTCTATATACAATGTGAGCAAATGAGGTGAGAAAAGGGAGGTAAAGGTAAAAAAGGCCATGGTGGCAAAGTAAATACAATATAGCAAGTAAAACACTGGAATAAAGGAATAAACTGGAATAAACTAGAAAGTTTGAGACATTTAAAACATTTCCCATATCTATAGTTTGAGACGTAAATAAATTATATATCTATAGGTTGAGACATGTAAAACATTTCCATATGTCTATAGTTTGAGGCATTTAAAACATTTCCATATATATCTATAGTTTGAGACATTTAAAACATTTCCATATATATAGTTTGAGACATTTAAAACATTTCCCATATCTATAGTTTGAGACATTTAAAACATTTCCCATATATATATATAGTTTGAGACATTTAAAACATTTCCATATATATAGTTTGAGACATTTAAAACATTTCCATATATATATAGTTTGAGACATTTAAAACATTTCCCATATATATATAGTTTGAGACATTTAAAACATTTCCAGTTCACCCTTTTAATACACAAACGCATTCAGTACCAGTCATTGCTAAAAGGCTAAGCATGAGGTCTTTCCAGCTTTGTTCAGTGTTGGGCGGCGTGCACAGCCCATGTGAACTGTAGTCGGTGACACACTGCGCTGTGCACGCCACCACTATGTAAAACAATGCAGGTTCCTCTTTTTTTTCTCATTTCCTGAATGTGGACAGTCTCTCCACTGCAGACGCCATTTTGGCTCCTCTGTCTTTGTCACCGTAGCCAACAGTACACTCATCCATAAAGTAGGAAACACTACACTGTGGCAAGGAGTTTAGTAGTGCTTTCTACTTTATGGATGACTGCACTGTACTTCCGACGACGACGGTCTTTTCTCTTCCGGCTTCGTTCGTTTCTTCTTGTGCACCTGCCTCAAAACTGGTATCCAGACGCACACAACTGCTCTCTCTAACTGACCACACCCAGCCACCGTCTCTCTCTCACACACACACACACACACACACACACACACACACACACACACACACACACACACACACACACACCTAAACACACACACCTAAACACACACACACACACAGCTTAATAAAGAGTAACTGTAACACGTAGAATTTGTAAGTTATGAGGAATAATGTAGTTAGTTTCACCTATTTGCGAGAAAATGTAATGCACAGGTTCTTAATTTGAAAGAGTTTTAGCATTGAACAAAGGTATTAGAAATGAAGAGGGGTAAATAAACCTCTTCTTTCCAACTGAAACTGTGCCCAGAGTCAGTTTCTCCATATGTGGTCTGAACAGAGCAATGCAATTTTACTGATCTAAGATCAGTCTACTGAGGCGTTATCTGGTGGAAGCCATTTTGTCTTGAGTGAGTGAGCTTTTTTTTCACTGAAGACAGGTGATGTAAAAGCGATTTTTTTGGGGTCATAGTAACCAACTTTTCAGTCGCTTAAAATCTAAAGACAATGCAAAACTCTACAAAAATGTACTGAAGTTACTATCCCAGTTTCCGTTTTACAAACTTTTAAAATTCCAAGCGAACAATATTATGTAGTTTTCTTCTTGTTAAATGAATGAATGACGATTTTCACACTTTCATCTCCTTATAGGTTGAATGTTCACATACAGACATTGCCGTAGAGAGTGGTTGGACTAGTAACAATGGCCCCCATTAGAATTCTCTCTCCCCCCCAACTAACTAAATTTGGCCATTTCAATTCTATATCCTAACAAAATAACATAATAGAGTTTTACGTAATAAAATAAAAATTCATACTATACCTGACTGAAGGCTCCTTTGTCTCTGTAAAAAGCGAAGAGCTTGTCTAGTGGTCTCAGCGCCCAGTGTCGTCTTCTCTCTGTTCTAGAAGAAGTGGCTGAAGAAGAAGAAGTTGTCTCCTTTTTAACCCTCCTCAGCCCACGTGGTACAAACCACAGGAAAGAAGTCTAACAGTCACAGCCGCTCTCTCTTTCTTTCTCTCTTTCGCTCTTGCAGGTGAAGTTCATCACGCCTACCAGGTCCTACGAAGGAACCCACAACCGCCATGTCATCATACTCTAGTATTCATGTATTAATTGATTGGAAATCAAACCCGTTCTGAATCCACCCTGGTTCCTCAAAATAGGCCTTATTTGAGACATATCCTGTCCTAGCCCCATATCCAACATTAACTTCAGAACTTTCTTGGCTAAACTTTCTTTGTAGGAAATTAAAGCCAATGGAGGGAAGTGAATGTGCTAAAACATGTCAGTAGACGGTTTTAGTGCATCAACACAATAATTTCTGAAGTAAACTAACTGACATACCAACTAGGAAACACTGAGGACGCAGTCAGGACTATAGCTCCTGATCACATCTACTATCACCCAAATACTAACACAACCCCACGTTGCTTTCTGTGAAAGACCACCGGAATCATTTCCGATGTCCCTCTTTCTCCTTTCCATTTGAAACCGGGTCCCTTATCTGTCCTGTCATCTAGATCGCTTCGTATTGTCGACGACACAGTTTCAACATAAAAAGAGAAACTAAAATGTTTCACCGATGAGAAGAGAGTTCAACTATGTGTTAGTGTTCATAATGTGTGTGTGCCTCTTCACAGATATATCACGTAGTTCATTTTATAACAAGTTATAGCTACAAGAATGACAGGTGGTTGTTGTTTTGAGAGTGAAATTTCAACCACAAGATTATACCATGCTAACCTAATTTCAATGTAGACAAACCTTGTATATAATATGTTGAATTCGTACCTTTAAAACAACATCAGATCTTCAACATTATATCCGCTATCAGAAAAAAACAACTAGAGACAGCGCAGTATCTCCTACTGGAGAAAGAAGCTCTACCATTTGGTCTCCCATCCAGGATTTTAACCAAACTCAGCCCTGCTTACCAATGTGCTATCATGAGAATAATTGTTGAAGGATTTCCACTGCAAAACCAAATAGATTCACTCCCACTGAGCAAAAAACGGGTTGACTCCATGTAAGCTTCCACATAAATTCCACCCCTAAAAAAATAAATGTGATGATGTTGAATCAACGTGGAAAAGTAATTGGATTTTCAAAAAGTCATCAACATAATGGCATTTCCTTTTCTTTCTTATTTTTTACCCAACTTTTGACTGTTTTTGTTTTTTGTTGAATTCACATTGAATTCACATTGAATTCACATTGAATTCACAATGAATTCACATTGAATTCACAATGAATTCACATTGAATTCACAATGAATTCACATTGAATTCACATTGAATTCACATTGAATTCACATTGAATTCACAATGAATTCACATTGAATTCACATTCGGGTTTAACAGAACAAATTAAATGTATCCATACTTTAACAGTCATGTATTGTCAATTATGCTATTTAGGCCTATATCAACAGCTATTGTTTCAATTCAACCCAAAATTCAACAACAAAAAATAGCCAATACAATAGGGCTAGGGTTTCAAGCTCTGGTTGATTAAATATTTCCTGATTATTTAGGGATATTGAACTGTGTTTGGTTGTCAAAGCAACCAAATATCAACATTTGAAGGATATGTTTCTTCTGCTTGGATAGTTCCATCTGAAACGTTGACTTAGTCTGGCTTTAATTCCAGTTTGTCTACAAATTTAATCATTAATATGTTGGAATCACATCTCAACCAAAAATCAAAATCAAATGAAACATTTAATGTCCTATTCTTTAACTTAGATTGTCGGTGGATGGAACTATCCAAGAAGATGATCAATCTCCTTCACGTGTTCAAATTTGGTGGCGTTGTCAACCAAACACGATTCAACATTACTTTTGTAAAACAGAAATGTAGCATAAAATTATCTTACAAACGAATGTAACATTCAACCTTAAAATGAGTAATACATCCATGGTCACTAGTTACTGTGACTGTAAATGTCTTCTTATGTAATCATGTAAAGTGTGCAGGTTCAAGATATCATGTAACCCCTACACTCTAACCATTAGACTACCTACTGCCCCTACACTCTCACCACTAGGCTACCTGCCGCCCCTACACTCTAACCCCTAGGCCACCTACCGCCCCTACACTCTAACCAGTAGGCCACCTACCGCCCCTACACTCTAACCACTAGGCCACCTACCGCCCCTACACTCTAACCACTAGGCCACCTACCACCCCTACACTCTAACCACTAGGCCACCTACCGCCCCTACACTCTAACCACTAGGCCACCTACCGCCCCTACACTCTACACTCTAACCACTAGGCCACCTACCGCCCCTACACTCTACACTCTAACCACTAGGCCACCTACCGCCCCTACACTCTAACCACTAGGCCACCTACCGCCCCTACACTCTAACCACTAGGCCACCTACCGCCCCTACACTCTAACCACTAGGCCACCTACCGCCCCTACACTCTAACCACTAGGCCACCTACCGCCCCTACACTCTAAACTCTAACCACTAGGCTACCTACCGCCCCTACACTCTACCCACTAGACTACCGATGCTACACTCTAACCACTAGGCCACCTACCGCCCCTACACTCTAACCACTAGGCCACCTACCGCCCCTACACTCTAACCACTAGGCCACCTGTCACCCCGATTGATTCCTTTGAAATTTGGTTGTGCTTTTTAGGTGGTTGAAAGCACAGTGATAACACATTGGAACTTTTGTCTGTCTTTTTGAGTGGGTGAATATAGGTTATAATCTCATTGATCAAACGTCTCCACCGAATATTACCCAACGTATCCACGTTGAAATGACGTGGTGTGCTCAGTGATGTGGTTATAAGCACACAACACGGAATCGTACTCAGTGACTTTATCTGCATTGGTACTGTGTAACTGTTCACTACCCACGGCAGATGGGCGGTGAAAATGCTGAGATAGTGGGTCTGATATAATTACTTCAGGAAGTACCTGTTGAAAAAAAAAAAAAAAAA
Source organism: Oncorhynchus clarkii lewisi (assembly GCF_045791955.1). Lineage (NCBI taxonomy): Eukaryota > Metazoa > Chordata > Actinopteri > Salmoniformes > Salmonidae > Oncorhynchus > Oncorhynchus clarkii. The sequence goes on along the minus strand of NC_092156.1, from coordinate 6,528,844 downwards.
AAAAAACACTCATGTTATTTCCTGTTGGAGGCCTACACCAGCCCTTCAGACCACATTTATAAAGAACGCACGAGTGTAAGTTGTTTGAATATAAACATCTGCTACATGGCACATATATTATATATACCTATTATTTATTTATTTTTCCTGATCTTGAAAAGAGGATATACTGCATGTGCGCAGTATATGTTAATACTATATAAAGACATTCTTATAGATAAGATTAAACTATATACGGATTGTATTATACTATAAAGTAGCATAACATAGCTCCTCCCCTTTTGCCCTGACCTCACTTGTTGAAAGGCTCACTACAGCACATCTAGAGACAACACAAGAAAAGAGAAGAAGAAAAACTAAATGACCTGTTCTCCACAGTGCTCTCTCATACTGGCTTCATAGCTAAATGTTTTCATCTGGTGCGTATCTAAGCAACCCACAGCTCAGAAAGAGATGGAGGAAGTGAGGGGGAGGGGGGCTGCCTGTATCATACCACATAGCCACTAACGTGCACATGAGAAAATGCACTTTACTTTTTTTTTGGGGGGGGGGGGGTTATGTTTGTAGAAGATACATTCTTGCATTTTCATTTAACAGTTTTGAAAGGCCTCTCCAGTTTATATTAAAAATGTGTAGAAAAAGGCACAGGGAGAAAATTAATCAGTTTGTGCAAATGCAAGCAAACTTGATCACTGCTATTATTATTCTCTAAACAATCATGTATGCTTTGATTTTTTTGGGGGGCGTACATATTTCCAAATCAATGAACGCATGCCAGTAAAATTCAAGTCAACTACTTTATCAACAGGAGCTGAACTCTACACAACAAGAGTCCTCTATCCCTAGATCTTTGTCTCTCGGAGATTGCCCAGATGCGTCCTTCTGGGTCTAGCTGGTGGAAAAATGACTTTCCACTCTACAGTTTACTTTAGGGACTCCACCACTGTTACTGTTCACAGTTGAAAGGGCAGCGAAAACACTATCCACTACAGCCATGGTGAAACAGTTTGTAACTATGACAACCAGGGAGGTGAAAGACCAGCGAAAACACTATCCACTACAGCCATGGTGAAACAGTTTGTAACTATGACAACCAGGGAGGTGAAAGACCAGCGAAAACACTATCCACTACAGCCATGGTGAAACAGTTTGTAACTATGACAACCAGGGAGGTGAAAGACCAGCAAAAACACTATCCACTACAGCCATGGTGAAACAGTTTGTAACTATGACAACCTGGGAGGTGAAAGGGCAGTGGGTGGGAGAAGGGGGGGGGGCTCTATGGGGTTTGATGAGATGAATGGATAAGACGGTGGGTGTTGAAAAACTGCACTTACATGAAATACCATTGGAACACTGGAAAAGGTGAGACGAATGTGTAATCTGAAGATCCTTTTGAGTGTCAATAGTTTCACTTTTAGTCACCAAGTGACACCAACAACTGCAACAGCAATCTACCAGACTGCGTTAAGTTCATCGTCTGAATGTAGGCCTACTAGAATAAAGTTATTTTAACCTCAGACTTTTCTTCATGCATTACATTCACATACTGTTGTAGTGTTGCTGTAGGTCTTGTGTTTACAATGTCTATACATTGAGAAAAAAACATGCCTTGTTTGAAGAATGATTCTTTATTGAGATGGGTGTCATGCTGTACACAGTACCTTGATATCTTCCCATGAATATATCCCTATGATAAACACATGACATATGGTATAGTATGGGGTGTATGGTATGGGTTGTATGTGTATGGTGTGGTATGGGTTGTATGTGTATGGTATGGTATGGTATGGTATGGGTTGTATGTGTATGGTATGGTATGGTATAGTATGGGTATGGTATGGGTTGTATGGTATGGTATGGGTTGTATGGTATGGTATGGGTTGTATGTGTATGGTATGGGTTGTATGTGTATGGTATGGTATGGGTTGTATGTGTATGATATGGTATGGGTTGTATGTGTATGGTATTTGTATGGTATGGGTTGTATGTGTGTGGTATGGTATGGGTTGTATGTGTATGGTATGGTATGGTATGGGTTGTATGTGTATGGTATGGTATGGTATGGTATAGTATGGTATAGGTTATATATGTATGGTGGTATGGGTTGTATGTGTATGGTATGGTATGGTATGGTATGGGTTATATATGTATGGTATGGTATGGGTTGTATATGTATGGTATGGTATTATATGGGTTGAATATGTATGGTATGGGTTATTTACAGTTGAAGTCGGAAGTTTACATACACTCAGGATGGAGTCATTAAAACTCGTTTTTCATCTACTCCACAAATTTCTTGTTAACAAACTATAGTTGGTTAGGACATCTACTTTTGTGCATGACACAGGTAATTTTTCCAACAATTGTTTACAGGCAGATTATTTCACTTATAATTCACTATCACAAATCCAGTGGGTCTGAAGTTTACATACACTAAGTTGACTGTGCCTTTAATCAACTTGGAAAATTCCAGACAATTATGTCATGACTTTAGAAGCTTCTGATAGGCTAGTTGACATCATTTGAGGTGTACCTGTGGATGTATTTCAAGGCCTACCTTCAAACTCAGTGCCTCTTTGCTTGACATCATGGGAAAATCAAAAGAAAACTGCCAAGACCTCAGAAAATAATTGTAGACCTCCACAAGTCTGGTTCATTCTTGGGAGCAGTTTTCAAATGCTTGAAGGGACCATGTTCTGTACCAGCAATAGCACACAAGTTTAAACACCATGGGACCACTTATCCGTCATACCACTCAGGAAGGAGACGTGTTCTGTCTCCTAGAGATGAACGTAAATTGGTGCGAAAAGCGCAAATCAATTCCAGAACAACAGCAAAGGACCTTGTGAAGATGCTGGAGGAAACAGGTACAAAAGTATCTATATCCATGCTGGAGGAAACAGGTACAAAAGTATCTATATCCACAGTAAAACGAGTCCTATATGGACATAACCTGAAAGGCCGCTCAGCATGGAAGAAGCCACTTCTCCAAAACCGGCATAAAAAAGCCAGACTACAGTTTGCAACTGCACATGGGGACAAAGATCATACTTTTTGGAGAAATGTCTTCTGGTCTGATGAAACAAAAATAGGACTGTTTGGCCATAATGACCATCGTTATGTTAAAAGGAAAAAGGAGGAGGCTTGCAAGCCGAAGAACACCATCCCAACCGTGATGCACAGGGGTGGCAGCATCATGCTGTGAGGGTGATTTGCTGCAGGAGGGTCTGGTGCATTTCACTAAATAGATGGCAGCATGAGGTAGGAAAAATTATGTGGCTATATTGAAGCAACATTTCAAGACATCAGTCAGGAAGTTAAAGCTTGGTCACAAATGGGTCTTCCAAATGGACACTGACCTCAAGCATACTTCCAAAGTTGTGGCAAAATGGCTTAAGGACAACAAAGTCAACGTATTGGAGTGGCCATCACAAAGCCCTGACCTCAATCCGATAGAAAATGTTTCGGCAGAACTGAAAAAGCGTGTGCGAGCAAGGAGGCCTACAAACCTGACTCAGTTACACCAGCTCTGTCAGGAGGAATGGGCCAACATTCACCCAACTTATTGTGGTAAGCTTGTGGAAGGCTACCCGAAACGTTTGACCCAAGTTAAACAATTTAAAGGCAATGCTACCAAATACTAATTGAGTGTATGTAAACTTTGAGTGTATGTAAAATAAAAAATAAAAAGCTAAAATAAATCATTCTCTCTACTATTTTTCTGATTTTTCACATTCTTAAAATAAAGATGTGATCCCAACTGACCTAAGAAAGGGAATTTTTACTTGGATTAAATGTCAGGAATTGTGAAAAACTGAGTTTAAATGTATTTGGCTAAGGTGTATGTAAACTTCTGACTTCAACTGTATGTATGGTATGGTATGTTATGGGTTGTATGTGTATGGTATGCTATGGTATGGTATGGTATAGTATGGTATGGTATGGTATGGGTTATATATGTATGGTATGGTATAGTATGGGCTATATATGTATGGGCTATATATGTATGGTATGGTATAGTATGGGCTATATATGTATGGTATGGTATGGTATAGTATGGTATGGGCTATATATGTATGGTATGGTATAGTATGGTATGGGTTATATATATATGGTATGGTATGGGCTATATATGTATGGTATGGTATAGTATGGTATGGGTTATATATGTATGGTATGGTATGGGTTATATATATATGGTATGGTATGGGTCATATATGTATGGTATGGTATGGACTATATATGTATGGTATGGTATAGTATGGTATGGGTTATATATATATGGTATGGTATGGGTTATATATGTATGGTATGGTATGGGCTATATATGTATGGTATGGTATGGGTTATATATGTATGGTATGGTATGGCTTATATATGTATGGTATGGTATGGGTTATATATATATGGTATGGTATGGTATGGTATGGTATAGTATAGTATGGTATGGTATGGTATGGGCGATATATGTATGGTATGGTATGGGCTATATATAGACGGTATGGTATGGTATGGTATGGGTTATATATATAGGGTATGGTATAGTATAGTATAGTATGGTATGGGTTATATATGTATGATATGGTATGGGTTATATATGTATGGTATGGTATGGTATGGTATGGTATGGGCGATATATGTATGGTATGGTATGGGCTATATATAGATGGTATGGTATGGTATAGTATGGTAGGGGTTATATATATATGGTATGGCATGGTATAGTATAGTATGGTATGGGCTATTCATGTATGGTATGGTATTGAATGGGCTATATATGTATGGTATGATATGGGCTATATATGTATGATATGGTATAGTATGGTATGGGCTATATATGTATGGTATGGTATGGGCTATATATGTATGGTATGGTATGGTATAGTATGTTATGGGCTATATATGTATGGTATGGTATGGTATAGTATGGTATGGGCTATATATGTATGGTATGGTATGGGCTATATATGTATGGTATGGTATAGTATGGTATAGTATGGTATGGGCTATATATGTATGGTATGGGCTATATATGTATGGTATGGTATGGTATAGTATGGTATGGGCTATATATGTATGGTATGGTATGGGCTATATATGTATGGTATGGTATGGAATGGGCTATATATGTATGGTATGGTATAGTATGGACTATATATGTATGGTATGGTATGGGCTATATATGTATGGTATGGTATAGTATGGCATGGGCTATATATGTATGGTATGGTATGGGCTATATATGTATGGTATGGTATGGTATGGGTTATATATGTATGGTATGGTATGGGTCATATATGTATGGTATGGTATGGGTTATATATGTATGGTATGGTATGGGTCATATATGTATGGTATGGTATGGGTTATATATGTATGATATGGTATGGGTTATATATGTATGGTATGGTATGGGTTATATATATATGGTATGGTATGGGCTATATATGTATGGTATGGTATGGGCTATATATGTATGGTATGGTATAGTATGGTATGGATTATATATATATGGTATGGTATGGTATGGTATAGTATAGTATGGTATGGTATGGTATGGGCGATATATGTATGGTATGGTATGGGCTATATATAGACGGTATGGTATGGTATGGTATGGGTTATATATATAGGGTATGGTATGGTATAGTATAGTATAGTATGGTATGGGTTATATATGTATGATATGGTATAGGTTATATATGTATGGTATGGTATGGTATGGTATGGTATGGTATGGGCGATATATGTATGGTATGATATGGGCTATATATAGACGGTATGGTATGGGTTATATATATAGGGTATGGTATGGTATAGTATAGTATAGTATGGTATGGGTTATATATGTATGATATGGTATAGGTTATATATGTATGGTATGGTATGGTATGGTATAGTATGGTATGGGCTATTTATGTATGGTATGGTATGGTATGGGCTATATATGTATGGTATGATATGGGCTATATATGTATGATATGGTATAGTATGGTATGGGCTATATATGTATGGTATGGTATGGGCTATATATGTATGGTATGGTATGGTATGGTATAGTATGTTATGGGCTATATATGTATGGTATGGTATGGTATAGTATGGTATGGGCTATATATGTATGGTATGGTATGGGCTATATATGTATGGTATGGTATAGTATGGTATAGTATGGTATGGGCTATATATGTATGGTATGGTAAGGCTATATATGTATGGTATGGTATGGGCTATATATGTATGGTATGGTATGGTATAGTATGGTATGGGCTATATATGTATGGTATGGTATGGTATAGTATGGTATGGGCTATATATGTATGGTATGGTATGGGCTATATATGTATGGTATGGTATGGTATGGTATAGTATGGTATGAGCTATATATGTATGGTATGGTATGGGCTATATATGTATGGTATGGTATGGGCTATATATGTATGGTATGGTATGGAATGGGCTACATATGTATGGTATGGTATAGTATGGACTATATATGTATGGTATGGTATGGGCTATATATGTATGGTATGGTATAGTATGGCATGGGCTATATATGTATGGTATGGTATGGTATGGTATGGGCTATATATGTATGGTATGGTATGGTATGGGTTATATATGTATGGTATGGTATGGGTCATATATGTATGGTATGGTATGGGCTATATATGTATGGTATGGTATAGTATGGTATGGGTTATATATATATGGTATGGTATGGGTTATATATGTATGGTATGGTATGGGTTATATATATATGGTATGGTATGGTATGGGCGATATATGTATGGTATGGGCTATATATAGACGGTATGGTATGGTATGGTATGGGTTATATATATATAGGGTATGGTATGGTATAGTATAGTATAGTATGGTATGGGTTATATATGTATGATATGGTATGGGTTATATATGTATGGTATGGTATGGGTTATATATGTATGGTATGGTATGGTATGGTATGGGCGATATATGTATGGTATGGTATGGGCTATATATAGACGGTATGGTATGGTATGGTATGGGTTATATATATATAGGGTATGGTATGGTATAGTATAGTATAGTATGGTATGGGTTATATATGTATGATATGGTATGGGTTATATATGTATGGTATGGTATGGTATGGTATGGTATGGGCGATATATGTATGGTATGGTATGGGCTATATATAGATGGTATGGTATAGTATGGTATGGCATGGTATAGTATAGTATGGTATGGGCTATTTATGTATGGTATGGTATGGTATGGGCTATATATGTATGGTATGATATGGGCTATATATGTATGATATGGTATAGTATGGTATGGGCTATATATGTATGGTATGGTATGGGCTATATATGTATGGTATGGTATGGTATGGTATAGTATGGTATGGGCTATATATGTATGGTATGGTATGGTATAGTATGGTATGGGCTATATATGTATGGTATGGTATGGGCTATATATGTATGGTATGGTATGGTATGGTGTAGTATGGTATGGGCTATATATGTATGGTATGGTATGGGCTATATATGTATGGTATGGCATGGGCTATATATGTATGGTATGGTATGGTATGGGCTATATATGTATGGTATGGTATAGTATGGACTATATATGTATGGTATGGTATGGGCTATATATGTATGGTATGGTATAGTATGGCATGGGCTATATATGTATGGTATGGTATGGTATGGGCTATATATGTATGGTATGGTATGGTATGGTATGGGTTATATATGTATGGTATGGTATGGGTTATATATGTATGGTATGGTATGGGTTATATATATATGGTATGGTATGGGTTATATATGTATGGTATGGTATAGAATAGTATGGGTTATATATGTATGGTATGGTATGGGTTATATATGTATGGTATGGTATGGGTTATATATGTATGGTATGGTATGGGTTATATATGTATGGTATGGTATAGAATAGTATGGGTTATATATGTATGGTATGGTATGGGTTATATATGTATGGTATGGTATGGGTGCTATAACAACGACGCTTGCTGCTAGTTGTTAGGCATCTGCACTGAACAGTTCCAAAGGGATTCTTCGGCTGTTCCTATAGGAGCACCCTTTCTGGTTCCAGTAGAACCCTTTCTGGTGTCAGGTAGAATCCTTTTTGGTTCCAGGAAGAACCCTTTTTGGTTTCAGGAAGAACACTTTTTGGTTCCAGGTAGAACCCTTTTTGGTTCCAGGTAGAACCCTTTTTGGTTCCAGGTAGAACCCTTTTTGGTTCCAGGTAGAACCCTTTTTGGTTCCAGGTAGAACCCTTTTGGTTCCTGGTAGAACCCTTTTTGGTTTCAGGAAGAACCCTTTTTCGTTCCAAGTTTAACCCTCTGTGGAAACGGTTCTTTATGGAACCCAAACGGGTTCTTTCTCAAACCAAAAAGGGTTCTTCAAAGGGTTCTCGTATGGGGACAGCTGAAGAACCATTTTAGGTTCTAGATAGCACCTTTTTTTCTAAGCGTGTGTGTGTGTGAGTGCCAGAGGGGAAGTGATCAGTGCCTGTCTGCATGATGAGCACGAAGCATGGGGCTTACAGAGACCCACACTGTCCCTAGAGATATTCCTTATCTGGGCCGGCAGCCATTTCCCCTCCCTACCACCCCCTGCCCTCCCTGGCCTGGCCCTCCCTGCCTCCCCCTGCCTTCCCTGGCCTGGCCCTCTCTGCCTCCCCCTGCCCTCCCTGACCTGGCCCTCCCTGCCTCCCCTGCCCTCCCTGGCCCTCTCACATGATGTGCCTCAATTGGCACCCTATTCTCAATATAGTGCAGTACTTTTGACCTGTCTCAGCCTGCCACTGGATAGCCCTGCCACTGGAAAGCCCTGCCACTGGAAAGCCCTGCCACTGGATAGCCCTGCCACTGGATAGCCCTGCCACCGGAAAGCCCTGCCACTGGATAGCCCTGCCACTGGATAGCCCTGCCACTGGAAAGCCCTGCTACTGGATAGCCCTGCGGCCCAGCTCACCCTGCCACTGGATAGCCCTGCCACTGGAAAGCCCTGCCACTGGAAAGCCCTGCCACTGGATAGCCCTGCGGCCCAGCTCACCCTGCCACTGGATAGCCCTGCCACTGGAAAGCCCTGCCACTGGATAGCCCTGCCACTGGATAGCCCTGCCACTGGAAAGCCCTGCTACTGGATAGCCCTGCGGCCCAGCTCACCCTGCCACTGGATAGCCCTGCCACTGGAAAGCCCTGCCACTGGAAAGCCCTGCCACTGGATAGCCCTGCCACTGGAAAGCCCTGCCACTGGAAAGCCCTGCCACTGGATAGCCCTGCCACTGGAAAGCCCTGGAATTCTCTCAGCTCTGTGGCTGTTCTGAGTATTATATATAAATAAAAAAAAGAGGAAGTCTGATCAACCCTTATGAAACGGAGTCATGTGTAACAGTGTGTGTGTCTATGTGCTGCTGTTGGAATATTCCGTATCGCCCTTGCTGACTTTTGCCATCGTCCCTCACCCCTTGCAGCCAGGTTTACAGTAAGCCTAAGAGCCTAAGAAGCAGTGAGGATTCAGTGACAGCTTTGGCCCAGAAATACATCACACCGGAACCTCTGCTGAGATGTACACTAGCTAGTTTCCTCTGTTTTTCACAGGGCGTTCAGACCGTCAGATGACTTTGATAGATAACCCAGAAGTTACAACATCAGCTAGGCATATAAGATGGGAGCAACATGAGGCCTACAGATACTCATCAACAATGGATTGAATTGAATCATTCCCCTTCAAGATACTGATAGAAGCATAGACATGTCCAAATAAGGGCAAAACCAATCATAGGAGCCCCAGCCACCAATGAAACCTGGTCTTTAAGGTTTGTGTGTGTCCCTGTGAGAAGCAGACAAAAGAGGTGCTTTCCTTTGCCGGAGAGAGGCGGAGTCTGATGATCTTGTCTGCAGGGGTTGGAGCAAGACCACACGGGGGGGGGGGGGGGGGGGGCGGGGCTGTGAACACCATGAACTTTCCCGACCTGGCCTGGGGTTGACAAGGGTTTCTGTACCAAGGCGCTGATAGCTGATTTAACTGGTTTTGTTTTCACTTATTGTACAGTTCTTTATCGTGTTTCACATTGAATTAGTGAAACTGTCCTAAACTATACATCTAGGATTGAATCAACCATGAGAGGAGACATAAAAAATACACCAGTAAACATGTCTTCCTGTTGTGACATAGAGCTGAGATGTTATTGGCTCCATGGTGATAAATGAAGCGTACAGTGGTTCCTCCTTTAAAAGTTACGATTTTACACTGCGTGACTTAGAGGTACCCAGCAGTGTACTCACCTAGAAGCTATCCGAGGCTTCAGGCACCCACCCCCTCCCGTCACCACAGAGGAAACTGAAGTGACACCCCGAGGCGGGCTAACAAACTCACGGTTGATTTATACACCTCGCTCTCATTTGACTAGCAACTGTCCCTGACCACTGGTGCTTGTGGTTCAGAACACTTTGTAACTAGGTGTTCCACAACTGCTGATTTATCAAGTCATCTGAATAGGCTTCCGGGTTTGTTTTTCTCTCTTCAGAAAAGACCATGCAGAAGCGTGTCAAACAGGATTGCTTCAAATAAAAAGGTTATTTTGTCAGGCAGGCCAGTAGGTATCTACCAGTGGCAGGCAGGCCAGTAGGTATCTATCTACCAGTGGCAGGCAGGCCAGTAGGTATCTACCAGTGGTAACCTGATTGCATGATAAGTGGGATGATTACAACCCAAATCAGGCCATGTGGCAACTAAACCGACATGTGACACCCCCATGAAGAACTTAAAGATACTCCAAGAATGTCACTATTGTTTGGAATGATAATGAAACACAAAAGACCTCATCTAAATATAGTATGGCACTGCTTCATATTATATCCGCATAGAGTTACATTTCAATATAGGAAACTGATATCGATTTCTGAGATGATCAAATTGTCATTTATGACGCACAAGGTAAACCTGAGGTAGTGAAACATCATGACAGAATAAGTCATATACTCTCCACTTAGCAATGAAGTACGTGTGATATTTTAGCATTTTGGCGTGGCCACAAGTTTGAGACAGCTCTCATAGATTCAGCTAGTGAAGGAAATCTGTGGTATGTGCATGTAGATTGGGTTGGAAGGTGGTAAAATGTGCAGGACATTCTGATGTGCATTCAAAACTAACAAGGCCACACTAGAAGCACTCTTGTTATAACTCCTGTGGTTTCACAAAGCTGCTGAGACCAACCATAAGCCAGTCAGGAAATAGGAGATGTAGCAACTCACTGGGCACACCACATCATTTCAAATTCCTTAGTGTCTGGAGGGGATGGCTGCCGTTTTAATGGCTCCTGACCAACCATGCTATTTTGTTAGTTTTTTCGCATTGTTTGTAACTTATTTTGTACATAATGTTGCTGCTACCGTCTCTTATGACCGAAAAGAGCTTCTGGACATCAGAACAGCGATTACTCACCTCGAACTGGATGAAGAGTTTTTCTTTAATGAGTCTGATGCAAAGGATATACCGCTTTGTCAAGACAAGGCCCAAATCTCTGTCATCAGCGTGAAGAAAAGACAGAGAAAAACGGGGTGCCTTGTAAGAATTTGCGACGTAAACCACCACTTCCCTCTGTATTATTGGCCAACGTGCAGTCATTGGAAAACAAACTGGACCATTTACGATTAAGACTAATCCTACAAACGGGACATTAAAAACTGTAACATCTTATGTTTCACCGAAACGTGGCTGAACGACAACACGGATAATATAGAGCTGGCTAGCAGAGCAGCTATTCATAGTTCATAGCTGTCTACTTACCACCACAAACTTGCACTAAGACCGCACTCAAAGACCGCACTAAGACCGCACTCACTGTATAAGGCCATAAGCAAACAAGACAATGTTCACCCAGAAGCGGCGCTCCTAGTGGCCGGAGACTTTAATGCAGGCAAACTTAAATCAGTTTTACCTCATTTCTACCAACATGTGCAACCAGAAGAGAAAAAAAACTCTAGACCACCTTTACTCCACACACAGAGACGCGTACAAAGCTCTCCCTCCATTTGGCAAATTTGTCCATAATTCTACCCTCCTGATTCCTGCGTACAAGCAAAAACTAAAGCAGGAAGTACCAGGATGCGACGCTACGGGTCTGTTTTGCAGCACAGACTGGAATATGTTCCGGGATTCATCCAATGGCATTGAGGAATACACCACCTCAGTCATCGGATTCATCAATAAGTGCATCGACGACATCCTCCCCACAGTGACCGTACGTAAGCCACGGATTACAGGCAACATCTGCATCGAGCTAAAGGCTAGAGCTGCCGCTTTCAAGGAGGCACTCGTTGGATGTGGCAGGGCTTGAAAACTATTACAGACTACAAAGAGAAACACAGCCGCGAGCTGCCCAGTGACACGAGCCTGCCAGACGAGCTAAATGCCTTTTATGCTCACTTCGAGGCAAGCAACACTGAAGCATGCATGAGAGCACCAGCTGTTCCGGACGACTGTGTGATCACACTCTCCGTAGCCGATGTGAGCAAGAGCTATTAACAGGTCAACATTCACAAAGCCGCGGGGCCAGACGGTTTACCAGGACGTGTACTCAAAGCATGCGCGGACCAACTGGCAAATGTCTTTACTGGCATTTTCAACCTCTCCCTGACAGTCTTTAATACCAACATGTTTCAAGCAGACCACCATAGTCCCTGTGCCTAAGAAAGTGGAGGTAACCTGCCTAAATGACTACTGCCCCGTAGCACTCACGTCGGTAGCCATGAAGTGCTTTGAAAGGCTAGTCATGGCTCACATCAACACCATTATCCCAGAAACACTAGACCCACTCTAATTTGCATACCGCCCCAACAGATCAACAGATGACGCAACCTCAATCGCACTCCACACTGCCCTTTCCCACCTGTACAAAAGGAACACCTATGTGAGAATGCTGCTCATTGACTACAGCTCAGCATTCAACACCATAGTGCCCACAAAGCTCATCGCTAAGCTAAGGACCCTGGAACTAAACACGTCCCTCTACAACTGGATCATGGACATCCTGACGGGCCGCCCCCCAGGTGGTAAGGGTAGGCAACAACACCTCTGCCACGCTGATCCTCAACACCGGGGCCCCTCAGGGGTGCATGCTTAGTCCCCTCCTGTACTCCCTGTTCACCCACGACTGCGTGGCCAAGCACGACTCCACCATCTTTAGGTTTGCTGAGGACACAACAGTGGTAGGCCTGATCACCGACAACGATGAGACAGCCTATAGGGAGGAGGTCAGAGACCTGGCAGTGTGGTGCCAGTACAACAACCTCTCTCTCAATGTAAGACAAAGGAGCTGGTCGTGGACTATAGGAAAAGGAGGGCCGAACTCGCCCCCATTCACATTGATGGGGCTGTAGTGGAGCGGGTCGAGAGTTTCTAGTTCCTTGGTGTCCACATCACCAACAAACTATCATGGTCCAAACACACCTTGACAGTTGTGAAAAGGGCACAACAACAGCTTTTCCCCCTCAGGAGACTGAAAAGATTTGGAATGGGTCCCTAGATCCTCAAAAAGTTCTACAGCTGCACCATTGAGAGCATTCTGACCAGTTGCATCACCACCTGGTATGGCAACTGCTTGGCATCTGACCGTAAGGCGCTACAGAATGTAATGCGTGCATCCAAGTAAATCGCTGGGGCCAAGCTTCCTGCCATCCAGGACCTCTATACCAGGTGGTGTTCCAGGACCTCTATACCAGGTGGTGTTCAAGGACCTCTATACCAGGCGGTGTTAGAGGAAATCCCTCAAAATTGTCAGAGACTCCAGTCATCCAAGTCAGAGACTCTTGTCTCTGCTACCGCACAGCAAGCAGTAACAGAGCACCAAGTCTAGGACCAAAACGCTCCTTAACAGCTTCTACCCCAAAGCCATAAGACTGCTGAACAACTAATCAAATGGCCACTCGGACTATCTATCCATGCATAGTCACTTTACAAATGACCTTACTATCCTGTACCCCCACACATTGACTCAGTACCCCCTGTATAGCCCCTGTATAACCCCTCTATAGCTCCTGTATATCCCCTGTATAGCCCCTGTATACCCCCTGTATAGCCCCTGTATAGCCCCACTATAGCTCCTGTATATCCCCTGTATAGCCCCTGTATACCCCCTGTATAGCCCCTGTTTCGCCCCTGTATAGCGCCTCTATAACCCCTGTATACCCCTGTATAGCCCCTGTATACCCCCTGAATAGCCCCTGTATACCCCCTGTATAGCCCCTCTATAGCCCCTGTATATCCCCTGTATAGCCCCTGTTTCGCCCCTGTATAGCGCCTCTATAGCCCCTGTTTAGCCCCTGTATAGCCCCTGTATAGCCCCTGTTTAGCCCCTGTATAGCCCCTGTATAGCCCCTTTATAGCCCCTGTTTAGCCCCTGTATAGCCCCTGTATAGCCCCTGTATAGCCCCTGTATATCCACTGTATAGCCCCTGTATACCCCCTGTATACCACCTGTATAGCCCCTGTATATCCCCTGTATACCCCCTGTATAGCCCCTGTATAGCCCCTCTATAGCCCCTGTATAGCCCCTGTATAGCCCCTGTATAGCCCCTGTATACCCCCTGTATATCCCCTGTATACCCCCTGTATACCCCCTGTATAGCCCCTATATAGCCCCTGTATAGCCCCTGTATAGCCCCTGTATACCCCCTGTATAGCCCCTGTATACCCCCTGTATACCACCTGTATACCCCCTGTATAGCCCCTGTATAGCCCCTGTATATCCCCTGTATAGCCCCTGTATAGCCCCTGTATAGCCCCTGTATAGCCCCTGTATAGCCCCTGTATAGCCCCTGTATATCCCCTGTATAGCCCCTGTATACCCCCTGTATACCACCTGTATAGCCCCTGTATATCCCCTGTATACCCCCTGTATAGCCCCTGTATAGCCCCTGTATAGCCCCTGTATAGCCCCTGTATAGCCCCTCTATAGCCCCTGTATAGCCCCTGTATACCCCCTGTATATCCCCTGTATAGCCCTGTTTACCCCCTGTATACCACCTGTATAGCCCCTGTATATCCCCTGTATACCCCCTGTATAGCCCCTGTATAGCCCCTGTATAGCCCCTGTATATCCCCTGTATAAACCCTGTTTACCCCCTGTATAGCCCCTGTATAGCCCCTGTATAGCCCCTGTATAGCCCCTGTATACCCCCTCTATCGCCCCTTTATAGCCCCTGTATACCCCCTGTATAGCCCCTGTATAGCCCCTGTATACCCCCTCTATAGCCCCTGTATAGCCCCTGTTTAGCCCCTGTTTAGCCCCTGTATATCCCCTGTATAGCCCCTGTATACCCCCTGTATACCCCCTGTATAGCCCCTGTATAGCCCCTCTATAGCCCCTTTATAGCCCCTGTATACCCCCTCTATGGCCCCTGTATAGCCCCTGTATACCCCCTCTATAGCCCATGTATAGCCCCTGTTTAGCCCCTGTTTAGCCCCTGTATATCCCCTGTATAGCCCCTGTATACCCCCTGTATACCCCCTGTTTAGCCCCTGTATATCCCCTGTATAGCCCCTGTATAGCCCCTGTATATCCCCTGTATTGCCCCTGTATACCCCCTGTATACCCCCTGTATAGCCCCTGTATAGCCCCTGTATATCCCCTGTATAAACCCTGTATACCCCCTGTATACCCCCTGTATAGCCCCTGTATAGCCCCTGTATAGCCCCTGTATAGCCCCTGTATACCCCCTCTATAGCCCCTTTATAGCCCCTGTATACCCCCTCTATAGCCCCTGTATAGCCCCTGTATACCCCCTCTATAGCCCCTGTATAGCCCCTGTATAGCCCCTGTATACCCCCTGTTTAGCCCCTGTATATACCCTGTATAGCCCCTGTATACCCCCTGTATAGCCCCTGTATACCCCCTGTATACCCCCTGTTTAGCCCCTGTTTAGCCCCTGTTTAGCCCCTGTATAGCCCCTGTTTAGCCCCTGTATAGCTCCTGTTTAGCCCCTGTATACCCAATGTATAGCCCCTGTTTAGCCCCTGTATACCCCCTGTATAGCCCCTGTATACCCCTGTATGTCCCCTGTTTAGCCCCTGTATACCCCCTGTATAGCCCCTGTTTAGCCCCTGTATACCCCCTGTTTAGCCCCTGTATATACCCTGTATACCCCCTGTATACCCCCTGTATAGCCCCTGTATAGCCCCTGTATACCCCCTGTATACCCCCTGTATACCCCCTGTTTAGCCCCTGTTTAGCCCCTGTTTAGCCCCTGTTTAGCCCCTGTATAGCCCCTGTTTAGCCCCTGTATAGCCCCTGTTTAGCCCCTGTATACCCCCTGTATAGCCCCTGTATACCCCCTGTATAGCCACTGTATAGCCCCTGTTTAGCCCCTGTTTAGCCCCTGTTTACCCCCTGTATAGCCCCTGTATACCCCCTGTATACCCCCTGTATACCCACTGTATACCCCCTGTATACCCCCTGTTTAGCCCCTGTTTAGCCCCTGTATACCCCCTGTTTAGCCCCTGTTTAGCCCCTGTATATCCCCTGTATATCCCCTGTTTAGCCCCTGTTTAGCCCCTGTTTAGCCCCTGTATACCCCCTGTTTAGCCCCTGTTTAGCCCCTGTTTAGCCCCTGTATACCCCCTGTATAGCCCCTGTTTAGCCCCTGTTTACCCCCTGTATATCCCCTGTTTAGCCCCTGTATATCCCCTGTATATCCCCTGTTTAGCCCCTGTTTAGCCCCTGTTTAGCCCCTGTATACCCCCTGTATATCCCCTGTTTAGCCCCTGTTTAGCCCCTGTATACCCCCTGTATAGCCCCTGTTTAGCCCCTGTTTACCCCCTGTATATCCCCTGTTTAGCCCCTGTTTAGCCCCTGTATACCCCCTGTTTACCCCCTGTATATCCCCTGTATACCCCCTGTTTACCCCCTGTATATCCCCTGTATAGCCCCTGTTTAGCCCCTGTATACCCCCTCTATACCCCCTGTTTACCCCCTGTATATCCCCTGTTTAGCCCCTGTTTAGCCCCTGTTTAGCCCCTGTATACCCCCTGTTTACCCCCTGTTTATCCCCTGTATACCCCCTGTTTACCCCCTGTATATCCCCTGTATAGCCCCTGTTTAGCCCCTGTTTACCACCTGTTTAGCCCCTGTATACCCCCTGTTTACCCCCTGTATATCCCCTGTTTAGCCCCTGTTTAGCCCCTGTTTAGCTCCTGTATACCCCCTGTATATCCCCTGTATACCCCCTGTTTACCCCCTGTATATCCCCTGTATAGCCCCTGTTTAGCCCCTGTTTACCCCCTGTTTAGCCCCTGTATACCCCCTGTTTACCCCCTGTATAGCCCCTGTTTAGCCCCTGTATACCCCCTGTTTACCCCCTGTATAGCCCCTGTTTAGCCCCTGTATACCCCCTGTTTACCCCCTGTATAGCCCCTGTATACCCCCTGTTTACCCCCTGTATAGCCCCTGTTTAGCCCCTGTATACCCCATGTTTACCCCCTGTATAGCCCCTGTTTAGCCCCTGTATACCCCCTGTATATCCCCTGTATATCCCCTGTATATCCCCTGTATACCCCCTGTTTAGCCCCTGTTTAGCCCCTGTTTAGCCCTGTTTAGCCCCTGTTTAGCCCCTGTATATCCCCTGTATATCCCCTGTATACCCCCTGTATAGCCCCTGTATATCCCCTGTATATCCCCTGTTTAGCCCCTGTATAGCCCCTGTATATCCCCTGTATATCCCCTGTATACCCCCTGTATAGCCCCTGTTTAGCCCTGTTTAGCCCCTGTTTAGCCCCTGTATATCCCCTGTATATCCCCTGTATACCCCCTGTATATCCCCTGTATATCCCCTGTATACCCCTGTATATCCCCTGCATAGCCCCTGTATATCCCCTGTATATCCCCTGTATACCCCCTGTATACCCCCTGTATATCCCCTGTATACCCCCTGTTTACCCCCTGTATATCCCTTGTATACCCCCTGTATACCCCCTGTATACCCCCTGTATACCCCCTGTTTACCCCCTGTATACCCCCTGTTTACCCCCTGTATATCCCCTGTATACCCCCTGTATATCCCCTGTATACCCCCTGTATACCCCCTGTATACCCCCTGTTTAGCCCCTGTTTAGCCCCTGTTTACCCCCTGTTTAGCCCCTGTTTAGCCCCTGTTTACCCCCTGTTTAGCCCCTGTATATTTTTACTTTATTTTATTCAGTAAATATTTTCTTAACTCTATTTATTGAACTGCCTTGTTGGTTCAGGGCTCGTAAGTCAGCATTTCACTGAGGCTCTATACTACCTGTTCTATTCGGCGCATGTGACAAATAAAATTGGATTTGAAGTGGAAATTTGGGTTGAGACGTTGATTTAAACTTTTAATCACCCACTCAAAAAGGAGAGCCAGAGGATTGTTGAATGTCCAGTGTGTTATCACTGTGCTTTCAACCATCTAAAAGCACAACCAAATTCCAATGGGAAAACAATGTCAGATTTTTCGTTTAGTTTGTTAACTAAATGTGTTATCACATCTATTTAGTTATTTAGTTATTATCAATAATCATTGTCATGACAGCACATTGGTAGTAGACTGTGACCGATGTGAAAGCTAAGCACATTTGTGCTTGTTAAAACCCTGGGCAGGAGACAAAAACAATGCTGTAGATTAGCTTCCATAAAAGAGGTGTTGCCCTACCTATCATTTCTGATAGTGGATATAATGTTGAAGATTTGACATTGTTTCAAAATATTCATTCTATTTTATACATGGTTTGTATATGTTGGAAATTGGTTACCATGATGACAATCATGTGGTAAGAAATTTCACCCTCAAAACAAACAGTTTTATGTTGATGACTTTTTTTGGGGTCAAATCCAATGGTTCAGTATTTTACACGTAGATATTCCACGTCACAATATATTGACAAATGACATTGAAACAACGTTGATTCAACCAGTTTGTGCCCAGTGGGAACTCATTATATACTGTACATGGTTAACCTATTCTTCACTATCTTTCAAGCTGAATATACTGTACATGGTTAACCTATTCTTCACTATCTTTCAAGCTGAATTTGTAGATCAGATTTTTGATCCAAATACTTGTTTATGTTTTCCCTTTTCCTATAGTTCCAAAACAACTGAAAATGTAATATAGATTGCATGTATCTCTAACAATGATATCCTCAAAAGGGGGGAATGATGCTGTGTTCTTACAGGCCATTACCTCTTCTTACTCCTCGGTGTGGGAGTGAAGAGTCTTGCTGTGGGGTTTTGGTGATGTGTGTAAGAAACACAGAAAAATAATCTAAAATATATAAACGCAACATGCAACATGCAACAATTTCAAAGATTTTGTTGAGTTACAGTTCATATAAGGAAATCTGTCAATTGAAATAAATTAATTAGGACCTAATCTATGGATGTCACATGACTGAGCATGAGGCACAGCTATGGATACAGCTCCAATTGGACGATCCCTCAAAACTTGACATCATCTTTGGCATTGTGTTGTATGACAAAACTGCACATTTTAGAGTGGCTTTTTATTGTCCCCAGCACAAGGTGCATCTGTGTAATGATCATACTGTTTAATTAGCTTTTTTGATATGCCACACCTGTCAGATTGATGGATTATCTTGACAAATGATACAATTCTCACCAACAGAGATGTTAACAAATTGGACTGAACGTGTTGTCTAACAGTCTCAACTACAGTATTACCAGGACTGAATAAGTGTTGTCTACCAGTCTCAACTACAGTATTACCAGGACTGAATAAGTGTTGTCTAACAGTCTCAACTACAGTATTACCAGGACTGAATAAGTTATTTTCACCCTTCAGCAGATACAAAATACACCCGTACGTGAATACATGTTAGGAAAGTATGGGTGGTACCCTGGGGGTGGAAAAAGTACCCGATCTTCATGGTTGAGTAAAAGTAAAGATACCTTAATAGAAAATGACTGAAGTAAAAGTGAAAGTCACCCAGTATAATGCTACTTGAGTAAAAGTCTAAAAGTATTTGGTTTTAAATATACTTAAAGTATAAAAAGTATAACTCCTTTAAAATGTCTTATATTAAGCAAACCAGACAACACTATTTTATTGTTTTTTTAATTTTATTTACAGATAACCAGGGGCACAGTTCAACACACAGACATCATTTCCAAACAAAGCATTTGTGTTTAGTGAGTCTGCCAGATCAGAGGCAGTATGGGTGACCAGTTCTCTTGATAAAAGTGCTTGAATTAGACAATTTTCCTGTCCTGCTAAGCATTCAAAATGTAACGAGTACTTTTGGGTGTCAGGGAAAATGCAAGGAGTAAAAAGTACATTATTTTCTTTAGGAATGTAGTGGAATTAAAGTAAAAGTTGTAAAAAAATATAAATTGTAAAGTACAGATACACCCAAAAAACTACTTAAATTGTACTTTAAAGTTTTCTAAGTAGTACTTTAAAGTATTTTTACACTGGTGGTACCATTGTGTTGGGTGTCTTTGGGTGTGTCTGTCATGTGTAGAGGAAGGACAGAGGTGGTAGCATGGTGTTGGGTGTGTCTGTCATGTGTAGAGGAAGGACAGAGGTGGTAGCATGGTGTTGGGTGTGTCTGTCATGTGTAGAGGAAGGACAGAGGTGGTAGCATGGTGTTGGGTGTGTCTGTCATGTGTAGAGGAAGGACAGAGGTGGTAGCATGGTGTTGGGTGTGTCTGTCATGTGTAGAGGAAGGACAGAGGTGGTAGCATGGTGTTGGGTGTGTCTGTCATGTGTAGAGGAAGGACAGAGGTGGTAGCATGGTGTTGGGTGTGTCTGTCATGTGTAGAGGAAGGACAGAGGTGGTAGCATGGTGTTGGGTGTGTCTGTCATGTGTAGAGGAAGGACAGAGGTGGTAGCATGGTGTTGGGTGTGTCTGTCATGTGTAGAGGAAGGACAGAGGTGGTAGCATGGTGTTGGGTGTGTCTGTCATGTGTAGAGGAAGGACAGAGGTGGTAGCATGGTGTTGGGTGTGTCTGTCATGTGTAGAGGAAAGACAGAGGTGGTAGCATGGTGTTGGGTGTGTCTGTCATGTGTAGAGGAAGGACAGAGGTGGTAGCATGATGTTGGGTGTGTCTGTCATGTGTAGAGGAAGGACAGAGGTGGTAGCATGGTGTTGGGTGTGTCTGTCATGTGTAGAGGAAGGAAAGAGGTGGTAGCATGGTGTTGGGTGTGTCTGTCATGTGTAGAGGAAGGACAGAGGTGGTAGCATGGTGTTGGGTGTGTCTGTCATGTGTAGAGGAAGGAAAGAGGTGGTAGCATGGTGTTGGGTGTGTCTGTCATGTGTAGAGGAAGGACAGAGGTGGTAGCATGGTGTTGGGTGTGTCTGTCATGTGTAGAGGAAGGACAGAGGTGGTAGCATGGTGTTGGGTGTGTCTGTCATGTGTAGAGGAAGGACAGAGGTGGTAGCATGGTGTTGGGTGTGTCTGTCATGTGTAGAGGAAGGACAGAGGTGGTAGCATGGTGTTGGGTGTGTCTGTCATGTGTAGAGGAAGGACAGAGATGGTAGTATGGTGTTGGGTGTGTCTGTCATGTGTAGAGGAAAGACAGAGGTGGTAGCATGGTGTTGGGTGTGTCTGTCATGTGTAGAGGAAGGACAGAGGTGGTAGCATGGTGTTGGGTGTGTCTGTCATGTGTAGAGGAAGGACAGAGGTGGTAGCATGGTGTTGGGTGTGTCTGTCATGTGTAGAGGAAGGACAGAGGTGGTAGCATGGTGTTGGGTGTGTCTGTCATGTGTAGAGGAAAGACAGAGGTGGTAGCATGGTGTTGGGTGTGTCTGTCATGTGTAGAGGAAGGACAGAGGTGGTAGCATGGTGTTGGGTGTGTCTGTCATGTGTAGAGGAAGGACAGAGGTGGTAGCATGGTGTTGGGTGTGTCTGTCATGTGCAGAGGAAGGACAGAGGTGGTAGCATGGTGTTGGGTGTGTCTGTCATGTGCAGAGGAAGGAAAGAGGTGTTAGCATGGTGTTGGGTGTGTCTGTCATGTGTAGAGGAAGGACAGAGGTGGTAGCATGGTGTTGGGTGTGTCTGTCATGTGCAGAGGAAGGACAGAGGTGGTAGCATGGTGTTGGGTGTGTCTGTCATGTGTAGAGGAAGGACAGAGGTGGTAGCATGGTGTTGGGTGTGTCTGTCATGTGTAGAGGAAGGACAGAGGTGGTAGCATGGTGTTGGGTGTGTCTGTTATGTGTAGAGGAAGGACAGAGGTGGTAGCATGGTGTTGGGTGTGTCTGTCATGTGTAGAGGAAGGACAGAGGTGGTAGCATGGTGTTGGGTGTGTCTGTCATGTGTAGAGGAAGGACAGAGGTGGTAGCATGGTGTTGGGTGTGTCTGTCATGTGTAGAGGAAGGAAAGAGGTGGTAGCATGGTGTTGGGTGTGTCTGTCATGTGTAGAGGAAGGACAGAGGTGGTAGCATGGTGTTGGGTGTGTCTGTCATGTGTAGAGGAAGGACAGAGGTGGTAGCATGGTGTTGGGTGTGTCTGTCATGTGTAGAGGAAGGACAGAGGTGGTAGCATGGTGTTGGGTGTGTCTGTCATGTGCAGAGGAAGGAAAGATGTTCAATCAAACGTGACACAGTGGTGTGACAAGAGGATATGTGTTTCTTCTGACAAAAAATACATTGGCTACCATCCACCTCAACCTGTTTTTTTCCCCTTCATAAAACTACCTCCTTGCACTTCTGAAGCACAGTATCTTTGTCCAAGTAGACAATATCTTTGTCCAAGTAGACAGTATCTTTGTCCAAGCAGACAGTATCTTTGTCCAAGCAGACGGTGTCTTTGTCCAAGCAGACAGTATCTTTGTCCAAGCAGACAGTATCTTTGTCCAAGCAGACGGTGTCTTTGTCCAAGCAGACAGTATCTTTGTCCAAGCAGACGGTATCTTTGTCCAAGCAGACAGTATCTTTGTCCAAGTAGACAGTATCTTTGTCCAAGTAGACAGTATCTTTGTCCAAGTAGACAATATCTTTGTCCAAGTAGACAGTATCTTTGTCCAAGCAGACAGTATCTTTGTCCAAGCAGACGGTGTCTTTGTCCAAGCAGACAGTATCTTTGTCCAAGCAGACAGTATCTTTGTCCAAGCAGACGGTGTCTTTGTCCAAGCAGACAGTATCTTTGTCCAAGCAGACGGTATCTTTGTCCAAGCAGACAGTATCTTTGTCCAAGTAGACAGTATCTTTGTCCAAGTAGACAGTATCTTTGTCCAAGTAGACAGTATCTTTGTCCAAGCAGACAGTATCTTTGTCCAAGCAGACAGACACTCAAAGTAATCGATGTTCTATTAAGATTGCTTTGAGCTAAAAAAATAAATACAAATAATCGCAATCACCTTATTTTCATGTTATTTCCCAGTGCCCCTTCCAGTTTACAGAGAGCACGAGGATTGATATGAGTAGTTAAGTGTACTGCTGACCTCTTGTCTACGATTCCCATCAACAGGAGGCAACTTCCTAATAACAAGGCCTGTTGAGCTACACAGCGTAGTCTCAATACAGTAACTGGACAACAGCTGACACACGAAGCAGGAACATCAATTAAATCCTGTGAAATGGTTTCAAAATATGTCATTTAAAACTGTCGTGGAGGCTGTGAGTTCTTTCATGATCAGAAAATATACTCTTTATACCCGATTCATAATGGGGGGAAAAAAACTGTCAATCTGTCTAGCCAGCTGTATTTGCAGTCAGCTTTGTTTTAGCGATAGAAAAAAACATTGACCTAAATGAATAGTACCAACTCTCAATTGAGGGACTTATCAAATAAAGACGACATTAAATCTGATAGCGCTTTACCGAACAATACACTGATTAAAAGCAACGTTTGCCGGTTCGCTGAGACCACATTCACAGTAAATGCGTTATAGGTTTGCTCAATCAAAAAAATGAAAACGACAGTAAAGCAGTCAGATTGAATCATGACCTTCAGTCATTTAATGGCTGACCTTTGTAGAAAATACATCAGTTTAGTGTAGCTCGTGACTGCCACCCGATGGACTTACACATTATTTTAAAAGATTCATTTGGGAACCTGCAGTTACACAGCCCCATCATATGACTGATTGTATACTGTTACTGGGGGGGGGGGGGGGGGGGGGGGTGTAATGATGTCAAGTGAGTTCATTGAAGACTGATTCCAGAGATTAAAATTGTTTTTATAAAAAATGTAGAGTTTATTATGATAAATACACTCCAGGTTTGTAAATACTATTTTTTGTTTTTAATTTTATTTTAATTATAGCATATGAGAATGTCTATTCTAGCAGAGTGAACCCATCCCATTGAAAACAACATCGACACAATACCCAAATTAAACAAGACAGTTCTATGAGACATTACACGTAACGAAAATCAGACTTTGCACTTGTGTTCGGCAAACAGAAAAGACCCATTAGCGACATCAGTCTCCACAGACTGTGTTTATGGATGTGTTGTTGCACCGTGAAGCTGTGCTGAAGATGACCGTCTGTCCCTGTAGAGAGGTAATGATCAGGCTTATGTCTTAACAGCGGTGTCTCTGGATTTGTAGATCACTCCTCTGCTCTTCAGCTCTCTCACCACCCCTGCAGGACAGAAATAAGAACAATGTTGAGAGAAAGAGACACAGAGACAAAGAGACACAGAGAGAGAGACAAAGAGACACAGAGAGAGAGAGAGAGAGACACAGAGACAAAGAGACACAGAGAGAGAGAGACAAAGAGACACAGAGAGAGAGAGAGAGAAAGACACAGAGAGAGAGACAAAGACACAGAGAGAGAGAGAGAGAGAGAGACAAAGAGAGAGAGAGAGACAAAGAGAGAGAGAGAGAGAGAGAGAGACAAAGAGAGAGAGACAAAGAGACACAGAGAGAGAGACAAAGAGACACAGAGAGAGAGAGAGAGAGACAAAGAGACACGGAGAGAGAGAGACAGAGACACGGAGAGAGAGAGACAGAGACACAGAGAGAGAGAGAGAGAGAGAGAGAGACAAAGAGAGAGCGAGAGACACAGAGAGAGAGAGCGAGAGAGACACAGAGACAGACAGAGTAGATGGGATTCAATGACAGCAGCTTGAGAACCCAAGAGGATTCTGCAGTTTGTTTCCTGATTTTTGAACACATATGCCAACATTTTCTCAATGGCTCCTATAGTAGATGGTTGAGAAAACACACTGCCTTTGAACGTGACATACCTGGAGGTAACCTCCCTGTCACCGTCACAGCATAGACACCAGGCTTGAAGTTACCTGAACAGAGAAAAGTGAAATTACAAAACAGCACTAGAACATTATAGGTGGTCCTGTATGAGTCAGAGCGGACAAGGTACAAATCTGTTGTTCTGTCCCTGAACAAGGCAGTTAAACCCACTGTTCCTAGGCCGTCATCGAAAATAATAATTTGACTGACTGACTTGTCTAGTTAAATAAAGGTGAAATAAAAAATTATAATTCAAGGAAACGTTTGAAAGAAGTCATAAAACCAACAGGATAACCTATGACAACAAACTTACTGATTCTTTGCCACTTGGCCACCCAGCTGTCCTCGGGGCTCATCTGAGCTATGACCCTGTAAACAGAGATCGAATGCTTTAGCAATTAGCCCACACTTGCTGTCCGGAACTGGCATTAAATCATCAATATGTCATCAATTACAAGTAGAGAACTTTACCCATCAAACGAGGAACTTGTACACTCATAGACCATCTCTCGATTCCCCTTCATCTGAAGGTACGACTCACAGTTGTCACAGCCATCATATTCAAACTGGTCAATAGTCTGTGTGGGGACAGGAGAAATATGGATTCAATGAATACACATGTAAAACTGGTTAGCTATTCATGTTAGCACGTTACGCAAACATTTCAGCAAACGTTACGTTTAATAGATAGTAGCGAGCTTTTTAAAACGCTTCGTTCGATAAATTG
This sequence comes from Oncorhynchus clarkii lewisi, assembly GCF_045791955.1. NCBI lineage: Eukaryota > Metazoa > Chordata > Actinopteri > Salmoniformes > Salmonidae > Oncorhynchus > Oncorhynchus clarkii. Next base: position 6,502,908 of record NC_092156.1, on the reverse strand, counting down.
TAAGTAGCTAAGACAACCTCTCAGAGTAAGTTAGGGTCTACAAATGTATACCACTGCCAGTTGAAGAAAGCAGATGGTCAGCTTTGCTAACGTTAGCTTGCTAGGATTTACCTTCACAAGAGAGCAAAGAAGACATGCCCGCAAATGGCGGAGGTCCTTAGGACAAGTTTCCAACGCCATCGAGAAAATAGCAGCTGATATTTGAGAAATATATCTGTAAAAGCTATAAAATAAAAGCTTTTCAAAGGCGTTGTTTTGATTTTCACCGCTGTTAAACTGGCAAGATGAAATAAGTACTTCCGGGTTACGGGTCACCGTTTTTTTTGGACGCTTAGTTTTGAGTTTTAATTTCCCGTGCACAGTGAAATGCCTTTCTTGCAATCCCTAAAACCAACAATGCAGTCATCAATAACGTAGTAGTACAAAAAAAAATAACACGAGGTATAACAAAAACACACGATAAATAAACATACGAAAAACAGAAAGTAAGTTAGTATAAGGAGTATACTTAAAACATTAGGAACAACTTCCAATGCTTCCAACGGTTGTGTCAAGTTGGCTGGATGTCCTTTGGGTGGTGGACCGTTCTTGATACACAAGGGAGTATGAGAAACGCAGCAGTTCAAATAAAATAAGATCAGTTCTTGACACAAACCAGTGCACGTGGCACCTACTACCATACCCCATCTACCATTCCAGTGTTTAATTGCAATATTGTAATTACTTTGCCACCATGGACCTATTTATTGCCTTTACCTCCCTTTTCTTACCTCATTTGCACACACTGTATAGAGACTTTTTCTACTGTATTATTGACCATATGTTTGTTTATACCATGTGTAACTCTGTGTTGTTGTATGTGTCGAACTGCTTTGCTTTATCTTGGCCAGGTCACAGGTGTAAATTAGAACTTGTTCTCAACTAGCCTAAATGCTTAAATAAAGGTGAAATTAAAAACTAAAAAGGCATTTAAAAACATTGATTGCCCGTTCACCCTCTGAATGGCACATATACAGAATCCATGTCTTCTTCTATGGTATATTGGCGATCATATGATTTTACCCAAAAAAACAACAAAAAAATGTTTTCAAATTTTAAAAAAAATCACTCAAACAACTTTTCTGTTAAAAATAAATAAATAAATAAATAATAAATAAAATAAATAAAACAATAAAACAATAATACAGGCTCAACCTGAGAGGGTGGGTCTTCCGGCTCCAGTAGCCCTTCCGAAGTCTTCCGAAGTAAAGTCCCCAAAATCTTCAGCTGCAGCTACAATAATGTCTAGTTTATTCAACTTCTTTGAGACTTGTACATTTTATAACTGTGGAAATGAATGCAACAACAATCTACTTTAACACACAAGGTATCTTGTGTCTGGCAGCAAACATTTATTACAGGCTGTGATGCGTCTACTACCACATCTTCACTGGCATCATTTGTTTTCTCAATTATTTTAAATCGCCTCCGTATCGGAGATTCGATTGACCGCTCTAACTTTCGCCACCTCGATTTCCCTCACCCTTACAGAGCACTCCAGGAACTCAGGATCATGATCCCCCACCACAATTGCAACACTGTCGTCCTTTTACATACCCTTTCTTCAGTATACTCTGTTCGTCTACACCCACTTGAAACATGGCCAAATCCTTTACGATTCTTAGCGGTTTGGGGATAAAAGCTCTTATGGCGTGTCTTCCAATAACCAAGCTTCACATGCGTACTGTAGTGATTTGTTCTTTATAAAAACAAACAACAGGACCGATTCACCCAGTGGGTCAGACGCCGGGCACCAACCACTCCAAGGAATTCTCTTCAGGTTTTCAACTTGAACATCTCCTTTGAAGGGTGCTCTATACCAAAGTTCAAAACACAAAACTTCTGTTGTTCCCATTCTTTTGAGGCCCAATGCAATCAAATCAAATCAAATGCATTTATATAGCCCTTCGTACATCAGCGGATATCTCAAAGTGCTGTACAGAAACCCAGCCTAAAACCCCAAAACAGCAAGCAATGCAGGTGTAGAAGCACAATCTTCCTCTGTTCTTCAGAAATACAATTCGTCGAAATAAGACCACTCCTGGATCACTCTTGACAGAATCCACTTCTTCAAGAGCATACTTCGCCATTTGACATATCAAAACGGGTTTCCCAAATATGCATCTCAACAAGAAGCGATTCATTATCATTTACACACGTATCCTCCACTCCAATTTCCTTTTTGTTGGTCACGCCCTGACCTTCGTTATCTATGTTTTATGTATTATTTTGGTCGGGGTGGGTATGTGTGTTTTTGTCCAGTCTAGGGTTTTTGTATATCTATGTTTTTTTTTTGTATGTCTAGGGTAATGTAGGTCTATGGTGGCCTGAATTGGTTCCCAATCAAAGGCAGTTGTTTATCTCTGATTGGAGATCCTATTTAGGTTGCCATTTGCCATCTTGGTTTTGTGGGTTATTGTCTGTGTAGTTGCCTGTCAGCACTCGGGTTATATAGCGTCGTTTTGTTTAGTGGTCGTTCTTTATTAAAGGAAGTATGTATTCATATCACGCTGCGCCTTGGTCTCCTCTATACGACGAACGTGACCTTGTTCCAGTGTTTTGATTCAATCTTCAACAAATGTTTTCAACGCGCTACTTAATTCGAACTCTCTATCACGCCATATTCCCGTTCCTGACCATTCAATCCATGTCTCAGTAATATCTTTAACCTGTCTCCTCCCCTTCATCTACACTGATTGAAGTGGATTTAACAAGTGACATCAATAAGGGATCATTGGTCAGTCTGTGTCATGGAAAGACCAAACGCTCTTAATGTTTTGTATACAGGGTCAGTCAGTTGCAGTACCATATTCACAATATGCAGGGATACTGGCGTGATAGAGGTAGATATGTATAGGGGTCAGGTGACAGGGATACTGGAGTGAGAGGTAGATATGTATAGGGGTTAGGGGACAGGGATACTGGCGTGATAGAGGTAGATATGTATAGGGGTCAGGTGACAGGGATACTGGCGTGATAGAGGTAGATATGTATAGGGGTCAGGTGACAGGGATACTGGAGTGAGAGGTAGATATGTATAGGGGTTAGGAGACAGGGATACTGGCGTGATAGAGGTAGATATGTATAGGGGTTAGGGGACAGGGATACTGGCGTGATAGAGGTAGTAGATATGTATAGGGGTTAGGTGACAGGGATACTGGCGTGATAGAGGTAGATATGTATAGAGGTTAGGTGACAGGGATACTGGCGTGATAGAGGTAGATATGTATAGGGGTTAGGTGACAGGGATACTGGCGTGATAGAGGTAGATATGTATAGGGGTTAGGTGAATAGGTATCGGGATATATGTAGCAGCAGCATATACAGTGAGCAAAAAAGTATTTAGTCAGCCACCAATTGTGCAAGTTCTCCCACTTAAAAAGATGAGGCCTGTAATTTTCATCATAGGTACACTTCAACTATGACAGACAAAATGAGGGGGAAAAAATCCACAAAATCACATTGTAGGATTTTTTATGAATTTATTTGCAAATTATGGTGGAAAATAAGTATTTGGTCACCTACAAACAAGCAAGATTTCTGGCTCTCACAGACCTGTAACTTCTTCTTTAAGAGGCTCTTCTTTAAGAGGATTAAGGGACTCTTTTTCCAAGTTTAAAACGATGAACAGTCAACATTGGCCATGCTCTCAATGAAGCATGATTTTTGACGCGCCCATAACAACTGTTAACTCGGAACTGCAAAAACTTGACTCCAGTGAATTCAAGACAAATGGGAAGTCAGGAATATAGACGAGCTCCGACTGGGAAAATATGTTTTGAACGGTCATCCAACTCGGAATTGTAAATCCGGCCTCCAGTTGTTTTGAAAGCACCATAAATCCAGAGAATGACAGACGTTGATGATAAAATTTGCCCACAAAGGACCGCTGCGCCACCTTCCTGTTCAAGTGAGCACAGCACAACAAGGTGAGTCCAAAAAATGTTTTGTATGATGTTGCATTAATAATGTAATATGCCAGGGAGATATGTATACTGTGGCTAAGAAAGTAATACTAAGTGTATGTTGTGTAGTAAGCTGTTAGTAGCCTATGTGCCTCACCCTAATAATTTGGTCTATTTACCCCTCCTAATTTCACCTACTGTTCTGACTTGGTGGTGCACGTGAAGCCTATAGCCTGTTTTAGGAAAATGTAATCATAGAATATTGTGAGATCTTTCATTGCCTGCTTATATGCCCCCTTTATTTATCCTACGGTTTTGATTTGGTGTACAGGGAGAACACCGTAAGAACAGCCCATGTTTTGAATTCTGTCGCTGTACATTTCAAAAGTGCTAAACAAATAGTTATTATTGACTAACCGTCCTTGCTCGCTCATTAATGTCTCAATCTAAATTACAGACGGCCTCTAATACGCTTGTCGTCCCCTTATGCCATAGTTTGTACATCTCAATTGTCAGTAGAAACCACATTTGTTTCAGCAAGTCAGCCATATCAACTATGTTTTTTTTTATATATTTTTTTGAAAGTCAGTAAATGAGGCTGAATGAAATGTTTCCGCTGCCAGACAAGGCTCTGCTGATAACATGGTGTAGCAGTGGTAAAGATGTTGGGACGGTTGTTGGGACTCTGCTGTTGTGACAGCTTTATGTGGGCCCTAACAGTTTGTGGGCACCGTTATAGTGCAATTAATGTATTGTTTAGTGTTGTGTAGTGGCTTTGCTGGCATACGTCACACTTCCTTTTGTTGTGTCCCCACCAAGATTTACATGCTAAAATCGCCCCCTGCTTCCAGCCATCTCTTCATCGACCCTAAACCTGGAATTACACTTTCATCAGAATGTAGGACTCCTTGTTCCAGGTGTGTCCATCCATTTCCACTACTACTTTTACTTTGTGTTTCTTGACGCTGCCATGGTAGGCTTCCCTCCCAAAAGCCGCGTCTGGAAGTCTGACTTTGGCATGGTTCCTAATTTGATACCTTTTTAATTGTTGCAATAGCCTTAATCCTCAAAGCCCGTTGCTGCCGCTACAATGTACAGCACAGCAGCCCCAACAAACACATGCACCCAAAGGTTCGGCAAAAATCTTTCTGCGCTTGGCCAGCTATAACAATCGAAAAAACAAGCAGCAAACGAATCCCTCCACCTGTATTCAAAACAGCGAGGCGGGATTTTGTTGTTACAAAATCATGAAAGCCCATTGGCTAATCAGGACTGACATACAGTGGGCTTTACAACCTTGCAGTAAATAACAATGCAATTTGGAAAGGAACACATGCAATTTAAATTATTGTCTCCAGTTTCTAAATAAATAAATAACTGGGGGGTGGCGAAAATAATTGAGATAATAAACGTCAAGCCCAGGCACATACCCCCTCCTACTGCTATGATTTATATCTCATGGTGTAAGTAAGCATGTTTAGGCCAGTGATTGACTTGGACTAAAATAGGTGCTGGTACTGTTTATATTTAGGTGCAGGCACCTCCTCAATACTTTTGAGCTAATATTCTACAGGTGGAGGAACTCATGCCGACATTTTTTTGAGGCGCAGGTACTCAGTTCCGGTGAGCTCCTGTCCAAGTCAAGTACAGTGTTAAAATAGTGTTTTTGTTGTTGTTACTCAATCTGATTGGGTGGGCCTGGCTGCCCAGTGGGAACATAGGCTTTCAACAATTGACAGAAGTTTCATGATTTTTATTTCTGAGGGTGGATTATTTATTTTGTATTATAATTTATTTATTCTTATTTTATTATTCTTATTTTTATTTCTGGGAGTGAATTATTATTATTATTATTAACCTTAGGTTTAAAATCAGTGACAGCTCTACGAGAGCTGCCTCCAAAAACAAGATTCATGACGGAAAGAAGAAAAAACGCTAACCTGCGTAAAGTACCAATATATTAAACCGTAATTCAACTCTAGTAACGGTGTCTACAAATACACTGAAACTGATTCTGAATGTGTTATAAAAACGGACCCTCTTTTTTTCCTCAACTCGGGAAAACTCGTGAACGTCCATAGCGCGAGCTTAGTCTTTGATTCACCATCGCGCTCGAGGATGTTGGAATGTTTTTTTTTTTCGTGGAATTTGAACGGATTCTAAATCAACTGTTCCGGAATATTTTCAACGGTTCTGAGGGAGATTGATCAAAGCTATTGTGTGTTAAACAAGACTACATATAATTACACACATTTACAGAAACTAATCACATTATGAATATTTAGCTATATACATTGTAGTTGATTAAACTTCCGTTATTTCCGTTGACTTGCCTTAAAGTACTTGATAACCGTTTTAGCTAGTTTGATAACGAACGAGGAGCTAGCTAACGTTAGCTACAAGTAACGTTACTAAGCTAACGATGTTAGCTAGCAGTTTGCCAATTGAATCGAGAACAACAACAAAAAACTATTTAGATAGCTTCTTTAATTCGATATTAATATACACTTGATAAGTTGTCACTGATTTTTGTATATATATTGTTTTTCTCAAACAGGCAAAAATATGGAGCTCGAAGAGGAACGCCTCACCATCCCCATAAATCCCAACAATTTCCCAGCGAAATTGTGGCGTTTGGTGAATAACCCCAAAAATCGATCGATACGTTGGGATCCCTGTGGTGAGGGTTTGATAATCGACCAGCAGCTATTTGAATCAGAGCTGCTGTCACCCCAGAAACAAACGTTTGACACCACTGACCTTTTCAAAACAACCAACTTTACAAGCTTCAACCGCCAGCTGAATCTTTATGGGTTCAGGAAGGTGGTCCATGGCCCCGGGGCCTCAGAGAAGAATGATGTCTCATCTCCGATGGATGGGATAAAACACCACTTCCACAACCCGAACTTCAAACAAGATCATCCCGAACTGCTGGTGAATCTTAAGAGGCTGACAAGCAAAAACAAGGCGAAGATGGAAGCTGGCCTAGAAGTGAACTGCCGGCCCCCAGCAAATCGTTTCCACCGACTCATGGCAAATGGTGATGGTGGTGAGGAGAGAGTTAAAGTAGATAAAAGAGGTACACTCAAATTGTCAATCATACTTGTACTTTGTATTTTAAACCAAAACGAGTAGCAACTGTAATTTAATAGCAAATTACTCAAATAACATAATTTTTTGTGCCATAACTTCTCAGCCATGATACTCATGATATTGCTGTCATTCAATGTTTCCACAGGTTCCATGTTTGTTGGTCAGGTAAAACGTCCATCTCCTTACCAACAGTACCACCAAAGCAGAACCCAGCCCATGAAGGACTATGATCGGACCCCTATCCCACCCCGCGGCTGGATCATGGGTCATGGGGATGCCCCCTCCCCCACCACCTTCTACACAGACAAGGGAATCCCCATATCTGTCATCCACCGGTTCCCTTCAGACACTTCCTGCACTGTGCAGTCCAGTCCGACTACTGTGCACATCCAGCAGGGTTCACAAAGCCTGGCAAACAGCGTGATCCCTCACCATGCTCAGTACCGACCTGGATTCTATTCCCCTGGTAACTATAATAAACCATACCATGGAAGCACCCATTAGTTGAATAGAGAAACACTGTGATTTCCTCATAAACAGTAATAGAAGTTTATTTATATACTTCTTGATTGTGTTTGTTTTTTTCAGCATCAGTGTGCCAATGCTGCCCCCCAGGCTCAATGAACTCGGACTGCCATAGTGCCCACCAGACAACTCCCTCATACTCCCATTACAGCTATTACCAGGTAGGTGGGAATCTAACTACTACCCATGAAGCAGCATGTCTGCAAATCTTTCCAGTGGGATCTAGAATTCATATGGGTGAAAATATGCGGAGCATATGAGTCAACATTTCATGCTTGAAATGTATATTTTTAATCCCATTTCTAGCCAAACTGTCCTGTGGGCTTTCTGTATCCTGGCAATCAAAACCAGGACTGGCAGAGCAGTGAAACCCAGGAGACCAAGAAGAGCGATGTCAACCTGGACACAGTCTTCCAGCTAGTGGACGAGTTGCACCACAATTCCCCCAAAATACGCATGGTCAAAGTGGAGACCCCAGAGCGCCAGCAGCCGGTCCTGTCCACCTCTACATCATCAGGGCCCCAGCCCATCACCACCATACACAGCTCCCCTCACACAGTCACTGTCTCCTCCCAGCTTGACTCCTCTTTTAACTCCAGCCCAGTGACTTCACGCGGGCCCATCATTATAGCAGTCCCGGGGAACGTTCCTCGTCAGGGAATAGCCATCACTGTCGGTGGTCCCAAGGCTGAGCAGCCAGTGAAGAGGGAGGACAAACCAGTATCTGTGGATGCCTATCAGAAGGTAAGCTAGTTTAGCTTTGTAAAAACCAGTGTCTGTGGATGCCTATCAGAAGGTAATCTAGTTTAGCTTTGTAAAAACCAGTGTCTGTGGATGCCTATCAGAAGGTAAGCTAGTTTAGCTTTGTAAAAACCAGTGTCTGTGGATGCCTATCAGAAGGTAATCTAGTTTAGCTTTGTAAAAACCTGTGTCTGTGGATGCCTATCAGAAGGTAAGCTAGCTTAGCTTTGTAAAAACCAGTGTCTGTGGATGCCTATCAGAAGGTAAGCTAGCTTAGCTTTGTAAAAACCTGTGTCTGTGGATGCCTATCAGAAGGTAAGCTAGCTTAGCTTTGTAAAAACCAGTGTCTGTGGATGCCTATCAGAAGGTAAGCTAGCTTAGCTTTGTAAAAACCAGTGTCTGTGGATGCCTATCAGAAGGTAAGCTAGCTTAGCTTTGTAAAAACTAGTGTCTGTGGATGCCTATCAGAAGGTAAGCTAGTTTAGCTTTGTAAAAACCAGTGTCTGTGGATGCCTATCAGAAGGTAAGCTAGCTTAGCTTTGTAAAAACCAGTGTCTGTGGATGCCTATCAGAAGGTAAGCTAGCTTAGCTTTGTAAAAACCAGTGTCTGTGGATGCCTATCAGAAGGTAAGCTAGCTTAGCTTTGTAAAAACCAGTGTCGGTGGATGCCTATCAGAAGGTAATCTAGTTTAGCTTTGTAAAAACCTGTCACATGGAGGCTATATCTCAGAATCAGAATCACTTTTATTTGCCAAGTACATTTACACATACCTGGAATTTGAATAGGTGCTGCCAGAAATAGACAAATGTATCAACAGAGAAATGTACACAAAGTCAACTTACATAATTATACAATATAAATACAGCAAACATACAACTATAGAGTATAGACTGATTTACAGTGAGGATATACAATTTACAAAACCAGCGTATTTATAACTGTGAGTGGAAAGAGAAAGCAAAAATACGACTTATATGACTTAGTAATCAACTTAATTATTAAACAGGTATGGTATGGATGGTCATCAGCGGTCCTGATGAACTCTGTTGTATAATAGGAGATGGATCATGCTGTGATTTCCCCAGTGCCCTGAGGAAGCATCAGAGTACATCACCAAGGTGAAGGAGATCCAGGTGCTGGACTCAGACGTCTGCAGTGTTCTACATGATGTTACTGTCTGCAGCCTCAGCCTGGAGAACAAGCACCAGACAGCAAACTAAATCTCCTGGTAAGACAACTATCCACTTAAACTTCTGCATAATCCTTGCTGCTGCTATCTTGGCCAGGAGTCCCTTGTAAACGAGATTCTATATCTTAATGGGACTTTCCTTGGTAAATAAAAAATAGGCAGAGGATCTCCCGATCCACCGGAAATGAAGATTCGTATCAAGTTCAATGCATGTGTTTCTTTACATCCATTTCACGTGCTGGTTTTTGTGGCGCCCCCCGTTCACATTTCTCATTGTCATGTGCTGGTTTTTGTGGGGCCCCCCGTTCACATTTCTCATTGTCAATCGTACTATGCTATTATATTCAGTTCTGTTTTATGTTGTTAGAATACTATCGTTGTGATCTTGCAGACAATGATTTAGCTTTGATCTAACTTAATTAAACGAGCTTCACCATTCGCTAGAGTAGCCTGTGCGTAAGATAGAGAATCCTGCACATGCGCAGACGCTGTTGGTACCTTTAGCTGTTGGGAAGAAGGGTCCAGAGAAGTCTGATCCGCAGCCACTCTGTTTTAATAAAACAATACACAGTCATGTCAACGGTGAGGAATAGATCAGGGGGATCATGACAAAATTAATGTACACATTTTAATTTCATCTTTTAGATCTGAACTTGTTGGTTGAAGTGGCATGCAAGCAAGAATGTTGACCATATTCGGACCAGGATGTCCCAAGTTTTCAGTTTTGCTACTCATGCTCAAGTCTGAATTTGCTGTAGCTTCTTGTTGAAATATGTTTACCTATGTTACTTGTATGTCACTGATAAAGAAATATATATTTTCCTAATAGTACACATATTGGACATTGTACATAGTTCAGCCCTGTTCTAATTTATTCTTATTTATATGATAACCTTTACAGCATTTTAATTGGCATATGACAATTTTATTCTGAATGCTTAATCTTGGAATTAATTAATGCATACCAAGATTTATTTGTCATTTTTAGGTTAAAGAACAAGTACATTTTAATGTTTATTCCTCATTTGTTTTTAGTTTGACACCAAAAAAGTTTGTCTGTTTTAACCGTTAATTATTTTTTAAATAATTTCTGACTTCTGGACATGATATAATTGGTTTATAATGTTAAAAGATTATTATGATTAAAATGTGATATAATTCAGAGGTTCTTTGCGTTTCATTTCTTGCATCTTGTTGTTGTTTGTATGGAGGCCTCAAAAGTGGGCTACAGTCTACTGGTAAAGTGTCCATTCCGGGATCTTTTATCTATTGTTAAAGGAGATGAAAAGGCGACGCCAGGCTGTTACCAGTGTTGTCAGCTGGAGGGCGCCCGGTGTCGTCTGTGTTGGAAGTGCAGCTCCACCCTCGGTGACAGGCAGTCAGCAGGTAGACAGACACAGTCGATGAGATCCCAGGGGAGGGAGACTCGACTAGGCATGCTTCAGGACTCAGAAAATGTACACTCGTGTCTTTTTGAAACTTTTCAAAACGTGTATCACCAATAATCGTGTTTTAACGACTCGCGTTTAAGCGATTATACATTTGTTAAACCTTTCTTTTCAGAACCTCTTTAATACTGAAGTTTATATTATATTTGTTTAAGCAGCGGCGGGAAGGATCTCTTTTCAGAATTGTTACAACTTTCAGACGTGGAACTCGGGGAAAATACTTTTTTGGAGGCTGCCAAGGAGCGAACAGGTTTTAGATGCGTAACAACTTTAGTGGGCGATAGACATTGTGGATACGTCGGCTGCAGAAACGACACGAGATTTATACTCCTAATTAATTAACTAGTTACATGTTAAGTAACTAATGCAACGATTCAATTGGATTAGTTAAACTTTTAAAGAGTCCGGAAATCTCCGTTGTCAACTTTACAGTGGCATTTTTGTCAAAAGATTGTCGCTACGGAGCCTATGAAAGTGACTATTGCATTTTCGTCGTTTACTGTATTGTCGCCTTTCATCGTGGAATCCGTCATATCAACCAACATCAACCTGACTTTGTTCCTCTTGGTTTCTGAAACCCCTGGGTGGGGATATCGTCACAATATCCTATCCAGCGTAAAGAGTCGGGGATTTGCTTTTTAGGTATTTGACAACTTGTTGCATCTGGAGCCCCTCTGCCAGATTAGACTTTCTTTTTCTTGCTCTGGAAATGGAATAGCGGTACATTGGATACACATTGGTTTTAAATCAGGCAAAACTGTAGAATGTCTATAGTGGGTTGGGCACGAATTAAAGTTCAAACATTGTTGCAAAATGTTTATTGAAATCTTGCCAGTGGTTGAAGATTACAAGAGCCGCCGTGTGCCCGGACTGAACCGATCTGTCTATGATAACTTTAACAAGCACGCTGAAAACGAGGACCGGGCCGCTGTTTATCTCATGTAAGGAGCTCGTGCTGTATGTGAACGGTGAACTAAATGTAAAGTCTACTCAACTATAAGCGACGCAATTTCAATTATTGATTTGATGTTGTCGAACTTGTGCATGCAATGTTTGGCCTCTCCTGTTAGTGATAACGGTTAACACACATTATCTAAATCCTATCTTATTAGGCTAAGTATGTTATATTTATTTGATGGTTAGCAATTCCAGAATTTAGAAGCAAACTTTCAGATTTTTTTCTTATGAGTGAATATGAAGACCACTTTACTTGGCGTGTTTAATAACTGTTTTTACCTGGAACAAACGTTCAAAGCCGGATAAGAATTCATTACAAAATCACAAGACAACACCGCAGTCCGTGAGCCTTAACACTTTGGATAAAACCCTCTATTTCGAGTCGTTTTCACGGGTTTCTACCATTTCTAACCCATAAAGCAGAGGACCAGCGCTGGGCCATATATTTCTTGTCCTGAATCAACATTGGTGGTTACCAGCTTTTGAAGTCCACGATGTACACCCGGAGCCCGCCGCTACAGCCGATCCAATGATCGTTCTCCAGCGGCGACTGGCCGGGCTCTGGCCGTGGCTGCTCATGGCGGCCCTGCAGGTGGTGTTTGGCCAGACGGGCCTGGAGCTGGCGGCGGCCGTCGAGACGGAGCGCTCGGCCCTCAGGGCTGTCATCAAGGTGACACTGCTGAGACCCGAGCCAACGGGGAAACCCATCACTCTGGAAGGGCTGTTTGTCGGAGGGAGCGCCGGCTCTGCAGAGGGGAAGCTCATGCAGGTACGTGTCACGTCATAAAGATTCCCCGGTCCACCAGATCATATGCAGTGCAATTCAAGTCGAGTGCATACTGGCTACCTTTTCTAGTTTGGCTTTCAATAACTATTTGGTAATACATTTTCCAAAGTGTGGTTATTGGCCTAAAATACCCCATGCATCTTTAATCAGTTATGTCACATTGATTCAGTGTTATAGGTCTGGTAGGCCATTGGACTGTATCCGATATAGATGCTGTAAAGTGGTGAATGGAAGTGCCATGGGAAAGATGCTTATTTAATACTATTTTGAAGTAAAAATCTGTGTATAATTCTTGGATGGATGTCAACCCCAATATACAGTATGTTCACGTCATCATGAAAAGGGACAACTTCTAAATGTTATGCAGGAAAAACAATCAATACACACTATATGGCCATTAAAATGTTCGTTGGAACATCTCATTCCTAAATCATGGGCATTAAAATGGAGTTGGTCTCCCTTTTGCTGCATCAACAGCCTCCACTTCTGGGAAGACTTTCCACTAGATGTTGAAACATTGCTTTGGGGACTTCAGCCACAAGAGCGTTAGTGAGGTCGGGCACTGATGTTGGGCGATTAGGCCTGGCTCGCATACAGCGTTCCAATTCATCCCAAAGGTGTTCGATGGGGTTGAGATCAGGGCTATGTGCAGGGGGCAGTCAAGTTTTTCCACACCGATCTCAACAAACCATTTCGGTATGGATCTCGCTTTGTCATGCGGAAACAGGAAATGACCTTCCCCAAACTGTTACCACAAGGTTGGAAGCACAGAATCGCAGTGGTGGAAATATAACCCAATTGTCATACTTCAGTAAAAGCAAATAAGCACACCAGACGGTAGCATTCTCCTGGCATCCGCCAAACCGAGATTTGTCCGTCGGACTGCCAGACAATGAAGCGTGATTCATCACTCCAGAGAACACGTTTCCACTGCACCAGAGTCCAAAAGCGGTGGGCTTTACACCACTCCAGCCGACTCTTGGCGTTGTGCATGGTGATCTTAGGCTTGTGTGCGGCTGCAATGCCATGAAACCCATTTCACAAAGTTTTGACAAACAGTTCTCGTGCTGATGTTGCTTCCATAGGCGGGTTGGAACTCGGTAGTGTGTGTTGCAACCCAGGACAGAAGATTTTTACACGCTTCAGCTGTCTCGTTCTGTGATCTAGTGTGGCCTACCACTTCATGGCTGAGCCGTTGTTGCTCCTGGACGTTTCCACTTCACAATAACAGCACTTACAGTTGACCGAAGAAGCTCTAGCTGGGCAGAAATTTGCAGAACTGATTTTTTGAAAAGGTGGCATCCTATGATGGTGCCAAGTTTGAAGTCACTGAGCTCTTCAGTACAGGCCATTCTGCTGAAAATGGTTGTCTATAGAGATTGCATGGCTGAGTGCTTGATTTTATACACCTGTCAGCAACGGGTGTGGCTGAGATAGCCGAATCAACTCATTTGAAGGGGTGTCCACACACTTTTGGGTACGTAGTGTATATCCAAATCAGACTTAAGTAACCACATTGTGTGCCTGTTACAATACATAAATCATACTGGATTTGACTTATATCCACTTAGTTAGATCAGATTGGTTGACTATGCCAATCCAACGTCCTTCTAATCCCCCACAGTCTGCGTTCCATCGACGTTGTTACTGAATATGATTCGCATCAAGAGCACCACAGGCATCATGCCCCCCGTTTGAGCTGATGGTTATGGCTTGTTTTAACCACGTTTTCCACCCTGGCTCGCTTGACTTTGGCACGTTCACCTTGGCAAACTGAAGTTAACACTCCCAAACCTCCAAAGAACCAGATTTTTTTTTTGTAATCTTGTCGATCTCAGTCACTATAATGTAATAAGTTATTGATCTGCTAGACCTATAATGCTCTCTCTATAGTGGAAGCTTCCTTTGTTATTACTCGTTGTTATGCTGTTTTGTGTGATGACAGAATATCAACATTCTTCCCGGAACAATAGTGTTGACATACAGTACAAATTTCTATTTTTATTGTTTTTCTTCCTGCCTCCCTATACCCTACTGGTTAAGGGGTGAGAGTGCCGACTTCTCCACCCAAACATTTTATCAAGCTGATAGATTTCTAGTTACCAAAATTATTAGAGCCAGCCAAGTTCTGAAGTTGCTGGAAAAACTCCCCATTTTTAATATTTCACACTGAACATAAAGGATTAAACATCAAACAATTGCATTCCATGCATGTTCAATAGTTGAGATCAAAAGCTGCATTTAAAACCCATATGTGTCATTTACTCATGCCCTTACTGGGCAGAATGGACATGCCAAAACCATAGGAATACATGTGGTCTTTACTGTACTTTTTACTGTACATCTTCCCTCTCCAACTATTCTGCAAGCCAGGCCCCTCACTCTGTGGTGTGTAGTTTTTCCACTCTGTAGTGCGTAGTTTTCCCACTCTGTGGTGTGTAGTTTTCCCACTCTGTGGTGCGTAGTTTTCCCACTCTGTGGTGCGTAGTTTTCCCACTCTGTGGTGCGTAGTTTTCTCACTCTGTGGTGCGTAGTTTTCTCACTCTGTGGTGCGTAGTTTTCTCACTCTGTGGTGCGTAGTTTTCTCACTCTGTGGTGCGTAGTTTTCTCACTCTGTGGTGCGTAGTTTTCCCACTCTGTGGTGCGTAGTTTTCCCACTCTGTGGTGCGTAGTTTTCCCACTCTGTGGTGCGTAGTTTTCCCACTCTGTGGTGCGTAGTTTTCCCACTCTGTGGTGCGTAGTTTTCCCACTCTGTGGTGCGTAGTTTTCCCACTCTGTGGTGCGTAGTTTTCCCACTCTGTGGTGCGTAGTTTTCCCACTCTGTGGTGCGTAGTTTTCTCACTCTGTGGTGCGTAGTTTTCCCACTGTGGTGCGTAGTTTTCCCACTGTGGTGCGTAGTTTTCCCACTCTGTGGTGCGTAGTTTTCCCACTCTGTGGTGCGTAGTTTTCCCACTCTGTGGTGCGTAGTTTTCCCACTCTGTGGTGCGTAGTTTTCTCACTCTGTGGTGCGTAGTTTTCCCACTGTGGTGCGTAGTTTTCCCACTCTGTGGTGCGTAGTTTTCCCACTCTGTGGTGCGTAGTTTTCCCACTCTGTGGTGCGTAGTTTTCCCACTCTGTGGTGCGTAGTTTTCCCACTCTGTGGTGCGTAGTTTTCTCATTCTCATTTTGATTCTTACATGTATTCGTGTTGTTGGGGAACTAAAGCAAGGCTAAGTCAATTTATTTCCGATCGGAGAAGAAAGGGAGGACAGATGAGGTACTGTAGGGTCTTGTTTGTCCTCACTCACCAGGTGCAGGAGGCATTTTGAATGGATAACCAGATGCTGCAGACAGCCTTAATTGATAAGAAAGTACATGGCCTTTTCCATGGGGGAATGTCCAATATTCGACATGGTGGTGAAGAGGAGTACAGTGGATTTTATAAGAAATATATGCTCACCCTACATTTGCTTTAATGTGTGTGTGTGTGTGTGTGTGTGTGTGTGTGTGTGTACACGCTTGCATCCGAATGTGTGTACGCTTTTAGAAAATATGTTTCCAAAAGGGTTCTTCGGCTGTCCCCATAGGAGAACCCTTTCAAGAACCCTTTTTGGTTCCATGTAGAACCTTCTGTAGAAAGGGTTCTACATGGAACCCAAAAGGGTTCTACTTTGAACCAAAAAGTGTTATTGAAAGGGTTCTCCTATGAGAACACCCAAAGGACCCTTTAGTGTTCTAGATGGCACCTTTTTTTTCCCCTAAGAGTGTATGTGTGACGTTGATTCTGGATAACATGTATTTTTAGAGCGGTGTTTCCATAGCCGTGCTGCTGAGAAGATCAGAGGAAATTCATTTACATTGAGGCAACGAGGCCTCTCTTTCCTTATAACACTGTGTGTTTCTGTGAGATGTCACGTTAGATCTGAGCGATAACGTTGGACTTGACCTGGAAGGAGGAGTGCATTACAGTGTGACAGTTTTATTTTTGTAAGAAAGTAGTTTCTAGATTCCTGTTTTACTGAGAGTGCATCTCAAAAGGCATCATATTCTCCATATTGTCTACAACTTTTGATCAGGGCCCAAAGGACACTGGTCAAAAGTAGGACAGTGAAGTATGTAGCAAATTGGGTGCCATTTGGGCTGCATTCTGGGTCTCTGTTCTACATCAGGTGACAAGGTTGATCAGGGTTGTGGAAGTGATGGCTGACATTACAGTATTTCCCTGAAGGTGTGAAGTGATCGTTAGGCTTCTGACTGCTCTTGTTCATTCAGCTCAGTTTACTTACCTGGGGACGATGACAGTTCTAATCCAGCAACGATAAGATCCCTGTTTATTTTTCCTTCAGGTGAACACAAATCCCAACTCCACTCTGATTGTAGTGTGTGATGATGGTGACGACGTTTGGCCGGCTCTGCTGGGGCCAAATGAGGTACTCTGGTCTAGGCCTGGGGTACACCACGGATT
Organism: Oncorhynchus clarkii lewisi; assembly: GCF_045791955.1. Lineage (NCBI taxonomy): Eukaryota > Metazoa > Chordata > Actinopteri > Salmoniformes > Salmonidae > Oncorhynchus > Oncorhynchus clarkii. The sequence goes on along the minus strand of NC_092156.1, from coordinate 6,485,779 downwards.
GTCTGCACAGAGGCAGTGTTATGCTGTGAAGACTGACTGTGTCCAAAATTGCACACCTTCCTTATATAGTGCACTACTTTTGACCAGGGCGCTTGTCAAAAGTGATGCACTATATAGGAAAGTAGTGCACTGTATAGGCCATAGGGTTCCGTTTCAGCCTCACCCTGTGCGATCCTGTGTCTTTGTTGCAGTGCAGAGTACTATTCCAACCTGGTCTCGGAGCATTTTGTATTATTCTGTATGTAAATCCAAGACAAAAGTATGTGGACACAGTATCAAATCAAATTTATTTATATAGCCCTTCTTACTTCAGCTGATATCTCAAAGTGCTGTACAGAAACCCAGCCTAAAACCCCAAACTGCAAGCAATGCAGGTGTAGAAGCACGGTGGCTAGGAAAAACTCCCTAGAAAGGCCAAATCATAGGAAGAAACCTAGAGAGGAACCAGGCTATGAGGGGTGGCCAGTCCTCTTCTGGCTCTGCCGGGTGGAGATTATAACAGAACATGGCCAAGATATTCAAACAAACATAAATGACCAGCATGGTAAAATAATAATAATCACAGTAGTTGTCGAGGGTGCAGCAAGTCAGCACCTCAGGAGTAAATGTCAGTTGGCTTTTCATAGCCGATCATTAAGAGTATTTCTACCGCTCCTGCTGTCTCTAGAGAGTTGAAAACAGCAGGTCTGGGACAGGTAGCATGTCTGGTGAACAGGTCAGGGTTCCATAGCCGCAGGCAGAACAGTTGAAACTGGAGCAGCAGCACGGCCAGGTGGACTGGGGACAGAAAGGAGTCATCATGCCAGGTAGTCCTGAGGCATGGTCCGAGGGCTCTGGTCCTCCGAAAGAGAGGATTAGAGAGAGCATACTTAAATTCACACAGGACATCGGATAAGACAGGAGAAGTACTCCAGATATAACAGACTGACCCTAGCTCCCCAACACATAAACTACTGTAGCATAAATACTGGAGGCAGAGACAGGAGGGGTCTGGAGACATTGTGGCCCCATCCGATGATACCCCCGGACAGGGCCAAACAGGCAGGATATAACCCCACCCACTTTGCAAAAGCACAGCCCCCACACCACTAGAGGGATATCTTCAACCACCAACTTACCATCCTGAGACAAGGCCGAGTATATGATTATTTTCATCATTGTGTCAAGAGATATAGTACTAAAACACTTGAGTGTCTCTCTTGATCCTAGGTCCTGGCAGAGTTGTGCAGACTCAGAACAACTGAGCTTTGGAGGAATACGCAGATTTAAAGAGGAGTCTGTAATTTGCTTTCTTATGATCACAGCCTTTTCCTCAAAGAAGTTCATGAATTTATTCCTGCTGAAGTGAAAGCCATCCTCCAATTGGGGAATGCTGCTTTTTGGTTAGCTTTGCGACAGTATCAAAAATAAATATGTGGTATGTGGTTTTCCACTAGATGTTGGAACATTACTTTCGGGGACTAGCTTCCATTCATCCACAAGAGCATTAGTGAGGTTGGGCACTGATGTTGGGCGATTAAGCCTGGGTCGCAGTCTGTGTTCCAATTTATCCCAAAGGTGTTTGATAGGGTTGAGGTCAGGGCTCTGTGCAGGCCAGTCAAGTTCTTCCACACTGATCTCGATAAATAATTTCTGTATGGACCTCGCTTTGTGCACGGGGGCATTGTCATGCTGAAACAGGAAAGGGACTTTTTCAAACTGTTGCCACAAAGTTGGAAGCGCAAAATCATCTAGAATGTCATTGTATGCTGTAGTGTTAAGATTTCCCTTCACTGGAACTAAAGGGCCTAGCCCGAACCATGAAAAACATCCCCAGACCATTATTCTTCCTCCACCAAACTTTACAGTTGGCACTATGCATTCAGGCAGGTAGCGTTCTCCTGGCATCCTCCAAACCCAGATTGGTCTGTCGAACTGCCAGACAGTGAAGCGTGATTCATCACTCTAGAGAACATGTTTCCAACTGCTCCAGAGTCCAATGGCAGCGAGCTTTACACCACTCCATCCAACACTTGGCATTGTGAAGTGTGATCTCTTTGGCTTGCTCGGCCATGAAAACCCATTTCATGATGCTCCCGACAAACAGTTATTGTGCTGACGTTGCTTCCAGAGGCAGTTTGGAACTCGGTAGTGAGTGTTGCAACCGAGGACAGAATATTTTTTACGCGGTACGTGCTTCAGCACTAAGCGGTCCTGTTCTGTGAGCTTGTGTGGCCTACCACTTCGCTGCTGAGCCGTTGTTGCTCCTATACTTTTGTGTATATACAGTGTGGTTCGCTAACGTTAGCTAGGCTAGGGGTTTCGGTTAATGTTAATGTTAAGTTTAGGATTTAGGTTAAAGAGTTAAGGTTATGGGAAGGGTTATCTAACATGCTAAGTAGTTGCAAATTAGCTAAAAAAGTTGTAAGTAGCTGAAAAGTAGCCAATTAGCTAAAATGCTTTTGATGTCCACGTTATACGTTGACCCATCCACCCCGAACAACCACCCTCCTTTCAATTTTTGCCTTAAGTAACCATCTATCTTATGTAACCATACCAAACGTAACATGTCATCCATACTAAATGGAGGGTTTTAGGATTTGCATACAGAATAATACGAAATGTGACCAGGTTGAGTATTCCTGTTTCAACAGGCCTCTCTCTGAGCGCAGCTTTATGTTCCTGTCTTCCTTCCGGGGAAACTGGATGGGGGATGAAAGGTGTCCATTGCGCTCTCTCTCTCTCTCTCTCTCTCTCTCTCTCTCTCTCTCTCCCTCTCACTAAACAACAACGTACATTCCAGATTCCACAAAGTTTGTGACTTGTGTTTTTCCTTTGTGTTGGATTGCTAAAGACACTGCCCAATAGAGATATGAATTCTAATCCGCTTTAATGGATTGGATTCAACGAACAGACATATACTCCAACTAGTTTATTAAAGATGTGTGTTTACCTTAAAGTACCTCAGAGATGAGTAGAGTTGAACGGCTCTGAGACTGAGAGAGAAACGTGGTTCGTACAGGACTTGTAATTACTATAGAATGTGGTAATGTAATTATTAGCCCAGCATGTCTGTTTTTCCAGTGGACGATTCGGACGGGATTAGATTTACCAAAACTGCCCTCATGTAAAAAAAAATTCTCTCTTTCAAAATGGACCGTTATTGACCGTCAGGCGTGTTCTAGGCGTGAAGACATTTCAACTTGTCTAGAGAATAATATCAATAAGAACTATGAAATGTACGCTATGCAAACATTTAATTAACTGACGTATTAGACAATTGATCAATTGGTTGGCACAACATCATACGCTTGATCTTTATGAAGAGAAATGGGCACTGGGAAATTTGATATGTGACCAAACAGATCATCTGTACGCTACGCGCAGAGCACTTTTGTGTTAAGCATCAATTTGTTCCTGTGTTCTCACCCAAACTGGGTGCAGCACCTGGTAAACTGTAATATCCCTCAACACAGCAGGGATTCACACGGTATAAGTATTATCAGAGGACTTTGGAGTTTGCCGAAAAAACAGTCGGTTATTCGGGCTGGAATTATTACTCTCCCACCATGTAAAAATGACTGGCATGGCAGAGTCAAGTGGGACAAGAATTCACTATTCAACAGTACTGATAGATCTCTCTCTTTCTGTCTCTCTCTCTCTCTCTCTCTTTCTCTGCCTCTCTTTCGCGCTCTCTCTCTCTCTCTCTCTCTCTCTCTCTTTTTAGTGGCGGAGTATGACAGCCAGTTTTCATAACCCACAGTAATTATACCTGGCCACGTTTGATCTTCTTAAGCATGTTGTTTCTCTGGGCCACAGGCTCACACTCTCTCCTCTCTCTCTGTCTCTCTCTGTCTCTCGCTCCTCTCTCTCCTCTCTCTCCTCTCTCTGTCTCTCTCTGTCTCTCTCTGTCTCTCTGTCTCTCTCGCGCGCTCTCTCTCTCTGTCTGTCTCTCTCTCTCGCGCTCTCTCTCTGTCTCTCACTCTTCTCTCTCGCGCTCTCTCTCTGATCACATAAGAAAACAAGATCCAACATGAGGAAAACCTTTCAACTTTAATGTTTTGAAGAAAAAGACTCCATTACCAAGCATTGCACCGTTTGGTATTTATTGAATGCTCAAAGTAATATATTTATTTTCCACTGATATTGAGTTTTGATCTTTGACGTTTTTATTTTCCCTACTTTGTCATTATATTGAAGAAAGTTATAAGAATGTTATGATTTACTATTCAACAATACAAAATACATGTTATAAAATTCCTGTCAAAGTATTTGATCAATGTGAGCAGTGGGTGGGGGGGTGCATTTATATTGCCTGATATACAGCTGTAACAGAGTGGTAATAAAAAGCACTGAAACAAACACAGTCATATAAAGGACTGTAACATGCTGTGAGCTCTTTGTCCCCGTTTTCCGATCCCTCAGTGTGTTCAGGTCAGGGGACTGTTGCTACATTCCTCCCTCAGATCTGATATCCAACAGTCTAATCTCTCTGGTAGGATGCCCATGGTCCACTGGCTGGCTTGGCTCAGGCCTGTTTGGTTTCAACCACTCTGAGCGGTCAGGCATTTTGACTCCCTCTCTCGGTTTCTCCCACTACAAAGCCAGTCCAGTGGCCAGGAAGGGCCAGCCGGTGGAGGAGAAGTGAAAGGGCTTCTGGAATAGCTTTGAAGTTGTGGGGAAAGCCAGCTGTCCTCTGGGCCCAGTGGAGAGGAGGGATGATGTTACCCCTGCCACACCTCCTTTTGAAGTTAATCCTCTGTTGGGCTCTCTGCCCAATTAAAAGAAGCTGAACTGTTTTAAAAGGGCTCGTTTTTTCTCTCCACTAAGTCCCTTTAGAATTCTTCTTTACTCTCTTCTCTGTTTGTTGAGGGCTTTGTCCCAGTGAAAGGTCAGATTGACCTTTGTGAGGGCCCACAAAGACATCAGCTATAATTGGGGCAGGCAAGGCACTAGACATTGCATACTGGTTAACTCTGTACCACTTTTCTTCCCTATCTCCCTGGCCTGGAGACTCCTGGGGAGGCCCTGTTTCTCAGCCTCCACCTCTCCCCTCAGATCGGAACAGTCCCAGAGTAGACCACTATCTCTCTGGCCAGCAGACAGACCGGCAGCCAGACCCTAGGGGGGGGGGGGGGGTGGCAGACAGAGAGCTGGTTACAAGCGCAGGCTGCAGAAGGTGTTTAATGTAAAGGACCACAGGAGGAGGCAGGTAGCTGGGTCCAGGGGCAGGGCAGAATGTCATACACAGGAGGAGGCAGGTAGCTGGGTCCAGGGGCAGGCAGTAGGTCATACACAGGAGGAGGCAGGTAGCTGGGTCCAGGGGCAGGCAGAAGGTCATACACAGGAGGAGGCAGGTAGCTGGGTCCAGGGGCAGGCAGAAGGTCATACACAGGAGGAGGCAGTTAGCTGGGTCCAGGGGCAGGCAGTAGGTCATACACATGAGGAGGTAGGTAGCTGGGTCCAGGGGCAGGCAGAAGGTCATACACAGGAGGAGGCAGGTAGCTGGGTCCAGGGGCAGGTAGTAGGTCATACACAGGAGGAGGCAGGCAGAAGGACATATACAGGAGGAGGCAGGCAGAAGGTCATACACAGGAGGAGGCAGGTAGCTGGGTCCAGGGGCAGGCAGAAGGTCATACACAGGAGGAGGCAGGTAGCTGGGTCCAGGGGCAGGCAGAAGGTCATACACAGGAGGAGGCAGGTAGCTGGGTCCAGGGGCAGGCAGTAGGTCATACACATGAGGAGGTAGGTAGCTGGGTCCAGGGGCAGGCAGAAGGTCATACACAGGAGGAGGCAGGTAGCTGGGTCCAGGGGCAGGCAGAAGGTCATACACAGGAGGAGGCAGGTAGCTGGGTCCAGGGGCAGGTAGTAGGTCATACACAGGAGGAGGCAGGCAGAAGGTCATACACAGGAGGAGGCAGGTAGCTGGGTCCAGGGGCAGGCAGAAGGTCATACACAGGAGGCGGCAGGTAGCTGGGTCCAGGGGCAGGCAGTAGGTCATACACAGGAGGAGGTAGGTAGCTGGGTCCAGGGGCCGGCAGAAGGTCATACACAGGAGGAGGCAGGTAGCTGGGTCCAGGGGCAGGCAGAAGGTCATACACAGGAGGAGGCAGGTAGCTGGGTCCAGGGGCAGGTAGTAGGTCATACACAGGAGGAGGCAGGCAGAAGGTCATACACAGGAGGAGGCAGGTAGCTGGGTCCAGGGGCAGGCAGAAGGTCATACACAGGAGGCGGCAGGTAGCTGGGTCCAGGGGCAGGCAGTAGGTCATACACAGGAGGAGGTAGGTAGCTGGGTCCAGGGGCCGGCAGAAGGTCATACACAGGGTTCAAAAAGTCAACAGTACAGGCAGGGAAAAGGCTAGTAACGTCGTCTGGCAGATCAGGCAATAGGTTGATAACAGGAAATCTGATAGGCTAAGGTACATGCAGGGAATAGGCAAAGCGTAGTTAGTGAAGCAGGACACACTATCAAACTATCATCCACGGGAGGATTAAATTATGGGAAAACCAGCACTCTGAATAGAAGTGTGTCACAAAACAAACAATACCTCACGATAATGGGGTGCAAAGAACTGAACATAATAGTGTGTGATAATGACATACAGGTGTGTGAACAGGTGATCAGAATTCAGGTGATTGAGATCTGGAGAGTGATCTATGAGTTTGAGAGTGTGGGCTTGAAAGTGAGCTGTGTTCAGGGGATCTATGTGTTTGAGAGTGTGAGCACAGTATTCATACACAGTATTTTAATTGTAATAAATTAAGACTTTATTCTATTAATCTCCTATTTGCATATTGCATGTAATTAACTGGTCTAAAAAAATGATGTGTTCAGGGGATCTATGTGTTTGAGAGTGGGCTGGAAAGTGGGCTGTGTTCAGGGGATCTATGAGTTTGAGAGTGTGGCCTGGAAAGTGGGCTGGAAAGTGGGCTGTGTTCAGGGGATCTATGAGTTTGAGAGTGTGGCCTGGAAAGTGGGCTGGAAAGTGGGCTGTGTTCAAGGGATCTATGAGTTTGAGAGTGTGGGCTGGAAAGTGGGCTGTGTTCAGGGGATCTATGAGTTTGAGAGTGTGGGCTGGAAAGTGGGTTGTGTTCAGGGGATCTATGTGTTTGAGAGTGTGAGTTGTAAGCAGATGTTACAGGGAGGAGCGAGAAGAAGATCAAAGTGTGTGTTCAGTTAAGAAACATGAGCTAGGATGATTAATAAAGGAAGCTATTTACTCTGCACTTCCCCCTCCTCCGCCACATCCTGGATTTCCTGTCTGGATTTGCTCCCTCTCCTCTCCAATCTCCCTGGATTTGGTAATAGCTCTCCAGGTCTGGATTTCCTCCCTCTCCTCTCCAATCTCCCTGGATTTGGTAATAGCTCTCCAGGTCTGGGTTTCCTCCCTCTCCTCTCCAATCTCCCTGGATTTGGTAATAGCTCTCCAGGTCTGGGTTTCCTCCCTCTCCTCTCCAATCTCCCTGGATTTGGTAATAGCTCTCCAGGTCTGGGTTTCCTCCCTCTCCTCTCCAATCTCCCTGGATTTGGTAATAGCTCTCCAGGTCTGGATTTCCTCCCTCTCCTCTCCAATCTCCCTGGATTTGGTAATAGCTCTCCAGGTCTGGATTTCCTCCCTCTCCTCTCCAATCTCCCTGGATTTGGTAATAGCTCTCCAGGTCTGGATTTCCTCCCTCTCTACTCCTTTAACTTCAACTCAGTGATCAAGCCTCCATCCATTCCAAATGTGCTTTATCGGACGTGTTTTTCAAAGCTTCAATGTGTTAGTCTTTCTGGTCCTGGGATGGACACCATATGAGACCATCTCAACATAAACATTACAATCACTTTTCCATCCTACTCTTATCTTCCCCGTGGCGACAGGAGACTCTTTATAAAGTTCGTCCCAGACGGCCTTGACTGACTGAACGGTGTCTTTCGTCATGCTACCCAGTGAAAGTACCCCCCCCCTCTCTGCTTTACTTTCGGATCATGTCCCACAAAACACCAGTCTCAACGTCAACAGTGAAGAGGCGACTCCGGGATGCTGGCCTTCTAGGCAGAGTTCCTCTGTCCAGTCTCAACGACAACAGTGAAGAGGAGACTCCGGGATGCAGACCTTCTAGGCAGAGTTCCTCTGTCCAGTCTCAACGTCAACAGTGAAGAGGCGACTCCAGGATGCTGTCCTTCTAGGCAGAGTTCCTCTGTCCAGTGTCTGTGTTCTTTTGCCCATTTTAATCTATTATTTTTATTGGCCAGTCTGAGATGTGGCTTTTTCTTTGCAACTCTGCCTAGAAGGCCAGAATCCCGGAGTCACCTCTTCACTGTTGACGTTGAGACTGGGGTTTTGCGGGTACTATTTAATGAAGCTGCCAGTTGAGGACTTGTGAGGCGTCTGTTTCTCAAACTAGACACTAATGTACTTGTCCTCTTGCTCAGTTGTGCGCCGGGGCCTCCCACTCCTCTTCCTATTATGGTTAGAGCCAGTTTGCGCTGTTCTGTAAAGGGAGTAGTACACAGCATTGTACGAGATCTTCAATTTCTTGGCAATTTCTCGCCTTCATTTCTCAGAACAAAAATAGACTGACTTCCTTAGACGTCGTGCACATTGTGAAACATTGTGTATTGTTTACAAATATTCATAGGCCTCCACCCCATGTCTTACCAGAGTTCTGTCCTGTCCTGCTGATTATAGTGTATAACCCGCCAGCTGTATGTTCTTAAAGTCGTCATTCAGCCACGACTCGGTGAAACATAAGATATTACAGTTTTAAATGTCCTGTTGCTAGGATATACGGGCTTTCAGTTCATCCCATTTATTTTCCAGCGATTGAACATTAGCTAGAAGGCAAGGGCAGATTAGCCACTCGTCGCCTGATCCTCACTTTCTGCAAATCACAGGGATCTGGGCCTGGCGTTTATAGTAGTATATCCCTCCTGTCCAACTCATTGAAGAAGAACTCTTCGTACAATTATTTTTTACCTTTTATTTAACTAGGCAAGTCAGTTAAGAACATTCTTATTTACAATGACAGCCTAGTGGGTTAACTGCCTTGTTCAGGGGCAGAACGACAGATTTTTACCTTGTCAGCTCGGGGATTTGATCTAGCAACTTTTCAGTTACTGGCCCAACGCTCTAACCACTAGGCTACCTGCCGCTCCAGTTTGAGGTGAGTTATCCCTGTTCTGATGTCCAGAAGCTCTTTTCGGTCATAAGAGACGGTAGCAGCAACATTTTGTACAAAACAAGTTACAAACAATGTGAAGAAAAAAAATAAAAATAGGATGTTTGGTTAAAAACCTATAAAACGTCAGTCCTCCCCTCCGGCGCCATTTTCCTTTTTTCCTCTATATGTTGAAGAGGGCTTAAGCTGCATCCCTGTCTCACCCCACGGCCCTGTGGAAAGAAATGTGTATGTTTTTTGCCAATTTTAACCGCATATTTTAACCGCATGAAATTTTACCCCAACACCACTTTCCATCAATTTGTATAGCAGACCCTCATGCCAAATTGAGTCAAAGGCATGAGCATGAGAAGACTTTGCCTTTGTTTTGGTTTGTTTGCTTGTCAATTACAGTGTGCAGGGTGAATATGTGGTCTGTCGTACGATAATTTGGTAAAAAGCCAATTTGACATTTGCTCAGTACATTGTTTTCACTGAGGAAATGTACAAGTCTGCTGTTAATGATAATGCAGAGGATTTTTCCAAGGTTGCTGTTGACGCATATCCCACGGTAGTTATTGGGGTCAAATTTGTCTCCACTTTTGTGGATTGGGGTGATCAGTCCTTGGTTCCAAATATTGGGGAAGATGCCAGAGCTAAGGATGATGTTAAAGAGTTTATTTGTTGTTGTCTGTATATTTGATTATTTAATTGAGGATACCATCAACACCACAGGCCTTTTTGGGTTGGAGGGTTTGTATTTTGTCCTGTTGTTCATTCAAGGTAATTGGAGAATCCAGTGGGTTCTGGTCGTCTTTAATAGTTCATTCTAAGATTTGTCTTTGATCATGTATATGTTTTTGCTGTTATAGGGCCAAAATGATTGGAGAAGTGGGTTACTCCATTTTGGATAGATAACTCTTTGTGTCTGTCGCTGACTGCTCTCTCTCTGCCTCTCTCTCTGCCTCTCTCTCTCTCTCTGCCTCTGCCTCTCTCTGTCTCTGTCTCTCTGTCTCTGTCTCTGTCTCTGTCTCTCTGTCTCTCTCTCTCAGTCCTGCTATCTCGTTGACTGATTTCTCCTCCTCACATCAAATCAAATATATTGGTTGCATACACATTTCGTGTAGGGAAATGCTAGTGTTCCTAGCTCCAACAGTGCAGTAGTATCTAACAATACACAAATCTAAAAGTAAAAAAATGAAATTAAGAAGTATATAAATATTAGGACGTTCAATGTCGAAGTGGGATTGACTAAATACAGTAGTATAGAATACAGTACATCCATATGAGATGAGTAGACTAGACCGATGCAGTGGCGTCAGGTTGCTGGGGATCTAATCTCAGCCCCTCTCGCTTAGTCTCTCCTTTCCCATGCCTCTAACAGATGCCGTGTTCGTTAGTGGTCTCAACATTAGCACACAATCATTTCAGACAGCCCTCCGACCATCCCCGTTCCCATAATGGGATACCCCGAAAACTGATCTGACAAACGTCCAGATAGCAGGTTAGCAGCACAGATAGGAAAAAGGGGGGTAGTGAGTCCTGTCCTGTCTGGTCCTCCTCGACCCTGCCTTTCCTCCCACTCCACTGGGGCTGTCTGTCCTGTCTGGTCCTCCTCGACCCTGCCTTTCCTCCCATTCCACTGGGGCTGTCTGTCCTGTCTGGCCCTCCTCGACCCTGCCTTTCCTCCCATTCCACTGGGGCTGTCTGTCCTGTCTGGCCCTCCTCGACCCTGCCTTTCCTCCCATTCCACTGGGGCTGTCTGTCCTGTCTGGCCCTCCTCGTCCCTGCCTTTCCTCCCATTCCATTTTGCCACATTTCAGGCTTCAAACATAAAGATATAAAACTGTATTTTTTTGTGAAGAATCAACAACAAGTGGGACACAATCATGAAGTGGAACGACATTTATTGGATATTTCAAACTTTTTTAACAAATCAAAAACTGAAAAATTGGGCATGCAAAATTATTCAGCCCCCTTAAGTTAATACTTTGTAGCGCCACCTTTTGCTGCGATTACAGCTGTAAGTCGCTTGGGGTATGTCTCTATCAGTTTTGCACATCGAGAGACTGAATTTTTTTCCCATTCCTCCTTGCAAAACAGCTCGAGCTCAGTGAGGTTGGATGGAGAGCATTTGTGAACAGCAGTTTTCAGTTCTTTCCACAGATTCTCGATTGGATTCAGGTCTGGACTTTGACTTGGCCATTCTAACACCTGGATATGTTTATTTTTGAACCATTCCATTGTAGATTTTGCTTTATGTTTTGGATCATTGTCTTGTTGGAAGACAAATCTCCGTCCCAGTCTCAGGTCTTTTGCAGACTCCATCAGGTTTTCTTCCAGAATGGTCCTGTATTTGGCTCCATCCATCTTCCCATCAATTTTAACCATCTTCCCTGTCCCTGCTGAAGAAAAGCAGGCCCAAACCATGATGCTGCCACCACCATGTTTGACAGTGGGGATGGTGTGTTCAGTGTGATGAGCTGTGTTGCTTTTACGCCAAACATAATGTTTTGCATTGTTGCCAAAAAGTTCAATTTTGGTTTCATCTGACCAGAGCACTTTCTTCCACATGTTTGGTGTGTCTCCCAGGTGGCTTGTGGCAAACTTTAAACAGCACTTTTTATGGATATCTTTAAGAAATGGCTTTCTTCTTGCCACTCTTCCATAAAGGCCAGATTTGTGCAATATACGACTGATTGTTGTCCTATGGACAGAGTCTCCCACCTCAGCTGTAGATCTCTGCAGTTCATCCAGAGTGATCATGGGCCTCTTGGCTGCATCTCTGATCAGTCTTCTCCTTGTATGAGCTGAAAGTTTAGAGGGACGGCCAGGTCTTGGTAGATTTGCAGTGGTCTGATACTCCTTCCATTTCAATATTATCGCTTGCACAGTGCTCCTTGGGATGTTTAAAGCTTGGGAAATATTTTTGTATCCAAATCCGGCTTTAAACTTCTTCACAACAGTATCTCGGACCTGCCTGGTGTGTTCCTTGTTCTTCATGATGCTTTCTGCGCTTTTAACGGACCTCTGAGACTATCACAGTGCAGGTGCATTTATACGGAGACTTGATTACACACAGGTGGATTGTATTAATCATCATTAGTCATTTAGGTCAACATTGGATCATTCAGAGATCCTCACTGAACTTCTGGAGAGAGTTTGCTGCACTGAAAGTAAAGGGGGTGAATCATTTTGCACGCCCAATTTTTCAGTTTTTGATTTGTTAAAAAAGTTTGAAATATCCAATAAATGTCGTTCCACTTCATGATTGTGTCCCACTTGTTGTTGATTCTTCACAAAAAAAATACAATTTATATCTTTATGTTTGAAGCCTGAAATGTGGCAAAAGGTCGCAAAGTTCAAGGGGGCCGAATACTTTCGCAAGGCACTGTATATCAACGAATTGGCGCGGGCACTAGAAAAGTCTGCAGCACCCGGCCTCACCCTACTAGAATCCGAAGTCAAATGTCTGCTGTTTGCTGATGATCTGGTGCTTCTGTCACCAAGCAAGGAGGGCCTACAGCAGCACCTAGATCTTATGCACAGATTCTGTCAGACCTGGGCCCTGACAGTAAATCTCAGTAAGACCAAAATAATGGTGTTCCAAAAAAGAACCAGTCACCAGGACCACAAATACAAATTCCATCTAGACACTGTTGCCCTAGAACACACAAAAACTATACATACCTTGGCCTAAACATCAGCGCCACAGGTAACTTCCACAAAGCTGTGAACGATTTGAGAAACAAGGCAAGAAGGGCATTCTATGCCATCAAAAGGAACATAAATTTCAACATACCAATTAGGATTTGGCTAAAAATACTTGAATCAGTCATAGAGCCCATTGCCCTTTATGGTTGTGAGGTCTGGGGTCCGCTCACCAACCAAGACTTCACAAAATGGGACAAACACCAAATTGAGACTGCACGCAGAATTCTGCAAAAATATCCTCTGTGTACAACGTAGGACACCAAATAATGCATGCAGAGCAGAATTAGGCCGATACCCACAAATTATCAAAATCCAGAAAAGAGCCGTTAAATTCTATAACCACCTAAAAGGAAGCGATTCCCAAACCTTCCATAACAAAGCCATCACCTACAGAGAGATGAACCTGGAGAAGAGTCCCCTAAGCAAGCTGGTCCTGGGGCTCTGTTCACAAACACACCCTACAGAGCCCCAGGACAGCAGCACAATTAGACCCAACCAAATCATTAGAAAACAAAAAGATAATTACTTGACACATTGGAAAGAATTAACAAAAAAACTGAGCAAACTAGAATGCTATTTGGCCCTAAACAGAGAGTACACAGTGGCAGAATACCTGACCACTGTGACTGACCCAAAATTAAGGAAAGCTTTGACTATGTACAGACTCAGTGAGCATAGCCTTGCTATTGAGAAAGGCCGCCGTAGGCAGACATGGCTCTCAAGAGAAGACAGGCTATGTGCTCACTGCCCACAAAATGAGGTGGAAACTGAGCTGCACTTCCTAACCTCCTGCCCAATGTATGACCATATTAGAGAGACATATTTCCCTCAGATTACACAGATCCACAAAGAATTCGAAAACAAATCCAATTTTGAAAAACTCCCATATCTACTGGGTGAAATTCCAGTGTGCCATCACAGCAGCAAGATTTGTGACCTGTTGCCACGAGAAAAGGGCAACCAGTGAAGAACACACACCATTGTAAATACAACCCATATTTATGCTTATTTATTTTATCTTGTGTCCTTTAACCATTTGTACATTGTTAAAACACTGTATATATATAATATGACATTTGTAATGTCTTTATTGTTTTGAAACTTCTGTATGTGTAATGTTTACTCTTAATTGTTATTGTTTATTTCACTTTATATATTCACTTTATATATTCACTTTATATATTATCTACCTCACTTGCTTTGGCAATGTTAACACATGTTTCCCATGCCAATAAAGCCCCTTGAATTGAATTGAGAGACAGAGAGAGAGAGACAGACGGGGAGAGAGAGACAGAGAGCGAGACAGATTGAGAGAGAGAGCGAGACAGATTGAGAGAGAGAGACAGACGGGGAGAGAGAGACAGAGAGAGAGACAGAGAGAGAGAGAGACAGACGGGGAGAGAGAGACAGAGAGAGAGAGAGACAGACGGGGAGAGAGAGACAGAGAGAGAGAGAGAGAGAGAGACAGACGGGGAGAGAGAGACAGAGAGCGAGACAGATTGAGAGAGAGAGACAGACGGGGAGAGAGAGACAGAGAGCGAGACAGATTGAGAGAGAGAGACAGACGGGGAGAGAGAGACAGAGAGCGAGACAGATTGAGAGAGAGAGACAGACGGGGAGAGAGAGACAGAGAGCGAGACAGATTGAGAGAGAGACAGAGAGCGAGACAGATTGAGAGAGAGACAGACGGGGAGAGAGAGACAGAGAGCGAGACAGATTGAGAGAGAGAGACAGACGGGGAGAGAGAGACAGAGAGCGAGACAGATTGAGAGACAGACGGGGAGAGAGAGACAGAGAGCGAGACAGATTGAGAGAGAGAGACAGACGGGGAGAGAGAGACAGAGAGCGAGACAGATTGAGAGAGAGACAGAGAGCGAGACAGATTGAGAGAGAGACAGACGGGGAGAGAGAGACAGAGAGCGAGACAGATTGAGAGAGAGAGACAGACGGGGAGAGAGAGAGAGAGCGAGACAGATTGAGAGAGAGACAGAGAGCGAGACAGATTGAGAGAGAGACAGATTGAGAGAGAGACAGAGAGCGAGACAGATTGAGAGAGAGACAGAGAGCGAGACAGATTGAGAGAGAGACAGAGAGCGAGACAGATTGAGAGAGAGACAGAGAGCGAGACCGATTGAGAGAGAGACAGAGAGCGAGACAGATTGAGAGCGAGACAGATTGAGAGCGAGACAGATTGAGAGCGAGACAGATTGAGAGCGAGACAGATTGAGAGAGAGAGAGAGAGAGAGAGAGAGAGAGAGAGAGAGAGAGAGAGAGAGAGAGAGAGAGAGAGAGAGAGAGAGAGAGAGAGAGAGAGAGAGAGAGAGAGAGAGAGAGAGAGAGAGAGAGAGAGAGAGAGAGAGAGAGAGAGAGAGAGAGAGAGAGAGAGAGAGAGAGAGAGAGAGAGAGAGAGAGAGACACAGACTCTCTTTTTTATTTGAACTACTTGTGCATCGTTACAACACTGTATAATATATATAATATGACATATGAAATGTCTTTATTCTTTTGGAGCTTCTGTGAGTGTGAAGTTTACTGTTAATTGGGGTGGCAGGTAGCCTTGTGTCAGCTGTCTCTCTCTCTGTCTCTGTCTCTGTCTCTCTCTCGCTCTCTCTCTCTCTCTGTCTCTCTCTCTCTCTGTCCGTCTCGGTCTCTTTCACTCTCTCTGTTTCTCTCTTTCACTGTCTCTCTCTCTTTCACTCTCTGTTTCAGTGCAAATGGCTTAAAAAATCCATCTCAATCTCTGACTCTCAGTGAGAGACTAAGATTAAGTGCACAATCATGCACCCACGTTCATATTGGAATCAGACTAACTCAGTTTACAGTCTAAACCCCATGTCCGGGCCAGTACAAGTAAAAACCATGTGTGTGTGTGTGTGTGAGGTTTCATGTGGATGAACTATGAAGGAGTCTGTAGTCCTGACCTCTGTGATCGTTTACTCTGTTAACCGCAGGATCAAAGTCACTCAGATCTGGGAGCGGGCAGTCATGGCAACAAAAGCCATATTGTAAACCCTGATCAGACAAAATACTTTATGTCTCCACAGTCACATGGTCACCTCCTGCAAACATCCAGCAGAAACATTTTGTCCTGTTTCTGACTGTTCTGTTGCCTTTATCTCAGAAAGCCTTTAGTTTCTCTCCTCTCTGCCTCTATAATGGTGCTCAGCTCACCTCAACCTGTCCTGGTTAACAAAGGCTTCAAGACAGACAGACACACACACACACACTGCCCCAACGCCCATTTACCAGCAGCACCTGAAAAGGTGTCATTTGTTCGTAAAGACATTATTGTCCTCTGAAGATTAGTTACCATGACATCGTCTCTGCTTACACTTAAACAGACGCTGTTTAATTTGGAAGGAGAAAAAAACACTTACGCTCCGTCGCTTCCAAAGAAAACACAGTTACAAGTCACAACGTGGAGCGAGTAGCGGTTCAAATAGAGAGTCATCTTCTGAAGGAGTTGTGCATGTTTCTGGTGAGAGATACTGTCTAGTGGGAGGTGGTGTAGCGGTTCATATAGAGAGTCATCTTCTAAAGGAGTTGTGCATGTTTCTGGTGAGAGATACTGTCTAGTGGGAGGTGGTGTAGTAGTGCCGTCTGGTGGGAGGTGGGGTAGTAGTGCCGTCTGGTGGGAGGTGGGGTAGTAGTGCCGTCTGGTGGGAGGTGGGGTAGTAGTGCCGTCTGGTGGGAGGTGGGGTAGTAGTGCCGTCTGGTGGGAGGTGGGGTAGTAGTGCCGTCTGGTGGGAGGTGGGGTAGTAGTGCCGTCTGGTGGGAGGTGGGGTAGTAGTGCCGTCTGGTGGGAGGTGGGGTAGTAGTGCTGTCTGGTGGGAGGTGGGGTAGTAGTGCTGTCTGGTGGGAGGTGGGGTAGTAGTGCCGTCTGGTGGGAGGTGGGGTAGTAGTGCTGTCTGGTGGGAGGTGGGGTAGTAGTGCCGTCTGGTGGGAGGTGGGGTAGTAGTGCCGTCTGGTGGGAGGTGGGGTAGTAGTGCCGTCTGGTGGGAGGTGGGGTAGTAGTGCCGTCTGGTGGGAGGTGGGGTAGTAGTGCCGTCTGGTGGGAGGTGGGGTAGTAGTGCCGTCTGGTGGGAGGTGGGGTAGTAGTGCCGTCTGGTGGGAGGTGGGGTAGTAGTGCCGTCTGGTGGGAGGTGGGGTAGTAGTGCCGTCTGGTGGGAGGTGGGGTAGTAGTGCCGTCTGGTGGGAGGTGGGGTAGTAGTGCCGTCTGGTGGGAGGTGGGGTAGTAGTGCCGTCTGGTGGGAGGTGGGGTAGTAGTGCCGTCTGGTGGGAGGTGGGGTAGTAGTGCCGTCTGGTGGGAGGTGGGGTAGTAGTGCCGTCTGGTGGGAGGTGGGGTAGTAGTGCCGTCTGGTGGGAGGTGGGGTAGTAGTGCCGTCTGGTGGGAGGTGGGGTAGTAGTGCCGTCTGGTGGGAGGTGGGGTAGTAGTGCCGTCTGGTGGGAGGTGGGGTAGTAGTGCCGTCTGGTGGGAGGTGGGGTAGTAGTGCCGTCTGGTGGGAGGTGGGGTAGTAGTGCCGTCTGGTGGGAGGTGGGGTAGTAGTGCCGTCTGGTGGGAGGTGGGGTAGTAGTGCCGTCTGGTGGGAGGTGGGGTAGTAGTGCCGTCTGGTGGGAGGTGGGGCAGTAGTGCCGTCTGGTGGGAGGTGGGGCAGTAGTGCCGTCTGGTGGGAGGTGGGGCAGTAGTGCCGTCTGGTGGGAGGTGGGGCAGTAGTGCCGTCTGGTGGGAGGTGGGGCAGTAGTGCCGTCTGGTGGGAGGTGGGGCAGTAGTGCCGTCTGGTGGGAGGTGGGGCAGTAGTGCCGTCTGGTGGGAGGTGGGGCAGTAGTGCCCTCTGGTGGGAGGTGGGGCAGTAGTGCCCTCTGGTGGGAGGTGGGGCAGTAGTGCCCTCTGGTGGGAGGTGGGGCAGTAGTGCCCTCTGGTGGGAGGTGGGGCAGTAGTGCCGTCTGGTGGGAGGTGGGGCAGTAGTGCCGTCTGGTGGGAGGTGGGGCAGTAGTGCCGTCTGGTGGGAGGTGGGGCAGTAGTGCCGTCTGGTGGGAGGTGGGGCAGTAGTGCCGTCTGGTGGGAGGTGGGGCAGTAGTGCCGTCTGGTTTGAGGTGGGGCAGTAGTGCCGTCTGGTGGGAGGTGGGGCAGTAGTGCCGTCTGGTGGGAGGTGGGGCAGTAGTGCCGTCTGGTGGGAGGTGGGGCAGTAGTGCCGTCTGGTGGGAGGTGGGGCAGTAGTGCCGTCTGGTGGGAGGTGGGGCAGTAGTGCCGTCTGGTGGGAGGTGGGGCAGTAGTGCCGTCTGGTGGGAGGTGGGGCAGTAGTGCCGTCTGGTGGGAGGTTGGGCAGTAGTGCCGTCTGGTGGGAGGTGGGGCAGTAGTGCCGTCTGGTGGGAGGTGGGGCAGTAGTGCCGTCTGGTGGGAGGTGGGGCAGTAGTGCCGTCTGGTGGGAGGTGGGGCAGTAGTGCCGTCTGGTGGGAGGTGGGGCAGTAGTGCCGTCTGGTGGGAGGTGGGGTAGTAGTGCCGTCTGGTGGGAGGTGGGGTAGTAGTGCCGTCTGGTGAGAGGTGTTCTACCTTTGCTTCTTTACAAATCACTGCAAAAACATGGAGGACATAGAAGAATCTAGAATAACACTTTGAACTAGTAGGAATGTGAGGCACTGGGTTGTTGACAGTGGAATGGATACTAAAGGCAGTGAGGTAGTCGTCATGGTGCCGCTGTGTAAATCGCTGTCCAAACAACTTCAATGGTTTTTGGTAGCAGCGTTCATTGGTTGTTTTACAAGATTATGTTCAGAGCATAGTATCAGACTGGTTCAGTGTGTGAGGTGGGCCTCTGTCAGAGCAGAGTGTCAGACCGGATCAGTGTGTGAGGTGGGCCTCTGTCAGGGCAGAGTGTCAGACCGGATCAGTGTGTGAGGTGGGCCTCTGTCAGGGCAGAGTGTCAGACCGGATCAGTGTGTGAGGTGGGCCTCTGTCAGGGCAGAGTGTCAGACTGGTTCAGTGTGTGAGGTGGGCCTCTGTCAGGGCATAGTATCAGACTGGTTCAGTGTGTGAGGTGGGCCTCTGTCAGAGCATAGTATCAGACTGGTTCAGTGTGTGAGGTGGGCCTCTGTCAGGGCAGAGTGTCAGACCGGTTCAGTGTGTGAGGTGGGCCTCTGTCAGGGCAGAGTGTCAGACCGGATCAGTGTGTGAGGTGGGCCTCTGTCAGGGCAGAGTGTCAGACCGGATCAGTGTGTGAGGTGGGCCTCTGTCAGGGCAGAGTGTCAGACCGGATCAGTGTGTGAGGTGGGCCTCTGTCAGGGCAGAGTGTCAGACCGGATCAGTGTGTGAGGTGGGCCTCTGTCAGGGCAGAGTGTCAGACCGGATCAGTGTGTGAGGTGGGCCTCTGTCAGGGCAGAGTGTCAGACCGGATCAGTGTGTGAGGTGGGCCTCTGTCAGGGCAGAGTGTCAGACCGGATCAGTGTGTGAGGTGGGCCTCTGTCAGGGCAGAGTGTCAGACCGGATCAGTGTGTGAGGTGGGCCTCTGTCAGGGCAGAGTGTCAGACCGGATCAGTGTGTGAGGTGGGCCTCTGTCAGGGCAGAGTGTCAGACCGGATCAGTGTGTGAGGTGGGCCTCTGTCAGGGCAGAGTGTCAGACCGGATCAGTGTGTGAGGTGGGCCTCTGTCAGGGCAGAGTGTCAGACCGGATCAGTGTGTGAGGTGGGCCTCTGTCAGGGCAGAGTGTCAGACCGGATCAGTGTGTGAGGTGGGCCTCTGTCAGGGCAGAGTGTCAGACCGGATCAGTGTGTGAGGTGGGCCTCTGTCAGGGCAGAGTGTCAGACTGGTTCAGTGTGTGAGGTGGGCCTCTGTCAGGGCATAGTATCAGACTGGTTCAGTGTGTGAGGTGGGCCTCTGTCAGAGCATAGTATCAGACTGGTTCAGTGTGTGAGGTGGGCCTCTGTCAGGGCAGAGTGTCAGACCGGTTCAGTGTGTGAGGTGGGCCTCTGTCAGGGCAGAGTGTCAGACCGGATCAGTGTGTGAGGTGGGCCTCTGTCAGGGCAGAGTGTCAGACCGGATCAGTGTGTGAGGTGGGCCTCTGTCAGGGCAGAGTGTCAGACCGGATCAGTGTGTGAGGTGGGCCTCTGTCAGGGCAGAGTGTCAGACCGGATCAGTGTGTGAGGTGGGCCTCTGTCAGGGCAGAGTGTCAGACCGGATCAGTGTGTGAGGTGGGCCTCTGTCAGGGCAGAGTGTCAGACCGGATCAGTGTGTGAGGTGGGCCTCTGTCAGGGCAGAGTGTCAGACCGGATCAGTGTGTGAGGTGGGCCTCTGTCAGGGCAGAGTGTCAGACCGGATCAGTGTGTGAGGTGGGCCTCTGTCAGGGCAGAGTGTCAGACCGGATCAGTGTGTGAGGTGGGCCTCTGTCAGGGCAGAGTGTCAGACCGGATCAGTGTGTGAGGTGGGCCTCTGTCAGGGCAGAGTGTCAGACCGGATCAGTGTGTGAGGTGGGCCTCTGTCAGGGCAGAGTGTCAGACCGGATCAGTGTGTGAGGTGGGCCTCTGTCAGGGCAGAGTGTCAGACCGGATCAGTGTGTGAGGTGGGCCTCTGTCAGGGCAGAGTGTCAGACCGGTTCAGTGTGTGAGGTGGGCCTCTGTCAGGGCAGAGTGTCAGACTGGTTCAGTGTGTGAGGTGGGCCTCTGTCAGGGCAGAGTGTCAGACTGGTTCAGTGTGTGAGGTGGGCCTCTGTCAGGGCAGAGTGTCAGACTGGTTCAGTGTGTGAGGTGGGCCTCTGTCAGGGCAGAGTGTCAGACTGGTTCAGTGTGTGAGGTGGGCCTCTGTCAGGGCAGAGTGTCAGACCGGACCGGTTCAGTGTGTGAGGTGGGCCTCTGTCAGGGCAGAGTGTCAGACTGGTTCAGTGTGTGAGGTGGGCCTCTGTCAGGGCATAGTATCAGACTGGTTCAGTGTGTGAGGTGGGCCTCTGTCAGGGCAGAGTGTCAGACCGGATCAGTGTGTGAGGTGGGCCTCTGTCAGGGCAGAGTGTCAGACGGGTTCAGTGTGTGAGGTGGGCCTCTGTCAGGGCAGAGTGTCAGACCGGATCAGTGTGTGAGGTGGGCCTCTGTCAGGGCAGAGTGTCAGACTGGTTCAGTGTGTGAGGTGGGCCTCTGTCAGGGCAGAGTGTCAGACCGGATCAGTGTGTGAGGTGGGCCTCTGTCAGGGCAGAGTGTCAGACCGGATCAGTGTGTGAGGTGGGCCTCTGTCAGGGCAGAGTGTCAGACCGGATCAGTGTGTGAGGTGGGCCTCTGTCAGGGCAGAGTGTCAGACCGGATCAGTGTGTGAGGTGGGCCTCTGTCAGGGCAGAGTGTCAGACTGGTTCAGTGTGTGAGGTGGGCCTCTGTCAGGGCAGAGTGTCAGACTGGTTCAGTGTGTGAGGTGGGCTTCCTCTGTTCTCTTCAGTGGAAATACATGAGAGATTCAGCAGGTGTTTGTGCTGCTGTTTAGGGTTGGGCGGTGTCCGTTCCTGTACCATCCCAGGGTATACCCTAGTTATTTACCTGTTTCTCATGATGCTGTGAAGGACAGGTGTGGAGTGAGTGAGTGGTTCTTCTTCTGGTCACATGGGCTAGTGGAGACCAGCTGGAGGCCCCAGTCCAGTTTCTTCCTCTTCATGGCCCTTCCAGGCCCAGGGAGTTCCTGTTTGCCAGTCTGCTGTCCCTGCCAGGGGGCACGCCTCTCACTTCTCTCTCCTCGATCTCTCACCCCCCCTGTTTCTCTCTCTCTCTCGATCTCTCTCGTCGATCTCTCTCTCTCTCTCTCTCCTTGATCTCTCTCTCTCTCTCCTCGATCTCTCACCCCCTGTTTCTCTCTCTCTCTCTCTCTCCCCCTGTTTCTCTCTCTCTCTCTCTCTCTCTCTCTCTCTCCTCGATCAATCTCTCTCTCTCTCTCCTCTCTCTCACCCCCCCTGTTTCTCTCTCTCTCTCCTCGATCTCTCACCCCCCCTGTTTCTCTCCCTCTCTCTCTTCTCTCTCCTCGATCTCTCACCCCCCCCTGTTGCTCTCTAGATGCTACTCTCTCTCTATCCCTCTCTCTTTGTTCTGGGACTGAATGGGAGCAGTCTGCTGTGCACTCTTGATGTCAGCTGACAGGCCATTGCTGCTGGGAAGTGATGATGAGGTCCACACCGTCACCAACATCACAGGTCTCTCAGAACACTGATAGCCTGGACCCACCTACTGTGATCTAGGTTTCACAATGCTGACTGGCCCGGATGGATGGCTGACTGGATGGCTGGGTGGGTGGTAGGCTGGATGGGTGGTAGGCTGGATGGCTGGCTGGGTGGTAGGCTGGCTGGGTGGGTGGGTGGGTGGTAGGCTGGATGGCTGGCTGGCTGGATTAATGGCTGGCTGGCTGGCTGGCTGGGTGGGTGGTAGGCTGGATGGCTGGCTGGCTGGCTGGGTGGGTGGGTGGTAGGCTGGATGGCTGGCAGGCTGGCTGGCTGGCAGGCTGACTGGCTGGCTGGCAGGCTGACTGGCTGACTGGCTGGCTGGCTGGCAGGCTGACTGGCTGTCTGGATGGCTGAATGTCTGTTTGTCCGTACGTCCGTGTGTGTATCCACCCACCCATCTGTCTGTCATTATGCCTTTCTCCCTCTGTCTTTCCGTCAGCCTGCCTGTTAGAATTGGCCCTAAACTCCAGCCTGCTCGGCCTCCGTCTCAAACTTGTTCTAATTAAAAGCGGTCCCTCACCGTGCCTCTCTCTCTCTCTCTCTCTCTCTCCCTCTTGTCCACAGTAAATACCTTGGCACTGAGCTGGAATGCAGACCGAGGGACTGACTGACTGACTGACTGGCTGACTGCTGTTTAGGGTGCTTTGGTTTAGAGGAGACGGACAGCTAGCTGTTGCTCAGACCCTCCACAGTGCTGAACAGAGAGACAGATATAGTAGAGGAGCCACTGTGCACAGATAATGGGTGTGATGCCCTGAATGTTATATGACCTAATTTGACCTGTATAATATAGATCTATACTCTAAAGCTATGCAACAGACTACAGATATGAGCAGGCCAGGGGCAGTATGATATCATCCCCATCTTGTTGCATCATCTATACATTTAACATTAGGGATTCCTGCATGCATCCGTTTTGATCTGTGAAGGACAGACAAGACAGGGACTCCTGCATGCATCCGTTTTGATCTGTGAAGGAAAGACAAGACAGGTACTCCTGCATGCATCCGTTTTGATCTGTGAAGGAAAGACAATATAGGGATTCCTGCATGCATCCGTTTTGATCTGTGAAGGACAGACAAGATAGGGATTCCTGCATGCATCCGTTTTGATCTGTGAAGGTGTGTGTTCAAAGTCTGCTGTCCTCCTGTGTATCTTGGGAGTCGATTTGAAGGCGGTGTGGATCAAACGGCAGCTTGGTTGTTCATCTGGTGTGTAAAGAACCGCTCCACCATAGGACCTGATCACCTGATAACCTCCACTCTGTGAGCCGCACCACAGTCTGAAGCAATAAACCGCACAGCAATACAAGAGGGAAACAAAATGTAGTGCTTCACTTGACTGCTAGCTAGGTGATAAGGCTGTCAGTTTAGCTTTCCTTCTTTTTCTTATTTTCTCTCGCTCTCTCTCGCTCTCTCTCGTTCTCTCTCGTTCTCTATCGCTGTCGCTCTCGCTCTCTCTCTCTCTCTCTATCGCTCTTGCTTTATCGCTCTTGCTCTCTCGCTCTCGCTCTCTCTCTCTCTCTCTCTCTCTCTCTATCGCTCTTGCTCTCTCTCTCTCTCTCTCGTTCTCTATCGCTCTTGCTCTCTCGCTCTTGCTCTCTCTCGTTCTCTATCGCTCGTTCTCTATCGCTCGTTCTCTATCGCTCTCCCAGCTTTCTCTCTCTCGCTCTCTCTCTCGCTCTCTCTCTCGCTCTCTCTCTCTCGCTCTCTCTCTAGTTCTCTATCGCTCTCCCAGCTTTCTCGCTCTCTCGCTCGCTCTCTCGCTCTCTCTCTCGCTCTCTCGCTCTCTCTCTCGACTGCAATGTAACAGCAATATTTAGACTTAGGGATGCCAACCGTTAGATAAAATACAGAACGGTTCCGTATTTCACTGAAAGAATAAACGTTGTTGAAATTATAGTTTCCAGATTCGACCATATTAATGACCAAAGGCTCGTATTTCTGTGTGTTAGTATGTTATAATTAAGTCTATGATTTGATAGAGCAGTCTGACTGAGCGGTGGTAGGCAGCAGCAGGCTTGTAAGCATTCATTCAAACAGCACATTTGTGCGTTTTGACAGCAGCTCTTCGCAATGCTTCAAGCATTGCACTGTTTATGACTTCAAGCCTATCAACTCCCGAGATTAGACTGGTGTAACTGATGTGAAATGGCTAGCTAGTTAGCGGGGTGCGCGCTAATAGCATTTCAAACGTCACTCGCTCTGAGACTTGGAGTAGTTGTCCCCCTTGCTCTGCATGGGGAACAACCTGCCTATAAGAACATCCAAAAATCAAAGGTATATGAAATACAAATGGTATAGAGAGAAATAGTTCAATAAATACTATATTACTTACAACCTAAAACTTCTTACCTGGGAATATTGAAGACTCATGTTAAAAGGAACCACCAGCTTTCATATGTTCTGATGTTCTGAGCAAGGAACTTAAACGTTAGCTTTCTTACATGGCACATATTGCACTTTTACTTTCTTCTCCAACACTTTGTTTTTGCATTATTTAAACCAAATTGAACATGTTTCATTATTTATTTGAGGCTAAATTGATTTTATTGATGTATTATATTAAGTTAAAATAAGTGTTCATTCAGTATTGTTGTAATTGTCATTATTACAAATTAATGTTAAAAAAAATGTTTTAATTCGTCCAATTAATCGGTCGACCTGTAAAACACACACACACACACACACACACACACACACACACACACACACACACACACAGAGATCTACACAAACCTACACACAGACGCACACATCCACACAAACCAACACACACACACCACTAACTCCCACTGCAATGGCAGTCAATGTTAATTTAGACCATATAAAGTCTCCCTGTGACAGTCTTTGTAGTTGTGTTGAAAAATACTTGTCCTTGTTGTAGTGTAAATAAGGAACTGAGAGGATACTCCTTGTCGTAGTGTAAATAAGGAACTGAGAGGATACTCCTTGTTGTAGTGTAAATGGATACTCCTTGTTGTAGTGTAAATAAGGAACTGAGAGGATACTCCTTGTTGTAGTGTAAATAAGGAACTGAGAGGATACTCCTTGTTGTAGTGTAAATAAGGAACTGAGAGGATACTCCTTGTTGTAGTGTAAATGGATACTCCTTGTTGTAGTGTAAATAAGGAACTGAGAGGATACTCCTTGTCGTAGTGTAAATAAGGAACTGAGAGGATACTCCTTGTTGTAGTGTAAATGGATACTCCTTGTTGTAGTGTAAATAAGGAACTGAGAGGATACTCCTTGTCGTAGTGTAAATAAGGAACTGAGAGGATACTCCTTGTTGTAGTGTAAATGGATACTCCTTGTTGTAGTGTAAATAAGGAACTGAGAGGATACTCCTTGTCGTAGTGTAAATGGATACTCCTTGTTGTAGTGTAAATAAGGAACTGAGAGGATACTCCTTGTTGTAGTGTAAATGGATACTCCTTGTTGTAGTGTAAATAAGGAACTGAGAGGATACTCCTTGTCGTAGTGTAAATGGATACTCCTTGTCGTAGTGTAAATAAGGAACTGAGAGGATACTCCTTGTTGTAGTGTAAATGGATACTCCTTGTCGTAGTGTAAATGGATACTCCTTGTTGTAGTGTAAATAAGGAACTCAGAGGATACTCCTTGTCGTAGTGTAAATAAGGAACTGAGAGGATTCCTCTCAGATGGTTAAAGCAGCGATTGAATCTGTGATGACGTTCCATGCTGAAATGAGACTCCAGACACAGACATGCTCTCATCATCTCAAGGCTGTTTAGCCACGCTTTCTGTTTTACTCTGTACCAGTGTGTCGGCTCGCCATTCAGTTGTTTGCCATCCAGGCTTCTACAGCCTTGTTTCCCCTTCCTACAGTAATACAGACTGTGTGTGTGAGAAAGAGGTATATCATTATGATGATGATGATGATGACAGCCTGGTGATTAATATGACCATAGTATGTGGTGATGGAGTTGGCCTGATGAATGTGTAAGACACATACCTCTGTGTATTATAGTAATAAAGAGGCTCAATTAGTGACCAGTTCTCTCACAACTCCTGCTTTCACAACTCCTAGGTTCACAACTCCTGCTTTCACAACTCCTAGGTTCACAACTCCTGGGTTCACAACTCCTAGGTTCACAACTCCTAGGTTCACAACTCCTGCTTTCACAACTCCTACGTACACAACTCCTACGTACACAACTCCTGGGTTCACAACTCCTAGGTTCACAACTCCTAGGTTCACAACTCCTGCTTTCACAACTCCTACGTACACAACTCCTGGGTTCACAACTCCTAGGTTCACAACTCCTGCTTTCACAACTCCTACGTACACAACTCCTGGGTTCACAACTCCTGGGTTCACAACTCCTAGGTTCACAACTCCTAGGTTCACAACTCCTAGGTTCACAACTCCTAGGTTCACAACTCCTAGGTTCACATTCCTTCCATTTTACACTCATTCACAGACACACGTATGTTCGGACATGCTCGGAATGTACTCTCCCTTCGCAAGTAGGATTTTAATGTTTCACCACATCAATCTATTCACAGCCTGGGCTGACGCTATGTCATCTGTTATAGCCTGGGCTGACGCTATGTCATCTGTAATGTATAGCCTGGGCTGACGCTATGTCATCTGTAATGTATAGCCTGGGCTGACGCTATGTCATCTGTAATGTATAGCCTGGGCTGACGCTATGTCATCTGTAATGTATAGCCTGGGCTGACGCTATGTCATCTGTAATGTATAGCCTGGGCTGACGCTATGTCATCTGTAATGTATAGCCTGGGCTGACGCTATGTCATCTGTAATGTATAGCCTGGGCTGACGCTATGTCATCTGTAATGCATAGCCTGGGCTGACGCTATGTCATCTGTAATGCATAGCCTGGGCTGACGCTATGTCATCTGTAATGCATAGCCTGGGCTGACGCTATGTCATCTGTAATGCATAGCCTGGGCTGACGCTATGTCATCTGTAATGCATAGCCTGGGCTGACACTATGTCATCTGTAATGCATAGCCTGGGCTGACGCTATGTCATCTGTAATGTATAGCCTGGGCTGACGCTATGTCATCTGTAATGTATAGCCTGGGCTGACGCTATGTCATCTGTAATGTATAGCCTGGACTGACGCTATGTCATCTGTAATGTATAGCCTGGACTGACGCTATGTCATCTGTAATGTATAGCCTGGACTGACGCTA